>NC_139664.1:9765894-9840894 GCF_951799395.1 Argentina silus | reverse complement strand
AAGTTGAAAGTACCCATTAGACTTGAAGTGAAGTGTGTATAGTGATATGTAAACATACAGTACTGCATATGTAGGCCCCTTCAACACAGTGCTGTTGAGTGGCCTCATACACATACAGTACAGTAGCTCAATGTTTACTCTGACTTTCGTTCAGACCTCTTTTCCCTGAGTGTGCTGTGTTTTAGTGTGCTGTTTAAGTGTGCTGTTGAAGTGTGGTGTGTCCCCTCAAAGTGTGCACCGCTTCCAGATTATTCTGGAAACAACAACTGAGCTCTCTGTCTCTGTCTCTGTCTCTCTCTCTCAGGCATCACTAGTACTAATATCATCATTGGGGCCATCGCTGGCTCCATCCTCTTCCTTGCCCTCATACTGGCCATCGCTGCCTGGGGTTACAAGTGAGTATTACTGGACCAGAGACATTGACCTGACAAGTTGTTAGCTCTGAGGTTAAGTACACTTCAAGCAGGGTAGTATACCTGGGCTAGGTGTTAGTCATGGGCTTCAAAAGGGACATCTGAGTTAAGGAGGGTTTCTTATAGTAAATGTGTGTTCTTCCACTCTCACAGGAGCTACAGACAGAGGCGCTATGTTGAGTCTGAGGTGCACAGAAGATTCTGCAGGTTTGTTAACTTTTTGTGTTTTTTTTTTTTATGCGTGTTTCTGGTTAAATTGATGCACTTTGCATAAATAAACAGGGATTTGGAGGGGACAGTTCTCAGACTCTCTCTTAACTCATTCCTATGACATCCCCTACTGTATATTGTTGTTTTAACAGTGTAAATGTGTCTTTGTATATAGACCGCCCCCCCCCTCCCTTCCCAAAAAACCCAAACTGTACTTGCTGGAATCACTGTTGTTGTTGTAATCCATAATAATAGAGTCATAGAGCAGCTTGTTCACACCGATATCTGGCGTGTTGACTATTACCAGGCAAATGCCTCCGGGTGACTACGTGAAGAAGCCGGGGGATGCTGACTCCTTCTACAGTGACATGCCCCCTGGTGTCAGCACCAACTCTGGCTGCAGCTCCAAGAAGAGGTCTGCCTGCCTGTCTCACCTGCAGATATACACCCTCTCCTTCACTCCCTCCATACCCTCCATCTCCCAGAACATCTCTCTGTTCGGCTTCAGGTGTGCCATCTCACTGCCATCCCACTCTCATCCACACCTGGCTTTCACTGTGTGAGTGTGAGTGTAGTGGGAGGTTGAGCGTGTGCGTGTGCGTGTGCGTGTATATTCACCACTGTTGCCATTCTAATATCCACAGCTGTGTGTGTGTCTGTGTGACTCTATCTGGTTCATTCATCCTGTGTAGGCACGTGTGTCTGTTTGTATTATGTGTATAGTTGTTTGTGTGTGTATATGTTGTGATCTGGCCTCTCTATCTCTTTGTGAGGGATATGTTTGTTTTAATCGTAACATTATTCCTCTCTCTGCACATGCTTCATATACTCCTGTTGTCATCCTGTTGTCATGGTATCACTCACACTTGTTATGGTATCATTCAAGAGGTCATGGTGTCGTTGTCTGCAGTCATGGTATTACCTTTCCCCTCCCTTTCCTTCTCTTATTATCAACTGTCTGTTCGCAGCTTTAGCCAAACAACAAAGTACCTAGAGCCTGTACTGACCTGTAGTTCAGCCATGGTGGTTTTCTATCACTGAAAGTGTTGATGGTAATGATGATGATTGTAATGGTTTTTGCTGTTCCTGGCCCTGCCGTGTGTGTGTGTGTGTGTGTGTGTGTGTGTGAAGGTCAAACGGTTTATCACACTCATGGAGCGAGAGAATCCCTGACGCTAAACACATCTCTGACATCTGCGAAAATGGACGACCCAGGAGCAACTCATGGCAAGGTAACACACACACACACACACACACACACACAAACACAAGCACAGACACACACACATTTCCCTGTGTTGACTGTGTGTGACTGTGTTTCGTCTCTCTGCAGGAAATCTGAGTGGCAATCGTAAGAAGCTGAGAGGGAAGAAGTTCCGTCCTCGCTCTAACTCCACAGAGTAAGTGGCCTGTCCTGTACTGAGCAGATCTATATAACAGGATGGGTTTTCACATTATCCAAGGATTATACACCTGCCTAGAGGGTAGTGTGAAATGACTTAGTTAGGTAGGCTATGTACTTCATTACTTAGCATTGAAGTCAATCCATGCTGCTTTTTTAAATAAGAAAGTACATTGATCGTAGCACTGGAACATGAATGGCATTGTAGAATGCATGTGGGACCTAACAGTAGTCACTGGCCATGCTAGAATGGACCAAAGTGGCGATATCGCCGAAATTGATGAACAAACACAGCTATGATACAGAACAATATACAGCTATGAGCTATGAGCTGAGGTTAGGTAAAGGTTGGGATTTAATTTAGGTTAGAAAGGGCTGTTCTTCTGTCTTTTCTAGCATGGCCCAATGGTGACAACTGCTTGCACAAGTTCCTTGTGAATGAACACAACAGAGCATACTGTATGTGTCGTTTACCTTTCAGCCTGTTGTGTTGTTTGTTGGTTTTTCGGTCATAGCCCTGGAGGCCATTTGCAGTGCGACTGTTCTCGTCTAAAAGCATGAGGCTGAAAGACAAGAACCAAAATGCTTGGAACGATGCGACACCCAACCAAAATGCAAATGACGCACACGCACAAACACACACACACACACACACACACACACACACACACACACACACCTCTGTAGCACTCATGATGTTCATAGTGAATTCATCCTAATTCACAGGCTTGTCTGCCATCTTGTCATCCTCTCACTTGCATCTTGGTGGTGTGTTTTCAGAATGTCTCTGCTCTGCTCCGCTGTCCTAAAATATCTCCTCTTCCTCCCTCATCCTCTTCCTCAACTCCATCCTCTTCTCCCCTCTCCTTTTCATCCTCTTTTCTTTCTTCCTTTCTTCTCTCACCTCTCCTCCCATTCTCACCTCTCCTCTCGGTGTGTCCATCACCCCCCCCACCCCTTTGCAGGTACTTAACCCCTCGCTTCCAAACAGAGTATTATGATGTAACTAAATGGGTAGAAGATGTGAATAAAAACACTGAAGGACCCTACCTTAGGTATTACCTCAGATCATCTCCTATACTTCAGACCCCTCCCCACTCTTCTCTTTAAACCCCTCTCACCTTTGGTTTCATTTATGGTTGGCCAGAAGAGTCTAGGTATCCTAGATTGTGGGCAGAAAAATGGTTTTGAGGCGTTTTTTGTCTATTTAATTTTGTATTGGGTTTAAGGCATTAGGAGGGTCACAGTGCAAAACATTTGGGGATCACAGTTGTAGGGACATTTTGGGGAGCTGTGTCTCGTCCCCCTCCCAGACATTCACTCCATCCTATACAAAGTAGACCAGATCACATGATATGGGTGCTGAAGGGTCAGTGTAGTTACTGTAAGTTATTGTTTCTGTACATTTCAGAAGGTTGCATCACAACTACTATACTTCCCACTTTACAGATTGTTAGTGTAGATTCACACTGTACTGTATGTCAATAGTAGATTTTTTATTTCAAACATTTACAGCTGTGTAACATATGTTTTACCATTTTGTTGGACCTTTATTGACAGAAATTGTCATTATTAGTTGTGCTGTCTGTTTCCTAATTTTCCTCTGTTGCTCTTGCCATCATGTCTCTATTTCTGCATGTTCAGTGTTTCCTCACTAGTCTTGTCCCCTGCTTGAGCTCACAGTGTTGTATATGTCCCTGGCTGTCTCTGTGGTTGTTGTGATGTCATCATTGTGCATCACTCGTGTTCTGCTCTGATGTCATCATTGTGCTGTGCTATGTCCTGTGCTATGTCCTGTGTGTATCGGTTGCCCACCGATCTGGTCTGTTCACAATCACCCCACCATCCCCACTACATCTCCACTGTGATAGATGTGCACACACACACACACACACACACACACACTCACACACACACTCACACTCACACTCACACTCACACTCACACTCACTCACTCACTCACTGTTGGAGGCAGATGTGACTGTGCCCAGACCAGAGCTGTGTTCAGGCTTTCCTGCTCTGGCCCAGGCAGACATTAAAAGCTGAACTAGGGTCACGCTTGTTGTTCTACATTTTCTATATGTGCTATGAAAGTGAATATGTATTGACATCATATGATCACATGTATGGCGTTGTCAATTGAAAGAAAATCTACTTTATTTTTGCTCTGATTTGCTTTGATTGGGTCTTGTTGCTATGTGTAGTGTTGCTAGTGAGTGTCCGGTCCCTTCCATAGCATACTGTATAGTTCAGTATTGCTATTAGACTCTTAAGGGCTCTTATGGACAACTCTTAAGAGCTCTTAAGGGGCTCACGGTAGAAGTTGCCCCCAGGCACAGATCTTGGATCAGCTTACCTACATCAAAATGGTATGAATCATCAAGGAAAACTGACATTAGATTAGTGTCTTGGGGCAACTTTATCCAACACCAGACGTTAGAGTTGGAATGATGCCATTGTTAGTGACATTTCCTGTCTTTTCCAGGACGCTGTCCCCCGCCAAGTCACCCACCTCCTCCACAGGGTCGATTGCGTCCAGCCGGAGGTACCCCTACCCCATGCCCCCCCTCCCCGACGACCAGAGGAAGGCCAACAGGCAGAGTGCCAGGGTAAATACTGTCACAACAATAACAACAACAGAACATACCGTTGTACTGAATATACATAAGTATGTTACTACCCACTCATGCCACATATCATCCAAATACCACATACACATATATGCACAGAGGTTGTAGTTGAAAATAATCTCTCCTTTTTTCTTCCCATCCCTCTTTCACTCCTCCCCCCTCTCTCTCCCTCCATCTCATTCTGCAGCTGTGGGAGACTTCAATATAGCGCTCCTCTTATCTACTCTGCAACTACTAAAGAACTACATTTTCGTCTGCTTTTCTATGAATGAAAAAACAAAAACAAAATTGACACAAAATGAGAAAAACAGAGAGAGCACCTCAAAGAAGGGGAGGAGGCGTGTGTGTCACTGAATGGAAGTTCCTCCAAAACTGATTCACTCAATAGCAGCTGCAGGAGGCATTCTTACACTGGGGCTCCACAAGAGAAGAGGAGTTCACCTTCAAATCAGCTCCAGATCAACCTGAGCTCAGCCTCAGCTAAGCTCCAGATCACTCAGGCCCCTCCCTTACCTCCCCCGTCTCCCCCATGCCCCTGGTACCTCCTCAGCTTTGTTCTTACCCTCCCAACACCCCTCTGTCTCCCTTCTCACTCCCTATTCCCCAACCCCCTTCCCATGAGAACACTCTCCGCTGATTGGTGCTCCTCTCTGTTGGGGGCGGGACCAGGAACAGGTCACTATCGTATCTCTGGATTTCTTTACCATTTTGAAGCACGCAAATCACTGTAGAAAAGCCAACACTGTATGCATGAGAAAACCCTGTTTATCAGCTCAATCCTCCTAGTGTTCAAAAGAGAAGAAGACACGCGGTCTGAGTTGGGATGGACAGCATGCGGGGGTTGGTGATTTCATATGTAGGCCTTTAAGCTTTTTCTCCATTCTAGGCTTTGTCAGCGACTCTTCACACTCATTCACACATTATTACAGTCAACAGCCCATGACATGGACCCAACCCACGCCCTGTGCTCTCTTTTACCCTGACCGCATCGGCTGAATTGTTTTTGTGTGTAAATATGTATAGCTTAAAGACACAGTGAGATGTGTTTTTCTTTTTTTACTTCCTGAGAGGTAAGGATGAGGGGATGCTCCCTCTGTCCTCTCCTCCTGCTGTGTGTGGTGTTGTAGACAGACGGGTATCTGTAGGGTTAGTGTTTCTCTTTTCTGTCCTGTAGGCCTGTTTTCTTTTCTTCTCTCTAATCTCTCGCTTCTCTCTTGTGGCTGTGTGAACTTTGCAGCTTTCTTTTCTTCCACAGCAGAATGTACAAAAGGTGTTTTATCTTTTTTTCGCTCAGTTTCATCCCTCCATCAGAGAAATGCACCCATAGAGCCGGTCATAATTGCTACAGTAAAGTTAAGAATGTTGTTATTTCTAACATTAACTGAGATTGTTATTGGCTTGATCTTTTATGATTTAAGTATCGTTTTAACAACATTTGTGGGAAACAGACACAAGATAGTTTGATGAGCCCTTCCTCACTACACCTGATTTATAGAGAAGGGAGAGAAAGGTGTTTGGTGTATGTTTAAATGTGAATACATGACAGTAAAGTGTCCATTCATTTGGTCATGGTGGTTTTTGAAGAGTTTGGGAGATCTCATGTGAGTTGTGTACAGAGCAGTCTGTCTTAGCACTGTACTCTGACTCTGGCTAGAAGATGGAACACTGCTGGAGAGAACAAATACACTGAAATCACCTGAATGTGAGAATATAACAATGTAATAA
Organism: Argentina silus; assembly: GCF_951799395.1. Taxonomy (NCBI): domain Eukaryota; kingdom Metazoa; phylum Chordata; class Actinopteri; order Argentiniformes; family Argentinidae; genus Argentina; species Argentina silus. The sequence continues at coordinate 9,834,514 of NC_139664.1, read as the reverse complement.
CAAGTTGTGTCAAATGATTGATCATGAGAAACTGGAAATAGTTTGACAGCTGTTTTGCTTTTGTTTGCCTTGTAAATGATGAACGATTCTGTACAGTGCTTGCTGTTTGAGCTTTTAAAGACCAACAGAAAGACCGTGGAATACCACAGTATCTCTGTCCTCTAGTAAGCTATTTGTGAGACTGTAATGTGAAATAAGCATGTCATTGAAATACTTTTTCCTTGATTGGCATTTGCAGTTATCTTAGTTGTGACACCATTGCGATAGTGAGCGCCGCTTGGTTTTCAACATAATCAACCCAGTCTCTTGAATAAATGAATTGCCTGTTGTCGCAGACCTGTGTGAACTTTAGCCGAATCCTGGCGAGCAATCATCTTGCCGTCCAGAATGATGAGACAACGATAGCTTGTCATAAGAATTTGTTGAAGCACATTCTGTACAGGGGCCTGGCTAAATCACCTGTGGCATCTTGTGTGATTTAAAGATTCAGGTTCAGGTTTTTACTCAGAGTAGGATGAAATTGCCCATAGACACTGATCTAAGGTCAGTTTTGCATTGCATTGCTTACTGGAAGGTTAGGATACTGGGGAGGGAAGCTGATGTGAGATCTGTACCTAAAGGCAACATAGGTGACAAGTCTTTATTCTATCCTATGTAGATACTGTACTGTCCATATCAGTTAGGCCTGCTGTGTGTCGTTAACTGCGTATGCTTTTGGTTTTAGTGTGGGCACCGTTCGTTTTCATTTTCTACTGTATGCACTATGACTGTATAGATATTAAGATCATCACAATATTGGATTAATATGACAAGTATCAAGTATTTTTTTTACTCTTAAGTACCTTTATAATGTTCACTTTTTCTCAGTATCCTGTACAGCAGTTATTCAAACAGAAATAAAGTGCATTATTGTGATTATGTGCGTTGAGTTAAATGGAGACATGACGGGGTTATTTGAGTTTTTAAAGCACACTCGTCTCTGGCCGTTCCAAGACGTCTTAACTCTGGCATGTGCAGATCTGTATGGCTTCTATGGTATGAAGATGGGACTAAGCTATGGCAGCATGGGGCGTATATGCTATAGAGACCTGTGCAGATGAGCTCATGATTTGCCTCTCTATTACCAGAGCTCTCTTCTTCACTCTTGTGTTAACTATGATATAAGGCATTGGCTGATATTTAATAACCTGATGTTCTCCCTGGGATTTCTCAGGCTGTGGAAATAAAGCATCATACTTCTCAAGCAATATTTTAAACATCATTCTGTGCTACAACTAACTATGATTGTTTACTTGAGGATCATAGATAGTGTCCTGTAATATACTTTGAAGGCGTTGCATGATTGTGGCAGGGGTGGGACCGTAGGGGTTGATATGGTTTCTGTCAAGTCCATGAGCTCTGTGCTGTCAGTCTGTCTCACCTGAGTATGCTCTGTCTGTACTCTCCACCTGGAGAACATGTCCTCCTCTCATCTCACCTGGCCAGGTAACGCTTGTGTAAATGTTCCTGCTGTGTGTTTCTACCTGCTCTAGCGGCTGGACTGGCATAACCAAACAGTACTACTGCACTGACTCATGTCCAAACAACACAAGGCAAAGAGGATGGAAAGACAGACACAGACTTGAATGTATCAAAAAATGGAGCACAGCAACCATACAGCTGCAGCCTAACTGTGAGACACCCAAACTCTCCACCATGCCATTCCCAACCTAGTAGCTCTCTCTAACAAGCTTAGACACTCTCTGCTCCAGTATACTACAGCAACCTTAACCCTGATATGTACCGCTCCAAAACCTTCATATATATTGCTGTCTTTTCTTTTGCTGTATGCTGTACATAGAATGACAATGCAAAAATCAATGCCCATATTTTTTTTTCTTACAATATCATTCAGTATTGTAATATATTTAATATAAAATAAAACTTTCATCGATATGTCTGTGTGTGTGTTGACATTTATTTCCCCTTCAATGGTTAAGGTTTTCATGCAGATGCTATTGGATGAAAGACTCAAAGCCCTCATACTTTCTGGAAACCATGGACGAAAGGCAATTCTTGCAGTACATTTATTTTCCTTGATGTACAGGATTTTGTAATGAAACAGATGCAAGGTACTCCATTTGGGACACTCTGAGATTAAAAAGAATACACAACTTCAATGTTGCCATACAGGCAGCATTTATTAGATAATTCATACAGTATGAAAACAAGATGGTTGAGAAACATAACTTATGAAGACACTGTCCTGCAGGTCCCAAGCAGGTATGCCTACTAAAGTAAACCAGTAACACACTACATTTAACACATTGTATAGACTTCTGTTCCTCTTCCAAGTGGTCTTTCTCTAGATAAATAACTCAGTCCACAGTTTGAGTAGCTGGCTTGGTTGTATTTGGCCAGCTCAGCTTTGATTAAGGGTTAGGGTTAGGCAGTAACAGCCTCCAGTCTTTCCGGCCTCTCCTGTTGTGTTTATGGTGGACTGTCCTGGGTGTTCACCCTAGATGGGTCCTTAGGGTACAAAGCAATATCCAGAGAAAAATACTAAAATGTATCAAAAGGGGAAATCTGTAAGGGCCACCCACAGATGTTGACCTCCTGTTGGGTGACTCCAGAAGGACGCCACCCTGTCTAGGTTATGCTAGGTAGGAACATTTCTCTCTCTCTCTCTCTCTCTCCCAAACTATTCATGTCCATAGACTGCAACGCCAGCTCAGCTGGATCCCCATTTGGGTGTGTTCTTGGCTGGGACTGCTCCTCTTAGTGCTTGTAGCCTATCACGGTGCAGGGTTTCTGTTGCCTCGTCAACATCCTCGTCCAGTGATTGGCGGATGCAGGTCTTGAGGTGTGCGACTCCAAAACCGGTGGAGGCAGAGATAGGAACCACATGTCTGAAGAGTATGTTCTTCTTAGGAATCATGTCTTCGGGCAAAAGGTGGGAAAACTCTGCAGTGGAAGAGCACAACAGCAGAGCACTGTGAATATTCTGGAATGCTAAACCACAAAATAAGCGCTCAATATCCAATAGAGCCCCTGCTCCATATCCCTTGGCATTTCTTGTATGTAGGTCAGAAAGGATAGTAGGACAGGTATAAGCAATATTAATCAAAACTCAATTTGACCCTGTGATAATCTATTGCCAGTTTATGGTGGTGATGAGATTCACCATGTGGGTTTTGCAGTTGCTCCTGCAGCTCCCCGAGTTTGTCTTCTGCATCAGGGAGGTCCATCTTATTCACCACCAACAGAGCAGGCTTACACAGGAGATCCTCCTTGTACAGTTCCAACTCCTAGAGAGAGTCAGCAGAGTAAGAAGAAGGGGGGGGGTGAAAGATGGAAAGGAAGGGGAATGAGGGAGGACAAGAGATATTTAAAGAGGGAACAAAAGATATGGGGAGGGGGGATGGGGGAAGCAGGAGAGAGCGGTGAAGAGAGAGAGAGAGTGGGAGAGAGGTGAGAAGTGGGAGAAAACACATATTGTGAGACTTAAAACTCAGACAGAGGGAAAGTGAGTAGGTGGTTTGTTTCTGAGTTCATGTGCTCTGCTAGTCACACCTTGGTTAGAAGTTGCACGGCTTCAAAAGCTGACCTAAACGGTGTCTTGCTTGCCAGCTGGAAACCACAAACATCCACCTACAACCAGAGAGAAGAGTGTTGAGAGGACTTCATCAACATCACAGTTGAAATGAACAGCACAGGTAAAACATGGTGATTATAAAAAACTATTTCTGCTCACTGTTTGCTAGTTCCAAATCTGATCTTTCATTTAATGTAATTAAGATCAATTAAATGAATCTGTAACTAACTGATTACAGCTATAATAGAGAGCAGCAACCAATGAGAGGACAAATCATAAAATACCATACCTTTTGTCCAGCTCATGTGCCACATTTGTATGTGTACTACTCTCCAACTCTAACCTTATAATTGTATTGTATTGGGGTTGACATGTGGTCCTACTGGGGTTGAATTATGGTCGTACCACAAAAAGCAGCTGCCTGGTCCTCTCCACGTGTTTGAGGAACTTGTGCCCCATGCCTTTATTCTGGTGTGCCCCCTCAATCAGCCCTGGGAGGTCCGCTATCGAGATCTACATGTGTCAGAGAGAAGAATATTGAGAATGGGCCAATCAGAGGGATAAGAATACTGAGAGAAGGACCAATTAAAGAGAATAGAACACTGAGGATCAACTAGTTAGCGGATAGATAAGAGATATGGAGTGACAACCTCATCTTTCTTACCTGCTTATGGTCCTCGTACATGACTTGGCCAATCTCAGGCCTCAGAGTCGTGACTGCAGAACAACAACAACATTTACACTCATAAACCAACTAACTAGAAAACACAAAACAGTACAAACGGCAGTATTAATGAAACGTTCATGTGCTTCTTGGAAACTCTGAGCTTTCCAGTTGGTGACGTTCGTAAAGTCGTAAATGCGACATGAGCACGTTTAAGTGCTTTTGGTGTCGGAACAACTCTTCAACCAATGAAATTACAGCTAGCTAGCTCACATCAATGTTCTAATTGACAACATGGACATCCTAACAGGGCTTCTACTTTACTAACCTAGTTATTTCCATTACTGTATATACACAATTATCAACGATTAACTATTTTAAAATAGAAATACAGAAGTACAGAAATTCAAAAAAAAAAAATGCATCTGACGGCAACGACTGTAAAAACAGTAAAAACGACTGTCTTTTAGTAGGCATTTCTCCACGGCGAAGATGAAAGGATCACAATTTATGAACTTGTGTTTCCCACTTGGAGCTCTGAATTGGAGGCTCGTTCAAGTGCTTATTTTCCAGTGGGGAACTTTTATTTACGAAAATCTGATATGATTTGAACCTCAGGCAAAGATGTTTACCTGTGTGTGTGTGTGTGTGTGTGTGTGTGTGTGTGTGTGTGTGTGTGTACACTCACAGGCGTAGCTGCCGATCTGGGGTTTGGCATAAGACAGGGTGGACAGTAGTGAGGACTTTCCTGCATTGGGGAACCTGGTAGTGACGCAAGACAAAAAGGTTTTGCGTGAAAAAATAATTCAGTTGTCAGTATGTGTATCCATGTGTGTATGAGGTCTCATTTTGATAAGTGTCTGTATCATAATGTGTGTCAAAAATGTATGTAGTGTCATTGTGAGTGATCATAATGTGTGTTGTGTTGTGTGTGTGTGTGTGTGTGTGTGTGTGTTTCTTCTCTCACCCCACCAGGCCCAGGTCAGCAATGAGTTTGAGGTCCAGTCGTATCTGTCTGGCCTGGCCTTTAGTGGGCAGGAAGGCTGAGTGGAACGTCCCCCCCTTGCCCCCCCTGGCCACCAACACACGATCCCCATCAACATTCAGTTCACCTACGGCACAGACAGAAGACAGCAAGAGTGCAAGGTGGGAAACGGGTGAAAAAGAGAGAGGGAGTGTGGAAGGGGGGGGGGAGATAAAGAGGGGAGGTACAGTATGTGGGAAGCCAAGTTTCATTTGCAGATTTTCTCATCCTCAGAGCACTGCAGTCAGCACCACAATCATCATCATTATCATCATTATTATGTCACACCCAAGTGTTATGGAGGTGTGTGCTGTTCTTATCTTATAGCATTTGTGTATCATGTATGTGATGTGTGTGTATCATGTCTGTGATGTGTGTGTATCATGTCTGTGATGTGTGTGTATCATGTCTGTGATGTGTGTGTATCATGTCTGTGATGTGTGTGTATCATATCATGTGGAGTCAGAGGTGTTTGACTTACCAAGGACTTTGCCATCGTCACTGGTGACAGTGATACCGGGAGGCGCTAAGATTTGCTGGTCCTCACCTTTCTCCCCCTTCAGGGCCCTGATACTATAAACACACACACACACACACACACACACACACACACACACACAGTGAATGGTACATATATGCACACAAAACAGAATGCTGAGATATTCTTGCATCGTTGGTATACCATATAGGCTCACATCCAACAAGGACCACATTGGAAATAACAAGTATTGTACAACTGCTAATGCATACTGCACGTGTCTCCCGTCCACTAAAAACAATCAATCAATCACTCAGGTCTACACCTCAATCAGCATACAACCAGACCCTGTACCTGCTGTTGATTCCCACTCCAGCAATGAAGCGTTTCTGGGGATATTTATCCTTGATCTTCTTCAGGGTGATCTCGTTTTTAGCTATCACCCACACCTCTCCCCCTTTACCCCCCTGACCCCCAAGACGCTGTAACCCCATCCCGCCACTGCCACCCCGGACGTACAGCCGCAGGTTGTCCACAAAGTTACCATACTGGAGGAGAGAGAGAGGGGAAGAGAGGACATGTATCACTAAACAGACTGTGTCAAACAAGAACTATGACAATCACTGCTCTGCCGTGCGCGCACGCACAAGAGAGATAATAATGACATGTTATCAAGCTAGTTATCCACATTTTGTGTGTGTGTGTGTGTGTGTGTGTGTGTGTGTGTGTGTGGCTAGCTACACACTTAAAGCTAGCTAGACCCTTTCTTGTGTTTTGTGTGGATGAGACGGCATCTGACTCACGAATTAGAGTGAGACAGAGGGAGAGAGAGATGGAGAAGAATGCATCAACTGCGTGAGACGTAGCTAGCTAGCTTTTAAAACAAATCAATAAATGTCCCCCTGGTGCACGTCATCACACACAGTGGAGGAATTGAAGGACAGCAGAATGACAACACAGTTAGCTAGCTTAGCATCGTGTAAACTATGGTATCGCAACAGTCGTCTTAGCAACCAGAGAAGTTTGGCTTAGTTACTAACCTTCCGGTAACAAATCCTACTGATCCAAACCATTTTTGAGGTGCAAGTACACACTGTATTCAAAGTTGAAAAGGTGTATTGATAGCTAGGTAGGTGTCATTTGCTTATGCTTGAAGTAGTTGCAGCCATGTGTTGTAGGTGGGACCGGAAATGTTTAAATCCTGAGCATTTATTGGATGCTATTGGCGTCGGTCAACATACGTAGCCGATTCCCCCTTTCTCCCATCTCCATTCACATTATATGTTGTTCACTGCAATAAAAACATTTTTAAAAAAAAGCATCATCACAACATGCACCACCAGGCCCGCCAGTGTCAGCAGTGTGATCAACGGCTCTTCTGATTATTATCTTAGAATGAACATAACTGCTAGCTGTTTCTCTGCAGCTATGATCAAAGCAGTGCCTAGATTTCGTCTATCCTTCCTTGACTTCTTCCCTCTTTCCTTAATACATTCTGTTACTTGCAATTGTCTACCCTATCTCCGAGGTGTGCATCCATCCAGCCATCCAGCCATTAATTCATTCATGCCTATATTCGTCTCGTTAATCTCTCTCTCTCTCTCTCTCTCTCTCTCTCTCTCTCTCTCTCTCTCTCTCTCTCTCTATAGAAATATACTATTACTATACTATTTTTTATAGTAATATATAAAAATATATTTATAACTCAAATAGGCCTATGAAAGGCCTACCTATTGGCAAGCTCTGCATAAGTCATCATAGTCTTCCCTCCGAGCTCGAGCGCTCCCTGTCTGTAGCCAATGACGCGCGCGTGGCTATAAAGAACAGTCAATCCAGTCACTGGAACAGTCAATCGAGTCCGCACTTGGGTCCTGTATTTGGATGGTTTCAAATGCTGTTGTAGCAGATCTGACTACAGAGTAAGTACATTTTGTATTATTGTTTTTATTATGAAGATGTGGGAAGGACGCCAGTCAATTAAGCATATTTTGTTTAGCCCATGTTTACTCAGAACACTCCATTCAATAGAATTTAAACAATCTGTGGGCTTGTAGCCAAACGGGATGCAATTAATGGATAGATGTGAATGTATTTTACTGCATCGCCTACGTGTTTAAACAGAGAAAATGCAACTGACTCGAACAACATTTTTTCTCTCTTTTTTTTTGACATTTAGCATGAATTTCAGAATTATGTGAATATATTACTGAAATCCTGTATATCTGATTGCTTATTGGTTACATGGTGCATGGAAAGGTAAGGTATTGGTATTCTTATCATCATAGGACTCTCTCATCGCTCTGGATGATGGTCACTTTCCATGGCCGATGGAGGCGCCTGCAGTGCCTATGTGTCCTCCTGGCCTTTAGCACCACCTTCTCTAGCGCCATGCCCAACATACTCATCGGGACCGAAGGCGTTACTGGCAGGACTCCAGGCAACCTGGGCGAGATCGATCCTGGCTGCTGGGACTCCTCTTCCCTGGCTGTGATCCAGACGCGGCGGTTGCGGGTGGGGGACAGTGTGGGTGCGCTGTGGGACCTCATGACACACCTGCGCGCATCGCAGCAACAGTGGCACAACGACTTATTTCTGCAACTAGCTAAGCAGTTCTGGGCCACGTATGTGGACTGCGTGCTATCCCAGACACACGGGCTGGGAAAGCGCTACAAAACGACGGTGTCCGAACTGCGCGTAATGGAACCCTTCCCAAAATACGCACCGAATTACGCATAATGTGTGTATAGTTTTACGCATATAATTCTGCATTAAGGATGCCGAATCAATTACGCTATCGAACCCTATGCCCCTACACATCATGTATATGAAGTAAATAAAGGAAGGAAATAAAGCGACAAGTTAATAGCTTTGCATTGTCCTCTAAAATTATACATTTCATCAAATTGCTTACCCCTATTTAATCGTCAATGTGGCATTGGCCAAAGTGTTAAAAAGAAATATCGCATCCTACTCCATACTAGTTGATCCACCACGAGTATACACTCCAAGAGTGTAAAGGTGTATTCACACCGTAGCGCTGAATATGATGTGGACATTTCAGCCCATCCCTTTTCTGATACATTATGTTTCTCTAAAGGGATAGTTCAACCAAAATTCAAATCAAGTTTGTGGGATGCCCTAAAACCTGAAAAGGAGTTTGGTGGCATCCTGTCCATATTCTAATCTAGGCTACATCATCTATTGTGTAGATCCTATGATACACATTGGTAGAATCTGCAGGTCTGGAGAGATAGATTAAGGATAGATGATAGGATGATGCCTTGCAGATTTGACTTAATGATTTTGTGGTGAACTAGGCCTATTGCTTAATGACAGGGAACAATAGAGACAAGATGGTAATAACTGCTTGTAATATCACCAGACACATGACAATGTTAAACAGACACAATGTGTAACAGACACATGACAGTTAAAGGTCTGACGGGATATGGAATTAAAACATTTTTAAAAAATCAGTAGTATTCGTTAGAAATGTACTGAACCAGCTTCCTAACCGGGTCAGCAGAACCTGTCAGTATAGATGCAGTTATACCCTCTTGTGTTGAATGAATACTAATATATATTTAAAAAAACATCCATACTTTAGTCCATGGACCAGTTTGTGCTGATTTGCCCTTATCTGTTTGTCTGTGTAGACTGTTTGTCCGATTGTTATTAGAATACTGTGTCCAGCAGATCTTGATTATATGTTTTCAAATGTATTTTATTTTTGTAAATAAAAACCTTACCTATCTGTTGCCTACCATGTCTATATATTGCATATTTCAACACCCAAAAAAATAATAACGATTGAAACAAAACAAAGTCTTATGGATTTTTATAAAAACGTTATCAAAGTGACATTTGGACACGTAGACCATTGGACCATTAAGATTTGTGGTGCTCCTCTGAAATAAGAAAATATTTTTTTCCTCAAAATGTGAAAATATATTTTCCTCAAAATGTGATACAATTGTGCTCTCTAGTGGTTAAATCTACTAAACTTCTAGACCACAGTCAGACTTCAATCTTCTTGTCCCAATAAGCGGCTATTTCCATCTCCTACAGAGAGTGGTAGCCAATAACATGATCAGAAAGGGGATTCTGCTCTTGACAAAAAACAAGGGGTCCTTGGTTTATTATATAAACATGAAAGGGCAGGCGTGGTTATAACTTATAGGTTAATATATAATTAAAGCAATTTCTCCATATTTGAGGTCTAAATGCGAATACCGCCTCCTATATTGACCTCTTCATTCAGCGGCTGGGGTAGGCTATATTCCCAGCGCACACGGGCAATTTCCACCCACACCTGAAACAGATAGAATTGTGATATGGTAACAACAAGTCAAGTCCATATAGGCCTACAATTTCAAGCCAGTGGGCCTATTCGAAATAGACCTATGGGGTAAATCAAATTGAAACAGCTTGCTGACGACTCATCTGGACCCGTGCTCTGCAATCTATCGATTTAGTTTCCTCCTCCCGTAGACATGCTGGTGCAGCAGGGGATGTATCAAGACTCTATGATTCTGTGCTCGCGCTCTATGCCTGCCGGTGCAGCGCGAGTTGCGCATGTGATGCTTGAATCAAACGCAAAACCGGGTTTCTCTCCTTCAGAAACGTATGAGGTCTTTTCTTGAGGGGACATTTATTTTGTCTAAAATATATGTGGGTCTTTAAGATCTGTTCACACCGGCGGTATCAGTGTTGTTAGTAGGTTGTGTGCGTGTGTGCATGTGTGAGCGTGTGTGTGAGCGTGTGTGTGTGTGAGAGAGAGACAGAGATAGAGAGGGATGGAGAGAGGGAGAGGTAGTCTAGTCTGGTCTGTGTGTCATCCCATGACTTGTGCTGGATAGGTCCTCCCACCGGTGATTGCCTATTTATACCGTCAGAACCGCGGCCGTCGGCCGTAGAGAGAGAGGAGCGATTGGGAGACAGATAAATCACACCGAGGTAAGTAGTCTACAGAGCTGCCTGGTGATGCTGCTTCTCCTGGTGTCATGCGGATGGTTAAAGGATGGCTGTGAGTGTGTGTGACATAAATTATGCAAGGATGATGACATAGCCGCTTTCGCATGTGCTCCTTGTGTGTAGGATGGCCAAGATGTCTGGAGTGAGGAGAGACTAAAGGACTTAGGTGTGTAACGGTCCCAAAACCTAATGCCAGCACGCTCTTTCTTGTGATATGGAATAATTGTATAATTCACCTTCACAATAGGCTACTGGTCACTCACTCTTGTCTGTAGAAAATGTCAGATATGGTGACAGATAATGTCAGATAATTCTTTAACAGAGTGATTATTGATAACATTAATACATTTTTACTCATGCATTGTTTTCCTTGACAATAGTATAATAGGACAAGTTAAGTAATGTACTGTATTAGAAAAGTCACTGTGGGGTTAACCAGACTATGTGAATGGAGTTACAGTTACAGTAACAGCACAATTATTATTAGTATTATTATTATTATTACTATTATTAGTAGTATTATTGTTAGTATTATTATCATTATCATTATTATTATTATTATTATTATTATTATTATTATTATTATAGAAGAACTAGAAGAGATAAGAAAATAGAACGCCTGAAAAAACTCTAGCACAGAATGCCAGCTGCATTGTCTATTTAGAGTTCACTATTGTACCCTCCAACCCCTTTCTCTTTCTCTTTATCACTCTCTCCCTCTCTTTCTCTCTCTCCCTCTCTTTCTCTCTCTCCCTCTCTCATACACACGCATGCACGCACACACACACGCACACGCACACGCACACACACACACACACACACACACACACACACACACACACACACAATTCCGGGCAGTAATGCAGACATCCAACCCAGGTAGACACAAAGACATACTTACTGTAGGTGTGGCTGAATTTACATGTGCATTTACAGTTTAATTTAGTCATCTTTCCCACTCCTGCCCCAAATGTTACATGATTGATGTAGACATACACAGCATCCTCTGTAAAAAATAGCAGATATTTGACAAAACTGACTTAAACCATGACAATGATTACACTGTGTGTGTGTATATATGTGTGTGTGTGTGTGTGTGTGTGTGTGTGTGTGTGTGTGTGTGCGTGTGTGTGTGTGTGTGTGTGAGAGAGAGAGAGAGAGAGAGAGAGAGAGAGAGAAAGCACATCATAACAGATACAGAGCATGCCTTCTGAAATATCACACCATTGTTGACATAGAGGGCCCTTTGCACCTGTTGTTATCAGAACAGAGGGTGATAAACCACAGGAAAAAACTCAAACATTATATCATCTTAATTGGTGCTTTACCTAAAGTTCTCATGCAGCTCTCAATCTATATTATATCCTTTACTCTTCTTGTATTTGAAAAAAAATCCATCTTGAAAATAACAGGTGCAAATGCTGTGCAAATTAATAATTAGTCCTTTGCCTTAGCTACTGAATTTAGATGGAACCAACCCCAACCTTGCTATTGCCATCTAATCTTTCCAAACCATGGCATAACACCTCCCCACTCCTATTACAGAGATACTCTAAATGATAACAGAAATAAAAAAAGAAAAGAAAAAAAAACACTCTCCCTCTTTCTATCTCCATCTTTCTCACTCTTACGGACCCTTTCCCCCTTTCTCTCTCCCTCTCGATGTGAGTATATTAGCTGAATGTGGATGAGAGAGTGTTAAATTAGGCAGTGGTGTGGAAATGCCAGCTTCAGCCTGCCAACTGGGGGCACGGCCTAGTCCAAACAGGGCAGGCAATGCGTGGAATCCCATCGCTTTTACTGAAAAGGGTAAACAACCCAGTGTTGAAAGAAAAACAGTCTGCTCACAGACCCAGGTCAGGGGAGGGGAGCTGGGTGGAGAGGAGGGAGTATGTGGGGTACTGCATGTTTGGAGAGGGGAGGTGGGGATGAGAGCGGAGAGCACGGGGCATGGGGAGGGGTGTTTTGGGGTTGGTGGTGGAGCAGAGCGAGGGTGGTGTTTGGTGTGTGAGGATGACCCAGGGCAGATGAGGGGTGTGTGGGTGTGGGAGGGGCAACGTGGTGCAGGCCTCTGGTCTGTCACCATGCCAGGGCCACAATCACATTCTGCCAGTGAAAAGGGCGGCAAAGACATAAACAGGGCCGGCAGGATTAGGGCCTACTCGGGAGTGATCAGGGGGGATTTGCCGCGCGCCAGGCACACAATGGTGCCGTCGCATAACACGCACCCAAACACTCCCTACACATGCTCAATGGCACAGTCGCACAACAGGCCTGAGCCTCTATAAATCTGATTAGAACTCCCTTTTGTTTGGAAAGCGGTTAGACAGAGGTTAGCCTAGCTGCGGGCCATGTGTGTGTGGATGCTGGGGGCTGGTGGGATGGGAGGGGGGGCGGGTGTTGTGGTCCTGTCTGGGTGCGTGCACGTGTGTGTGTGAAAGGAGGGCATGTGTTGTGGTCCTGTCTGGGTACGTGCACGTGTGTGTGCGAAGGGAGGGGCATGTGTTGTGGTCCCGGGTGTGTGTGTGTGTGTGTATGTGTGAAGGGAGGGGCATGTCTGTGTGTGTGTTAGAGAGAGAGAGAGAGAGAGAGAGAGAAGAGAAGTCCACAATAACAGGATGAATAGTTTTTTTATTCCCTCTGTGTGTGTTGGGGGGTCAGCTGAGCGCTGATAGATAGCCAGATATAGATATCTGCGCTCACATAAAACAACAACAACAGCGAGCGGCTGCCTGCTGCAAAGACACCAGTCCAGTTTAAACCTGTCAGAACTTTACTTTTCCAGCCACTTCGTCACCTAGACTTCTACTGAACGAGTCATCCATTTTGCTGTCACCATGGATGTCATCCCCTGTTCCCTCTCTCTCTCTCCTTCTCTTTCTCTCTCAGTGCCGGCTCTGGCCCTGGCTGCAGCCATGCCTCTTCTGGAAGAGACCTCCTTGCCCCGAGAGCACCCCCCCACCCTGCCTGTGGTCATCATAGGTGAGCCAACCCTGACACCTTAATCCCTGACCTCTGACGCCTAACCCCTGTCACCAGCACAGTCCCTAACCCTACTGTCACCTTGATTGTCATTTGCAATGGCATATGTAACTCAAACCCTAACCTCACCCTGGGCCCTGGACCCAAATCCTACACTTGTCATGCTGCCAGTTGTCATCATATATGCAACCATGTTATCTTCCCAAAACTTGGTATTTTGTATGTATCTCTTTCATTCTATAATTGACAGATATAATCTCTTCACTTCTGTACCTGTACAGGTAATGGGCCATCAGGCATCTGCCTGTCCTACCTGCTGGGTGGGTATAAGCCTTACTTAGACACAACGGCTGTGCACCCTAATCCAATACTGTACAGGAAACTACAGGAGACCAAGCATCTGCCCATCACTGAACAGGTAAACATATACAAATATACAATGTGCTAACCAAATAGAATGGCTGATAAAAATCCATTGTAAACCAGCTACTATCCAAGTCATGTGACTTGAGTTCACATCTCTGCTGGTCTCTCTCTACAGGACCTTGAGTACTTGAGCGAGGGTCTGGAGGGGCGGTCTGGGAACCCTGTAGCAGTCCTCTTTGACACCCTTCTGCACCCCAACGCTGACTTTGGCTATGAGTTCCCTCCTGTTCTACAGTGGAGGAGAGATAAGCAGCAGCACATCCCACACCTGGTGCTGGGGAGGGCAACACCCGGGGGCGCTTGGCATGTGAGTTATCGCCCTCATCCTCTACCTCTTCACCACTATAACTCAACCCAAAACCAGACCCCTAAACTCCCTCACTAACTTTTTTGTCCTCTCTATATCTCTCAGGCAATGGAGGGCTCCATGCTGACTATCAGTCTTGGTATCTGGATGGAACTTCCTGGGATCAACTACCGAGACCTAACCAACGGGAAACGCAGGTACAGAGAGTGAGAAGAGAGAGGGAGGAGGGGAGGGGGATGGGGCAGAAAGAGAGAGAGATAATCCCTTAAACACCAAGACATACTGTATCACTTAGTATGTACAGTATATGGAATAAATCACCACCCCCCGTCTGTATTGTTACTGCCACAGGTAGATGTTTGCTAAACTTGCAAAACTGGCCTTAGGTCTACTTCATTCTATTCTTCCTCATCCCTGATCTCTCTCTTCTCTCCTCCAGGAGCGTGAGCAATGACAGAGCTACTCCAGAGGAGATCTCATCTTACTACCGTAACTATGTGAAGCTGATGGGTCTGAAGAAAAACTTTGTTGACAACACTTACGTGACCTCCGTCCAGAAACTCTTCCGGGGTCACGAGGGGGAGGGGCTGGAGAACGGGCTTGGGGACGAGGGGGTTGGTGGGGTGGGCGAGGTGGGGAAGGTTGGGTATGAGGGGATGGGGGACGAGGGTGTAGATGGCAGTGGAGGGGGAGGTCTGTGGGAGGTGAGGGGGTACAAGCGGGTGCAGGGGGATAACCATGTCCCCTTCTGCCTGTTTACGGAGAATGTTGTTCTGGCCACGGGCGCTTCTGATTCACCGGCCCGGCTAGCTGTGGAGGGGGAGGAGCTACCGTTTGTGTTCCACAGCATCTCTGATCTGGGATTGGCTGTGAGCCAGCGGAAGCTTGGGCCGAACTCTGACCCAATCCTGATCGTAGGGGCGGGGTTAAGTGCAGCTGACGCGGTACTGTGCGCATGCAACAACAATGTTCCCGTGCTGCACGCCTTCAGAAAACACATAGACGACCCCGACCTCATTTTCAAACAGCTGCCCAAGACTCTCTACCCAGAATATCACAGGGTCTACCACATGATGCGCTCCCAGACCTATGCCCATGCTACAACAAACATGGCCCCCACCTCTGCTGCTAATGGATCCCAGGCACCTAGCATTGCCTCCTCAGTCTGTGCCAAGATGTGCTCCAAGCCCCAACATGCCACAACAAACATGGCGGCTGCTGGTGGCCCCAGTCTGTTCCTTGACTACACTAGCTTCCCAGAGCACTGTGTGGTGTCCTTCCAGCCTGACATGAAGTGTGTCCTGCAGGGGAACAACTCCCTCAAGGCCTTCAAGATCTCCATGGCCCTGGTTCTGATTGGTACCCACCCCAACCTATTCTTCTTGAAGGGACAGGGCCAGTACCTGGGTCTGGACCCAGCCAAGCCCATCTCCTGCAAGCAGAACCCCATCGACATCCACCCCTACACCTTTGAGTGTGCTAAGGAACCGGGGCTGTTCGCCATGGGCCCGCTGGTTGGTGACAACTTTGTTCGCTTTTTGAAGGGTGGAGCTCTGGGCATTGCCTCCTGCCTGCTGAAGAGACTGAAGAAGAAAGGGAAGCTGATCGCAGACGGGGGGGGAGGAGGCGGGAGCATCATCTGAGTAAAGAGAGGAAGGAGGAGGAGAAGAGGGCGGCAGGATTTGGGCCAGTGTTACAGTATGCTGGCTCTATGACATCCATTTCTATTGGGCTGTTACCAACGAAGGGGCAAAGCCAACAGAACGGTTTTTAATCTACTCATTGTGTATGCAGTGTTTATCTATTTCAACTCTGAGGCTTTCTGACCATTTCTGAGAGAACTCAAGATGATGGGATTGGACGCAGGCTAAGAGTACATGAGTAGGATCAACCCACCACCCAACTCCACTGTTTGGTTTCTAAAGAAAACAAGATGGCTTTCAGACAGGGTTGTGTCAGTCTTGAACAAGAGGTGTAGTTTCCAGGAGTCCGAGTTGCAGTGTAACAATGTTTTTAAAGTCATATTTATAACTACTCTACGACATGGACCTTAATATCTTCAGTTGTTTTTTTATTTGCTCACCATGTGTCTTTCAATTCAATTTAAACTTGTCTGATTTCTCATCTTCTGCCTAGTTCAGTGAACGAGTTTCTCTTCGATGGCCTTTATCATCCCCATGAACTGTGAGCCACTAGAACTCCCTTTGATAGATTGACGACTGTGCAATCATCTCAATATTTTGACTCTTAAATTCTGAGTTTCTCATCAGTGCCAACCTAAAGACCCAAGCAGTGTCTGCTGGATAATGGACAGAGAAATGGACAACAAAAAACACATGACCAGCTTGCCAACGTCCCCAAATTATAACACCATCATCAGTGTCATCACCAGGGGACTACCAACACATACATAACTTAAGACTGTCAAAGGAAGAAAGGTATTTTTCCATTCCTGTGGTGCATTTTGATGGAAGTGAATAAGAGATATTGTGACTAAGTGCAGTTAGAAGACAAAAGCTTTTCTGGTGCACCACAGGCATGCTGTATTAGAAACTAAGAATGGTAAAAAATTAACTAAACTCAATGTTCCTAGTGTTTCTGGGCCTTTTTCTAAACCATATCTTTATTTCCTCATCTCAGAGGGCTCCTCCTTTAGCTGCTAGGTAGATGGAGCCATAGAATTAGAATTGATACATTGGACATTCTAATTTCATAGAACAGATATTCTAGTTCTATGGTTGTAGCGCTACTGAAAGATTTCCTATGCAAAAGCTTTCACTCACAGACCTGAATGTATTCTGGATCAGAAAACTCATTGCCAATTACTGTACATGTAAGCCTGGATTCAACTAATCTGGCATAAGATTTGTCCACTGATTTTAAGACTATAACAAATTCCAAATAACACAAGA
This sequence comes from Argentina silus, assembly GCF_951799395.1. Classification (NCBI taxonomy): domain Eukaryota; kingdom Metazoa; phylum Chordata; class Actinopteri; order Argentiniformes; family Argentinidae; genus Argentina; species Argentina silus. The sequence goes on along the minus strand of NC_139664.1, from coordinate 9,817,173 downwards.
ATATTCTATAACATACTTAATTTTAAAACTTTAAAACCCTGTTAAGCGTAGTTACCATCCCAGTTACCATTGTGGACCAAATCTTATGCTAGTTGGCTTGAATCCAGGTCCGTATATCATTTTCTTGGTGACATTTCTCACACGGTGTCACTTTCAAACAGCCACGATACGCCTCATGTGTCTACTGTATGTCGTGCCAAATACCTGTTATGAAAAGCTGTGAAGACTAAGCGTAGAGTTTCATTCATTCATTTATTCAACCAGTCGGTTACCTTTGGGACATGTATGTTTGCAAACAGTGTGTGTGTGTATGCGCTCATATACAGACAGAGTATTCAGAGTACTCAACAGACTGAAGCTGCTTGCAGAGAATACAAACTAATTTGGTACTTAAGGCAGAGGCAGAATTTGGATTGTTATTAAAATGAGAAAAAAGGCATGCTCCAAGGGCCAAATGGACTCCTAGCAGGCATTTCATGTAGATCGGAAAGGATTGTGTTGGTGTCAGCAAAATGGTCACAACTCCATCTTGCCCTAGGTTGGGTAGAATGTTCGCTAAATTGCTTACACCTATCCAGTCCTTTCAGATCTCTGTAAGTGCCTATAGGGGTCAGGTGTCAGGGGCTAGGAGTGGACCAGAGGAAACTTGAGAAGGAAACAGTTTGTATCTTCCCAGGTTTACTAACTCCTGGCATACAACCAGGGTGCTTCTACTGTCTTCTCCTGTTCAAAACAGAGGGAAAAGCTGCTTTGTGCATGTAGAGTTTGACTCCTCTCTCTTGTACAACTGAAATGAGTTTTTAATATATGTTTTGTATACTGTATTTTTTATTATGGACAAATAAAAATCTTTAAAAAAAACAACATTAACTCTTATTCTGTTTACATTGCTTGCTATCAGTGGCTAAATGGACAGGTTATACAATTAGTGTAAAACAGAAAAATACATTTCTGCCCACATATTGTTAGCAAAAACAACAAGGTTTCAACATTTGCCATTTCTCTGCACAATGATCAAGACTTGATGATTAGGATCACAAGGATAAACATAAGGATGAACATTATTAGTGAAGCGGAGATGGGAGTTCTATCAAATGAAGAGATCTAGAACCCCGAGACATTCCATGGGGCTTCTTAACATCACCTCCTGTGCCATGAAACTCCATCATCTGCAAGGCTTCCTGCCTTTCATCTTCTCTTGATAGGTTTGGGGTTGTACCTAAATAAATAAATACATACATACATACAGACAGAAAGACAGACAGACACACACACAAAAGGTTTTACTCTGGCCGTGGCCATGCAGAGATCCCTCCCAGACACCAAGGCCTACGGTCAGGCTTTTAACATTCCTGTTTCATAATTTCTGGATGCCCTAAATGACATTTAGAACAAACATTAAAAATAGCCCAAATTAAGCCCAGTAAAAATCTGACTGTGTTTGAACAGCTCAAACCAAACATCCTCCCAATAAAACACGTCTGGGAGCCTCGTTTGGGCCAACCCAAAAAATAAAAGGGGTTGTTTTCTTAGTCGGCTCTGTTCGCTGGGTACGCATGACTGACTGAGCATCATGATTCAGTGATCAAACAGCTCTGCCTCAGCCTCCACACACACACACACACACACACACACACACACACACACACACACACACACACACACACACACACACACACACACACACACACTTTTCTGCTTAGCCAGGGAAAATGCAGCAGCCTTAATACCTGCTTACATCACTGTGGTTACTACAGCAACCACTCACAGCTGTGACGCATGAAACGCTGAGCTCTGATTGGTCAGAATGTCAACAACAAGCTGAAACATCCCCCTCACACACATTTGTTTTCACCCCATAATGACTAATGTTAGGATTGGGGGTAAGGCAGTCTGATCCTAGATTTGTGGTTAGGGACAACATCTACTTCAGACTGTTTGAGTCACTATTTTGCTCCCTGTTTGTCAGATCACTATTCTAGTTAACCACCAATTTGACACATATTCCTTTTAATTCCTTTAACCAAAACAAAGGTTTATATTCATAGTTTGCGCTTTGCTGCCTTTTTTGGCCACACTGAAATTTGAAAGCGTAAATATGCTATGTTTTCTAATAGCGCCAAATATGCATATCCTTGTAAAACAAACATAATGTAAAATAGGTATGTAAAGGTCAGTGTGCAACCTCGACACTAGATTTTTGAAAGCGCTTTGTTTGGACAAAAACTGTGTATTGTATTGTATTACTCTCACTGAACATTCCTTTATCATTCCTTAATCGCTACCGATAGTAGTAGCTATTATAGTAATTTAGCACTATTTTAAAGATCAAATCTACATACTGGACCTTTAACTTGGGTTAGAAAGACAGTGAATGGATGAAAGAAAAAAGTAATCCCTATCGGCAGTCTTCAGTAGAGCAGAAGTGTAGTGTTTGTAAGAGAGCGCTACAGACCCTACCTCCGGCCCCGGTCCTGTGTACAGTAGCTGTCTGTGCGTCACTCCTGAGGGTTCTGTTATGGTCTGTTAGTGACGTCTTTGATTGTGTAGGATCATGGGACAATGCCCCCGGGGAATGTGATGTTTGTCTGAGTGTGTGTCTACTGTCGGCTGGCTGATGGGACTGAGGGAGGGTGATAACGTTACTTCACATGCATGCATGCATGCATGCATTCATTCATTCATTCATTCATTCATTCATTCATTCCCTTAATCCCAGCTCTAGACTTGCTCCACAGCCACACTTATCCAAACAGGCCATGTTGCCCTCCCACCTGAAAAAATATGGCTTCTATTGGTTTCAGTTGAATGTTTTGGTGTTTTCTGCTCTGGAAGTTGCGTCTGGGCCTTTAAACGTAGCCAAAACATTCTGGGGGAAACACTGCTTCCGCCTACCTGAAGAGATCATCTCCCAGTGTCTCGTCCCGTTTCTTCTGACGCTCCTCCTGAAACAGACACAGGTTTTAGACTTGGATTCCTCATGAGGTTCAATAGTAGCTTGTACACTGAAATGTATGAAGTACCTCTCCTGCTTCTCTCAGCCATTCCTCCAGCTCAGAGTTCTTGGCCCTGATGTGTGTCAGCAGATCTGACCCCCCGATGATGTTGGGCAAACCCTCAGCACCAGGCACTGGGATCTGACACACACACACACACACACTCCACATTATTTTTAAGCACCTTAATTCATATGATCCCTCAGTTGTCGTCAGCCATATTTATGTATGAATCTTTATTTAGTTATAAAATTATCGTTTACAATGACAACCTGTTTAGTCCAAGAAGACTGACCTTGCGGAAGCGTTTGAAGTTGTTCTTGTGGGCATTGCCATGATGCATCTCCAGGGGCTGTGGCTTGCCTCTAGAAGGCATGGTCACAGTGAGAGATTTAAACTCCACCATCAGCAGCCTGCGGGGAAGATCCTCTCCTGCCTCTGAGACCTACAACACAACAGAGCCCACGCCAAACATTACAGCTATTCTGTTGGGAATTCTACTGTGCCAAGTCACTACTGTCATTTTATTAGTCTTACATTCTGGTGTGGAACAATGAGGCCAGACATGATAAAACAGAGATGAGGAACTCTTGTCGAGATCGGTATTTCTTTTAAATCTCTTCTTAGAACTAATTTTAGACTAGCCTTTAATTGATTGCTTATTCATTTTAATGTGTTGTGTTTTACTGGTTTCTACTTATATTTTTGTTTTTGATGTTGCCCTTTTTATTTGCATATTTGTTTTATCTGCACATTTGTAAAGCACTTTGTAACACTGTTTTAAAAAGTTATATATATGCTATATAAATATAGTTTATTATTATGATTATTATCCTTGTTCAGTGGCGTAGCGCACTAAGGCGCATACCATATCATCACAAGGTCCCTGGTTCGGTTCCGGCCATCGACATATCCTGCATGTCATCCCTCCTCTCTCTCTCTCATCCTTCCTGTCAATCTCTACTACAGCACTAACACACCTAATTCAACTAAACAAGGCCATCCTGATGGCTTCTTGGTGAGTTGAATCAGGTGCATTTGTGCCTCCACATCCTGTAGCACTCCAGGACCAGAGTTGTTCATCTCTTTGATACAGGGAAAGGTGTGGAGATGTAAAGACAGAGGCAGAGAAACACTGATATCCAGAGACATAAATTCCACACAGGACTTACTGAGGCTTCCTGTTTGACTGTGGTGCATTTGGGAATGATCTCAAGCCCTCCCACAAGATGACGCGCCGCTCCATTTGGTTTTGAATCCTTGAATCCACAGGATGGATAATGGTTAATGATTATATCTACATTATAAAAAACCTTCTCAACTCTCTGTCTGCCTAACCTATGTGTATAAGTGTAGTTTTCATTGTGTTATTCCATAAAAGGTTTATTGTGAAGACAGAGACTAGTTGACATTTCACTATAAGCACTATTTTTTTGGTTGTTCAAATAAACTGAGCTTATCTAATCTAGACGATATCAAACACACAGCTCCTCTTACCTCAATGAAAGACACCTCCTCATCTTTGACTTTAGCTACAGGCTCTGAATGCTGATTCTTATTGGATGATGGGCCTTCCTCTGGATTCAAGCTTAACCTTTGATTGGTTATGCTGTGTTCCACTGGATGAACCCGCTGTTTCTTATTGGCAGAGGTATGCTCCACTGTCTCTAAGCGCTGACTTCTACTGATTGAGCTCTGCTCCACCAGTTGTGACTGCTGGTCTGGACTGGATAAGATTTGCTCGTCTGATTCGTCCATCTCCTGAGACATGATGGACTCCAGCTCCTCCATCTCCATCTCCAGAGCCATGACCACCTTAGGCTTCTCCTCCTCCATCTCCTTCCTCTTTCGGGACTGTAGCCCCTGCTGGGCAGGGCGGGAGACCCTGTCTGACAGAGCCTCAGACTGGCCTGGAAACAGATCAGCCCCTGACCCCTGTTGACTCTGGGACTTGGCCACGGTGGTGTGTGTGGCGGAGGGAGTCTGTGATGGAGCCTGTGCATGTGCAGCGGTGGAGGGAGTATGTGTAGGGGTGTTAGTGGTCTCTGTGCATGGCAGGACTGTCCTCTTTGGTTCTGATTGTAGATCAGAGGACTCACCCTCTCGAGGCCTAGGAAACAGGGGGGGAAAAGAGAGAGAGAGTGATAGGGTGAGACCCAAATTCATGTTCTTGCAACTCCTCTATACTGTATGTTAACAGTAAGTGTCAAGTTACGGCATTGTCAAACTTGAATTCCCTCGTCTTTCTTGAAACAAACACTCACCTTTTCTTGCTGACTGGCTGGAAGAAACTGGTGAGAGCAGATTGTTTCTGCGGGGAACCTTTCGGCGAGTGCTGTTGTTTCTGGGGGGAGTATTTTTGCTGGGCTCTCTTCAGGCTCACATTGGTTTGAGGAGGGGGTGTAAGGAATCTGGCGACAGTGCTGCCACCTTTCCCTCCACCTATGATAAAGTCAATTAGTACTTCTGAGGACGCTGAAGTGTATCTACTGTATGTGGGTGTTTATCTACCTGAATGTTCTGTCTCCGCCCTTTTCCTCTCTGAGGCGCCTGCACCGTCTGTAGCGTTGAATGATAACATCATAGTCTCTGCAACTGTGCAGGTTGTAGTCAGCTCCCGGGCTGAGGTGGGTTTGGGTTGGCCGGATCGAGTGCTCGTCAAGCTCTGGTTCCTCTCAGGAGTCTCTCCCACCACACTCACCGCACTCACGTCCACCCTGACCAGGAGAGAGACAGCAATCACACATCTGCATGGTGTACTGGGAGTGTGTGTGTGTGTGTGTGTGTGTGTGTGTGTGTGTGTGTGTGTGTGTGTGTGTGTGTGTGTGTGTGTGTGTGTGTGTGTGTGTGTGTGTGTGTGTGTGTGTGTGTGTGTGTGTGTGCGCGCGCGCGTATATACATACCCCTGTGATGGCTCTGTGTTGACTACATACGCCGTGATGTTCTGAGATGATGCTGGCAGCACTGTCTCGTCCACTGCTGCATTCTGGGAAAGTGTAGCGCCCGGGATGAAGGGTTTTACTTGCATAGACTCTGACCGAAAAAACAGAAAAAGAATAACATCAATGAAACCACATCAACAACTATACAACACAGTATGAAATAACAAGTAATCATTTCTTCTCAGCCACAGGATTTCCAAACACATGTTATGATTGTTATGATGTTATCTATGATGTGTGCGCCACTCACCTGAGTCTGCCTTTTGATTGGATGGATTGCAGTACTTGTCACAGTTGACATAGATGGCAGCCAATCCGATCTCAGACTCTGTGATGAACCGAAGACCTTTCCTGTTTTAATGGAAGGAGAGACAGCAAGAGATGGATAGAAAGAGAGATGGGGAAGGTTGATTTTAGAGAAGTGACACAATTTGGCAACTTGACATGATCATGTGTCTCTGTGCATACAAATAGCATATAGCAAAATACACACAGTGAACAGCAAAAGAAGTGTGTGTGTGTGTGTGTGTGTGTGTGTGTGTGTGTGTGTTACTTGAGTGCATTCATACTTGTGTAGTATTCTCCCCACAGAGTCAGCCCACTTCTTGGTGGAGGTAGGTAGTAGCACCTGGGAGTTCCCTGTTGCCACATCGACCACACAGCTCCATGGCGACTCCAGGATTGACATGGGAAGCGACCCCTCCTCCAGGAGCTGGCTCCTCCCACCTCCAAAACTCACTGCCGAACTCAGGCGTTTTAGCTGTAGAGGAGAGAAAGAGAGAGTATGTGTGTGTGTGTGTGAGTAAAAGAGAGAGGGAAAGAAACAGACAGAAACTTCCCTCCGATACAGGATAATCACATCACATCACTTCCTTCTCATACATAACTAACAAAATACACAAATGTTATCCTTACATAAGTTCTCCTTCATTGCCTGGTATCCTAGCTGAGGCAAAGGGCCTCCAAGTCAAATGTTTATCAGGAGGCAATAATTGGGTTATAAAGACTAATGGAAGGCTCTAATTGATTTATTAATATCCTCAGATTAAGGGACCATGTAAGGTGAAGAGCATTCTGTAACGTTGTCTTGTAACATCAGCATTACAGAGAAGGTTCTAGAGCTGTATATTACAATATAGCAATACATGAGTTCCTATTAGAATATATCCAATTAGTGCAAAGTTAGGCATGGCTTATTGGGTCCCATAGAGTGAGGACAGATGGAGGTGTACCTGTTTGGCATTGAGGAAGATGAAGGTCTTTTCAGCAAAGAGGCGTTTGCGTTCTGGCCTCTCTTTGAGGTCTACATCCTCTTTATTCAGACTGGGCTCATCAATCTCAGGGTAGAAACTACAAAACAAAAAACAAAACATTTTATACTGCTTCAAAATTGAGTATTTGATCAATGAATTTTGGGAAAAGTAGACAATCTTGTGTTTGACTGTTTGGATGTGTGTAATCCCTCAACTTTGATAGAAACTACAGAGAAAACCACATACACACACGTATAGGTAGTGTAAAGTACCTCTCAGCTTTAGGAGGTGGCTGTTTCTGCTGCACAGCTTTGCTGAGCTCAGTGAAGAACTCCTGCTTCACTATGGGCCGACAGCACAGCAGAGCACAGATAGTCTGCATTGAGGGAAAAAAAACATATACACAGATAAACATACACACACACACACACGCCCTGTGTGGGTCACAATTTGTCATCTTGCTGACCTTGATGGTGACTTTGACAGTGGGCATGACCAGGTGAGTACAGTCGTGTGTCCAGCTGTTGACCAGTCTGCCTCCCAGGGCCAGCAGAGCCTGAGACAGAGACGCTTTGCCATCGCTGTCCACACAAGACGAACACACCACCAACACCTGGTGCTCCACACTAGAGGAAGGGAGAGAGGAGAAAGCTCAATTAAATTATCAAGATGTAAGAATTTGCATTCAATATACATGAAGTAACTGTTCAAGAAATATTGTTTCTGTTTATCTGTATTAGAGTGTCTGAAATAGATTGATCCTCATTGAATTCCTTGAACCAAGCACGAGTATTGAGAAACAATGCTCAAGCTACACACCTGAATTTGCTGTGGAAGACCCCAAACGTCACTCTGTCTCCTGACTTGAGGCTCCGTGGTGTTTCCCCAGACAGACGCTCCTCGTTCACAAATGTGCCATATTTAGAGTTGTCCTTCAGAGTCAGAGTCTAGGAGGATCAATCAACAATGTTTAATTGTTTAGCTATCATTTTGTTATTGTACAATAGGATTATAAAGCCTGAGCCCGAGACCCCCTTTCATTAATGTTTTTTTATATTTGAGTGTTGAGTCGAGCATGTTCCACCTTCATTTGTTATTCAAGATAGTGAACAGTGCAAGAGCACCATCTACTGCAAGGGAAAAATGAGAGTATTACTGGAATGGCTAGACTAGATCAGGCTATCCCTCCCTTCCTCTAACAGGACTGTGAAAGTTGGGATTCCACTGCATAACTTGTATCAATGCAGTCATGCTAGCTAGTCAAGCAAGACACTTTTTTTTTTAGTGGTTGGGATAAGGGTATATGTACAGTTAGGTCTATATATTTGGACTCTGACAGAATTATTGTTATTTTAGCTGTTTACTAAAACATATTCAAGTTACAGTTATATAATATATATTATGAATATGGGACTCTCAGCTTTATTTTGAGGGTATTCACATCCAAATTGGAGGAAGGGTTTAGGAATTACAGCTCTTTAATATGTAGGGACCAAAAGTAATTGGACAATTGACTCAAAAGCTGTTTCATGGACAGGTGTGGGCTATTCCTTCGTTATTTCTTTATCAATTAAGCAGGTAAAAGGTCTGAGTTGATTCCAAGTGTGGCATTTGCATTTGGAAGCTGTTGCTGTGAACACACAACATGTGGTCAAAGGAGCTCTCAATGCAAGTGAAACAGGCCATTAGGCAGCAAAAACAAAAAAATCCAGCAGAGAAATAGCAGCTACATTAGTTGTGGCCAAATCAACAGTTTGGTACATTCTGAGAAAAAAAGAACGCACTGGTGAGCAACACAAAAAGGCCTGGACGTCCACAGAAGACAGTGGTGGATGATCACAGGCCTTACCGCTTTCGATAAAGGTGTCTGCTAAATGCCATAAATGTAATCCTTCACATGGTAAAGAAAAACCCCTTCACAACATCCAGCCATGTGCAGAACACTCTCCAGGAGGTAGGCATATCATTATCCAAGTCTACCATAAAAGAGAAGACATAACAAGAGCAAATATGGAGGGTTCACCACAAGGTGCAAACCATTCATAAGCCTCAAGAATAGAAAGGCCAGATTAGACTTTGCCAAAACAACATCTAAAAAAGCCAACCCAGGTCTGTAACAGCATTCTTTGGACAGATGAAACTAAGATCATGGTTCCAGACTTCAGGCAGTCATTCTGCCGACAAAGTATTAAAAATGAACATTTTATTTATGATTGTTAATTTGTCCAATTACATTTGAACCCCACAAAATAGGGGACTTTGTATAAAAATGGTTGCAATTCCTAAACATTTCATACTATATTTTTGTTCAACCCCTTGAAAAGCTGAAAGTCTGCACTTCAAGTGCATCTCGATTGTTTCATTTCAAATCCATTGTGGTGGTGTACAGAGCCAAAATTATGAAAATTGTGTCACTGTCCAAATATTTCCGGACCTAACTGTATGTTAAGGTTAGAGAGGTAGTGTGGGGTTTGTGCGTTTGTGTTCATGTCATGTACTACATTTATGAAGAAACAGGTTGTCACAGCTAACAGTAAAATCTGCAGGGGACATCTCAAGGGGTTCACGTTGTGTGCCTTCTCACAAAGTAAATTAGCAGATTCGAGGGAGGAATTCCTACAGCTCTAGCATCAGATTACAATACTACTAAGAGACAAACCTGCTCCAAATCTGCTAGATTGTAATCTTATCTGACCCTGGACCAGTGGTTTGCGGGGAGCTCCCGTCTACTCCACGAGTCAAGGACACCCCTCACCTGATCAGTAGCAGTGAGTTGGGCGTGAGCACGGCTGATAGATTGGTCGTTGAGTAGGATGATTTCACAGTTCTTACGTCCCACCACATATTCTTTACTGGGCAGGAGGTAGTATGTTACACCTGCGACAGAAGAGGGAACAATGTTGATTCATAACTGATTTAATTTCGACTCATTTTCTGACACCTTGACAATGGTAAGATCACTTAAAGTAGCTATCTATCAATGATACTCCTTCATAATGATTCATATGATTGGTCAATACGTTTATGAGTGTTGTACATCATCATAACCAAAAGGCAATGAGGACTTATAACGATTGTTTATGTTTGTGTTGATATAAACACAACTTATAGCTTGAAATCATGTTATTTGCATGTTTAAATGCATTTCACAAAACACATTCAGTAACTTCATTGTTTCTCTTCATTGTATGTTGTTGCTGTCACTAAGGCAAGCAAACGAAATGACAAGCTCTGTTTGTTGTCACTTTGTGTGTATGTGCGTCTTATCATTAATGTAGCTTGCTAGCTAATGTGGGTTAGCAGCAGAAATTGTATAAATCATACACGGTCCCTAGTGCTAGCGGATACGTTACCTCCAGACTCTAAAGGATTCAGTATCCACATTGTATTTATTTATGTTCAGAAAAGAAAACATGCGTCTCCTCTTCTTTTGAAGTTCTTCTAGACATTCAAAACAGTGAAAATGTCATGCAACCCCGCCATGCGAGTTCAGCTGTTGCGTAGAAAGTCAGCGCCCAGCCGAAGTTCAATCTTTTCAAAATAAGAGTCCCTATCGTTTCCATGGAAATGATGCTGCTCAGAGCATCGTTTTACACTTAAAAGTCCTCTAGTTCTTGATGAGACTATCCTGTTGGATGTGCATGCGTATAAGATACAATAAAAACACAGTAACTGGAAGATGCACAATACATACAGGCAGTATAGCTTCATTTGTGACTAGACTTACTACTTTTTACATTTGCTTGTTGTGGAACTCTATTCACAGATTGGTAGGCACAGGGTCTGCGGTGACTTAGCTTTAGACAGAAGGCAGACCGGAAAAAATACTCGCATTCACGTGACCCCGCATTCACACTATCTTCGCTGTCATTAACATTATTCTCTCATTATTATTAACTCATATTTGTCGTGCCTACCAATCTGTGACTCGACGTCCACAACATCCAAATGTAAAAGTAGTAAGTCTAGTCACAAATGGGGCTAGCAGCCAGTAATGCATGGAAAGCAACCACACAAACCAATGCATGTTTAGCATGTCTGTTTATTTAAGCTCAACTCAACTCAATTTGATACATGTGCAATATAATACATTTATAAAGCAATTAATTAATGCTTTTCTTATTTTCTTAGTTTGTATAAAGTTTCCTTTGCCATTCATTTTGGCTATATTGTGTTGTACTTTAAGGTCACTATCAGTTAATCTTATGTTATCCTGTGCATCACTCAATCAGTCATCTTCACACCAATAACTGACTGAATCATTGGCAAATTAGAATAAATGGTCATTATCAGATTTCCATGGTTGCCCAGCCCCTGGCCTCAGACGACCCCTCCCCCACAGACACGGTAGCTTGTGATTGGCTCTCATCACAGCGATTGTGTTGCAGGAGTCAGGCTTGCGGATCACCTCACACCAATCAGGGTAGTCCACGGGCTGGGGTCCGCTGTAAGGATTGGGATGATGGTCAGTTTTGTGTTTCTCATGTTAATATATCAAGTAAGGTTAGGATTTGGGATCCTAGATCTGAGCTGATGGGCAATCACTACAGTAGTTATAAAGAAAGAGTAAGAGTAAGTAACAGTAACATGGATTCAGTAGTTCAATAGTAGTGGCCTCTATTTGTAGACAACATTTTGTAGATCTGAAATAACTGGATGGGAGTTTGAGTAACACGATGGCAATTCCATCAAGCCAACCAGAGACCTACTGTCTAGGTGTAACTATTACTATATTGCTCACGACCATCTAGCTCTTTCATATCGATGGAGTGTCTAGGGGTGTATGGGCTGGGGGATGGTTTGGGACTTAGGAAGCAATAGGAAGCCAGAAGACAATTAGCTACCTGTGTATATTGCAACATTGGATTGTGTGAGCTGGCAGCCAAACCCACATTATGGGAAGAGCCAGGCAGGCGACTGCTTTTACTGATGGCAGGGGAAAGCAGGAAGATATACCTACCTGGTGTGCTGTGCCCAGTATACAGTGCATAGAACGTGTGTATTACATTATTGTTGTATCTGTTGAATAGGTAATGCAGTGTGTGTTGTTGTCATACTTACTGGTCACAGCAGCCAACCCCAAATGGCTCCATGCAGACACATTGGTAACAGTCCTTGGTCATCCAGCTCTCTCCTATACCATACACCAGCCCCATGTGCTCACAGCTTCCTATAGCACACACACACACACACACACACACACATCGTTAACACTCACCCTCACCTCCCTCCCTACCCTCTGTCTCTGTTACTATAACACACACACACACACATACCTTTAGTGTTGAAATAGCACTCCCCACTGTTGGAGACAGAGAGACAGGGCACACTGGCACTCAGGATGAAGACCAAAGACAGAAGCATAATCCTCACTGGGTCTGTCATTTCTGTCTGGGGGAGAATACACTCAATGGAATCAGAAATCCCAGCACATAGTTGTGGTGAGTAGATCAACACTTTTTTTTTATTATGTGAAAAAGGAACACAAAGAGGGTTCTACATGGAACAAAAAAAGAGTTCTTCAAAAGGTTCTACACCTTCACATCTGAAGAACCCTTCCTGGTTTTAGGAAGAAATGTATAATGATGGTCTTTCAATAGGTACAGACCTTTTTCTCAGAAGAGAAGCAACTCAACCAACACAGCTGGGGTTGGTCTAACTCAGTATTTTACACTCTCTGTCTACAATGCACTCATAGCAATGATCATGAAATAAAACAAAATAAAAAGTACTTATTACTGTCCTCCTTTCTCTCATATCATTATGTGGTCTTACCTCAGGCTCCTCTTTCTCTTTGTAGGAAACTTTACTTTCTTCCCTTCTTTCTCTCTTCCGTTTTTTCTTCTCAGGAGTCCTCTGTTCCTGTCCCTCCTGGTGTCTTCTCTGTCTATGTCCACTTCTCTCTCCGGTTCTCAGCTCTCTGTTTGTCCCCCTCAGTGTTAGTCTTTTGACTGTGGTGCCTCGTCTGCTGTCTCAGATATTTAAACAGCACCTATACCTCTTTATCTCTGCCCTCTCTCCTCCGATCTCTACGCACACACACACACACACGCACACACACACACACACACACACACACACACACACACACACACACATTACTGTATTATGATTGCCTTCGTCATCTCCTCTTGTCTCCCTGCAGTGATTGTCCCTGTGCATACAGTGTGCACTCATTCAGATAACATTTGCCCCAGGAAGCAGTTATTTGACCCTTTCAGTTTATCCCCCAACTGGAGCAGTGATACAATCTTTGGGTCAGTTTATCTGTTGGCCTATTGTCACAAAGGCATAGCAGGTGCCTTGTCTGTGTGTGTGTGTGTGTGCGTGTGCGTGTGCGTGTGCGTGTGCGTGTGCGTGTGCGTGTCTGTGTGTAAGTTTGTAAGTATGAGAGAAAGAGAGATTGAAATTACTGCAAGATTGTAGAAACTGCAGTGAGACCATTTGATCGAAGCTTATGTATTGTGATTTTTATTGTATGAGCAAATTTCATTTGCAGATGTTTTGAATTTGAGATTATGAAGTCATTTATTATTGTATTTTTCCAAAATGTGCTTTAAGATGCAATTACATTGTACATTCAATCATGCAATTATTGCATAATAAGAGGTTATTTTAATGAGTAATTTCTACGAAACAGTATGTTTCACTGACCTTTACAATTAATGTCATTAATGTTATCCATGCTCTGTCCGCCTTTGTATTTGTACAGCCTGTATGTGTGTGTGTGTGTGTGTGTGTGTGTGTGTGTGTGTGTGTGTGTGTGTGTGTGTGTGTGTGTGTGTGTGTGCGTGTGTGGGTACTAGTGCCCTCTTGTTAATTCAAAGCTTATCTGAAATCTCTAGTGCACCAGTCAACACCCTCTCTAGTGTGCCAACACTCTCCTCCTCCAGCAGGTGTCATAGGATCACAGAAGTTTCATTTGACTTAAATAGATAAAAAGAGGAACTGGCCACAACAAACAGACATTGCCTTGTGATCTCACCCACACAGCAGAACACATTACTACACACATCAGTACACCTGACTTCTCTACCAATGCGCCCACAACATGTACACATCACAAACATCATTCATTACTCATTATACTTAATCAGAACACTGGCTATTGCGTAACAAAATGCATCTTGCAGAAGAACAATTATAGGGAGGAAGTAAGTATCATTGTGGAAAGCCTCAAAAGCATGTCCCTACAGTGTACGTCAAAGGCCAGATAATTAAAGTACAAAAATAGGTTGCTGTAGCGATGGTGTATCCTGTACTGAAGCATATGTGCTGTGGGACATGGACATTTAAGGGGGGATATGGGGGAGAGAGGGTGAGTCAGGAGGGAAGAGGTTAATGCGCTGTGAGACACACTCAATAACAACCCTGTTCCCAGGGGATATGCCTGCATGTCCCTATCTCTCTCTCATTTTATTAAAGGGAGGAAGAGAGAGAGGGGGAGACAGAGGGAGAGACATGGGAGAGAGAAGTAGGCGGATGAGGGAGGAGGGAGAGAGGTGCACTGCTTGTAAGCCTCAGATTTGTTTTTAGAAAAGGTGACAAAGGGGACAAAGGGGACAAACACTGCTCAAGATATGAGGAAACATTTAGGATAGTCCCATTGCATTCGTCAGGAGTCAATTGTGCCATACAAAAATAATAAAACTCTTTATTGCTCAATAAAACAGGCCCTATTCTCTGTGGAGAGCCTAAGGAGAGTGTGAATGTATCAGCTGTTTGTTTTCTGGGTGGGCCATGGTATCTCTGTTGGCAGCTGCAGATCGGGAAATGCAAATATTGCGAACAGGACAGAGGATCCCACATATTCACACATCACACATTGCACATATTCAAATACCATACCATATGTGTAATACAAATATTTTGTTTAATTTGAGAAACAGTGCAATAACAATTTACAGTCTTATTCAAGTTATTTCAACTGTCTTTATTCAACCAAAATCCCATGTTATAGCACAGACATGCACACAGCATAATGTTTCTTACATCAGTAGGGAATAAATTCTTGTCATAGATGTCCTTATGATATTGAGAAATACAAAACAGAATTGATCATAATGCTAGACAATGCTTGCATATTACAATTCAATGACACCTGAATGATACTGTATACTTTACAGCCTCTTGTTATTGATGTTCTTCTTCATTGATGTCTATCAAATAGAGTTTTATGTAGAATCAGTCTTAATCTATGGTACTTGCATCTCATCAATCCTAAAACTGAGAAACACTTTTAAATGAGGTCTAATGGTATGTGTTTGATCAATAAATAAATCATTATTCTATGACCAGTTTAAATCACAATGATCTGACCTGACTGGCCTCTTCCTCTCTGATCCTGAAGGTTCTGTGTAGACATGAACCAGACTCTGTAGGAATATGTCTGATATTTAGTTGACGTGATTACATTGGAGAACAACCGAATATCAAACATATCACACAGCCTCTGGCCAAATAGGACCCTCACAGAGTCGTCCACTTTGGTGCCTTAAACAAGGGAGAGAATTTGTGAGTTCAGGTCACAATTAAATAAAGGATGAAGAAGACAGAGAGTGACCATTTAAAAAGATGAGAGAGAGTGGTCTTTCCCACTTCTGCAGGGAATACAAAATATGTGGTAATATATCTATTGTAAATACAATACAGACTTACATATACAGGTAGTCATTTAGTCACATAAGAGGAAGAATAGAGAGGGAGGCTGGTAAAATGTGATGGAGTAAAGCAAAACAAAGCTCTGCCACCAGAAGGAAGTAACAAACACAAACACACATCCTGCGACACGTGATAACAAAAAAAAACATAAGGCCATAAGGTTGTGTAAGAGAAGAGGCCTATGGGGAGAGAGAGGCAGGAATGTCTTGGACAGTAGAAAGACAGGTAACAACAGATGAATGAGACACACACACGCACGCACACACACACACACACACACACACACACACACACAAAGATTTCTACTTACAATGTTTGCCATGTCCCGGTAGTGATCCTCTTTTCTCCTCTCCAGATTCCATCTTCTCTATTGACATGGTGAGCAACAAATCCTCTATATATGATGTGTATCAGTGTGTGTGGTGGTCAGTGTGTGTGGTGGGTGGTGGTCAGTGCGTGCAAGTGTGTGTGTGAGCATAGTCCCATGTGGGACGGTGTATATATACACCCTTGTGAGTTTCAGGTGCCCTCTCCACACACCCACACACACACACACACACACACACACACACACACACATACACAGACACTCACACACACACACACACACACACACACACACACACACACACACACACACACACACACACACACTATTCAGTGTAATTAGAAGTGTATTGATTGCTGTGGCCTGCGGCCCTTCCTACCTACATTAGCCTGATCAATAGATCTGATTATCATCCAGCTGTGAGTTCATTCACTCACACACCCAAACACGCACACACACGCACACACACACACACACACACACACACACACACACACACACACACACACACACACACACACAAACATGTTCAGAAATGAGAGTCAATCAACTCTCAGTACTCATTGAATATAATAATTAATAAAGGAGACAAACTCCTTTAGAGTTAATTAAAAGAAATGTGTGTTCTTAGACATTATTAACTATTACTACTGTATATTCCAACATCATGTACAGTGCTACTATCACTCTATCCTTGTGTTACAGCTGGCGCCTATAGTAAATCAGTTGCACTACTTGTCCAGATGACAATGGGAAATGACATACAGTATGTTTATGGAACTTTGTCTTGATTCCTAACCGACAAGCAGCACCTCAGGTCTATTACTGTACAACTAACACAGTACACAGAAACCCTTATTTGTCAGTAATTCATCCTTTTGCTGTACTCTCATTCGATCTGTAGTGAAGGGATATATTTCACTGTGTGCCCTTTGCCTATCGTACAGTAGGTTTAATTCTGAAAGTAAACCCAAACATATTTTGCCTTGCAGAGAGAGTGAGTCTCCTATTGTATGAAGCTAAAGCATGCAAATGCGTGCCACAATTTATCATTTCAGTGTCACATCCCTGCAGTAGACCTTAAGTAAGTGCAGATGAACAAGACAACAGTGTCTTCTTTTAAACACTTTATTGAACTTTATTGTTCAACACCCGAACGTACACCCAAGTTGTCAGGGTGACCCCAGGTCCTCAAGGTGACCTCGTGGATGACACCCCCTGGTGGTCCATTCCGCAGACTTGCGATATCATCTGGTTAGATTTCAGTTTGTTCGTGTATGTGTGTGTGCGTGTGTGGGTGCATGCACGTGCACTAGCATGGTGTGTGATTCACACACATTTGTTCGTTAGCATGATCACACTGCGTGAAGGTCAAAGGTCAACACTGATAATGCGTGAAAGGTGCACCACTCTAAGCCTTTAAGTCTGAAGGGGCTGAGGAGGAAAGTTCAACTAAATCTGTAATGATGCATTAGAGGATCATATAACTTTTTTATGACCTCAGATCAACTTCGTTGTGTGCCAACATGAAGCAAACAAATTCAGCATACTGTTGTCTCTGCTGCCATATTGGACCAGGTCTCTAAAATGGAGACTAACCTGGATAAACAAAGGGGAGATAAAAAGAGAAACCCAAAATAGAGAACCATTATGCTCTCTGGAAATCTTTTTGAAAATAATACTATTTTCTTCAGACTCTCCAACAACATAGCTGTCCCTACATGTCTCCAGCATATGTTCTTGTCTATATTTGGACATTATTATGAGATCCAAGAACAAGATCTTCTAGCTAATTATGTCTGATGAGGATTTGTAATCTGCTCAGTTTTGTATCAATTTACAATTTTAGAACATGCAATACTTACTGTATATATTATGTTGTATCACAATAATTTAATGTAAAATAATCATGTCAAAATGTAAAATAATCATCTCAAGCGTCTAAATGCTACCTCATTTCACAGTTTTTATGTCTACGGACATTAACATGAATTTTAGGACACATTATTAGGTAATGGTTACATGACGGTTGTTGCTTGTGATGTTCGTCAGATGCAACATTTACTCTCTCTCTCTCCTTTGCTCCCTCCCTCCCTCCCTCCACTCCCCCTCTACCCTGTCCTACAGTTTGCAGTAAAACAATGACCTTGTTGGCTCACTGGGGCGGAATGATAGCCCTCTGATCGCCAAGGCCTAATTGTTAGCCTCGGGGGAGCATTGTCATTTGTTGAGGGATGGATGGATGGAGGGGCAGAGGAGAGGATGGGGGGGCAGATAACACACATAATCAAAACTCGTATGACTTTACATCCTCCAACATGTACAGTACTGGGTACAGTATATTACAACCTTTTATTGCAATAGTACTTCTTATTTATTTATTTTATATCAGATTTGTTTATGTTTACTTTGTGTTAGATTCTGCTGATCTAAATCAGCAGAATCATTCAATGGTAATCGTCCACCTAATGCATGCCAATTATTACAAATGTCTACTTTTGAGAAAAGTTGGCAATAAATATGAAAAAAATGCAATTTCTCTAAAAAAGAAAAGAAAAAAAGAATCGCATAAAACAAAAAATGATGGTTCTATCATGATTCATCAACCATATTTGTTAATCAGTCTATGGGTGCCCTTGCCAAAAGGGTTTGAAGACACGGATACACACACATCTCTGGGGTAAAACTTTATTACATCAAAAATTGGTTTAATTGGAGGCCTCTGATTGGTCAATGCTATGGCCAGTAACTACATAATGTCCTGGTGTCACCGGGGTAACAGTGTGAGGATGATGTGTAGTGACAGAGAGAGGCTCTGGGCTCTCCGATTGGTCGATACTGGTGGAACGTACACATATGCTCACAGCGTGCGCGCTGAGCACACACACACACACACACACACACACACACACACACACCCACACACACACACCCTGAGGGAGGGTCACACAGAGAGAGAGGGGAATGGACAAGGTTAACAACAGTTATTCAATAGCTATTCGTGTGTGTGGTTAGTTAGTAGTACTGTAATCACACTGGCTCATACAAAAAAAGGGGGGAAGGTAGTAAAGCAGTGTGAAGGGTGAGTTCTAATAGATGTAAGGGACACACAGGGGGCCTGAGGGGGACAGGTACCTTGTACAATACCTTGTTCTTACTTGTGCCTTGTTTTTACAGGGCTCTTCCGTAAAAGAGACTCTGGTCTCAGTAAGGGCACAGGAGGTCTGAGGGGGCCTGAAGGGGGCACAGGAGGTCTGAGGGGGCCTGAAGGGGGCACAGGGGGTCTGAGGGGGCACAGGGGGTCTGAGGGGGCCTGAAGGGGGCACAGGGGGTCTGAGGGGGCCTGAAGGGGGCACAGGGGGTCTGAGGGGGCACAGGGAGTCTGAGGGGGCCTGAAGGGGGCACAGGGGGTCTGAGGGGGCACAGGAGGTCTGAGGGGACCTGAAGGGGGCACAGGAGGTCTGAGGGGATCTGAAGGGGGCACAGGAGGTCTGAGTGGGCACAGAGGGTCTGAGGGGACCTGAAGGGGGCACAGGGGAACGTGCAACGTTAAGGCTTGAAAGAGTGACCACCATAATAATAATATGTCATTTAGCTGATGCTTTTATCCAAAGCGACTTACATTGCAGTGAGTGCATACATTTTTCAGTATATATGGTCCCAGCAGGAATTGAACCCACAACCTAAGCGGTGTTAGCGTAATGCTATACCAACTGAGCCATAGAGGACCACCAAATTAAATTAATGCCTCATTTTTGGTCTTTTCTTTGCTTCCAAGATGTTCCTTTCGTTCTTGTTGTCCGCCTGTTCACCTAAAAAAAGTGAGGGGAAAACTTGTGAGAATATGAAACTCATCCCCCTAAGTTTGAGAGGAATAACCAACTGTGATGTTGCATAAACCTTAATCAAACAATATACAAAGCAACACCAGGACAGGTTCTCATCCGTAAGATGACACTCACACACATATACACACACACCTCTGACAACAATGGATGCAGGATTATGACAGGATTACGATACAATGGCTTATTAACCTTACCCTTTAAAGAAAGAAAACGTAAACAACAACACAGCCATTAGACGTCTTCAAGACAGAAAGACTCCTAAGACACCCAACTCAACACTGATGTGCACTCCATAACTGCACTACACATACTTTACAAGTCAGTAATAGATTATTACACTGGTATAGGTATACTGTATACACAATGTAAGTGGATAAAACATGTGTATCACAAATGCTAATCAGAAAAACAACCATTCTGTTATTCTGTTTTGCTTATATCTCCAAGTCTAGTAGCTGTGTATGTTGCTAAATAATGACCAGTCCCTTTCATAGTCCTAGACCTCAGACATGATTAAGAACATCAAACTGACCTGACCAGAACACTTTAGAAGAGGGCATAACAGATAAGATTTGTCAGTCAAATCTGTCAGTCAAAGACCACACAAAATATCTAGGCTATATGGGCTTCAGTCGCAGTCACATCGTCTCATGTGCAACAAACCCACATTTGATATGACAGACGTGCAAAAACATGAGTAGAGAGAGAGAGAGAGAGAAAGTTAAAGACAGAAAGTTAGAGAGAGAGAGAGAGGAGATAGATTGATAGATAGAGAGAGAGAGAGAGGTAGATAGAGAGACCAAGTTAGCAAGTAAACCTCAATGATTTCCTCCTATTACACCAATTGTATAAGACCAGGATACAGGGGACTGAGAGAGTTACAGGGAAGGCTACAGTAAATATTGAATTTGAGAGACCAAGTTAACAAGTAAACCTGAATGATTTCCTGCTATTACATCAAAGTTTACCTATAAGACCAGGATACAGGGGACTGAGGGTTCGTGATTCGTGTGTACGTTGTAGTGTTGTCACGATACCAACATTTTGACTTCTATACCGATACCAGCTTAAGTATCACAATTTCGATTCTTAAACGACACCAGGCAACCAAAATAAACAAATCTAACTCAATTCACAAGAAGAAGAATAGATTAACATGTACAGGGAGGGAACATCAGGCTAAGGTACATGATCACAGGTCACCAGGAGAGGAGGAGACATTTGTTTTGTTTTTAAACATACTCGCTTGCTTGACTGAATATTTGAGGACATGCTGAACCTAATCCCTGAACGTGTTATGTGATCGAATCATGTATCTAAGCATATCCTTAATTATCAGACCTCTTCGCTAACCTTTCGTGATTTGAACTCCTTGAAGAGGTCGGGATGCCTATCGGAAAGATGTTTGGCTAAATGTAACGTGTCCCTTTGACTGCATGGACTTGTAATATCTTTTACAAATAGGCTTTGTGATTTCGGTCGGCTCGCCGTCATCATTGGCTCTATACGCAAAGTAATGCCAGATTTCACTTCTGGCATCCTTTTTATCAACAAGCTGGAAACGGCCAGCATCGACACTTGCGGCTTCCATCCTTCTCTTTCCTCCTTCTTGTCAACGCCACGTGTGCGATTGTTTAGCGTTGACTTTCCCAGCCACTCGCCCACTATGCACGCAGAGCGCGTGCCAGGGCGCACTGGCCCCCGCCCCCCTGTGAGCATATAGACAAATCCCACGTATAAAATAATATTCCGCACTGCTCAAAGTAAATACTGCGTCAGGCATTTATGGTAAAAAAAATATAGTATAGTTCCGTTTTCAAAGGAAGGTATCGTGATACTTTTGTACTTTTGTATATCGTGCAACACTAGTACATTGTGCTAAATTACTTCCTTCATTGGAATGTTGATTCCCTTGCTTTCAGAGCAGGGTGTATCTACCGGTTTTAATCTGCGTATGTGTGCGTGTGCATGTGGGTGTATATGGCAACATTTCTGCT
This sequence comes from Argentina silus, assembly GCF_951799395.1. Lineage (NCBI taxonomy): Eukaryota > Metazoa > Chordata > Actinopteri > Argentiniformes > Argentinidae > Argentina > Argentina silus. The sequence continues at coordinate 9,795,148 of NC_139664.1, read as the reverse complement.
TCATTGTCAAATGGTTACCAGATTAACAGAATAATGCTGAGAGACAAGCCAGACAAGCCAGACAGGACACCCCACCCGAGATAGTACATCCATTTCAACAGAGAGCCTGCTCACTTTATCTGCTTTTCGGGGCCTCTGCCTTGGGTTCCTCCTGTTTGGGGACATCTGCTGCAGGACTATCAGCCTTAGGAGGATCAGCTTTAGGAGGATCAGCTTTAGGAGAATCAGCTTTAGGCTCTTCTTGTTTGGGAGCTTCTGCTTTGATCACCTTATCACCACACAGTTTCCTATGAGAGTTAGAGACAAACAGGAGGATTTAGGGAAAGCTCAATGGTTAGGAATGCTTTCTTTAGAAATAGCAAGAAAGTATCAAATTCAAATTCTCCTTCCCCCTCCTGACCTGTGCATTCATTCACTCGCCTTCATGGATTTAAAAGGAATGAGTTGCCGTAAGAAACATGGTGAAATATCTCTAGTCTAGCCCACACCAATCCAATTCTCTAAAATCCATTAGGGGGAGTGAACCAGTTTCTACCCAACCTCTTAGGGGAGATACATGTAGGTAGAGAATCTCAATTCAGTCCTAAGATGAATCTCAAAACTCTTTCTTTGATTCTTAGTGTCCTCTCTCTTCGCCTCCTTTTCAAAAAGCATTGAAGGAGAAGATCCAAGGTTCGTCCCCTCAGACCTTCTCCTACAATGTGTTATGAGAAGGAGGTGAGAGGATGTGAGGAATCGAATGAAAGACTTTTTGGAATCGTAAATGGTCTACGGTTACCTGCCCTCTTCAGAGTCCTTCTTCACAAAGTCGCACACTTTGCTGCGCTGCTCCACCTGCTGTTTGAGAGACGCCACCTCTGCTGCCCAGCCAGGCTTCTCTTTCTCCATCGCAGCTGCAGGAGGACAGGGGCACAAGGGAGGAAAAGGTATATAATGGGAACATAAAAAAGGCTTCGGGTATTAACACATTATTAGGACATTATTAAGACATTAATATGACAGTATTATGCCATTAAGCCATTGTGAATATTTGTCATGTTTAGCTAAGGTAGCAGTGAGATGTACATCACTCCAAATAAAATGTTTCTACTGTGCAGAAAATGTCACAGCTGTGAGTTACTGGCATGTACATATACTGAAAACCGGAGACCTATAATGACCTAGTTCAACCACACGATGTCTCCCTTCCAGCACTAAGAGCAGATCTGTAAGGGGGCTGTGTTAGGATGGCCTGAGTAGAGCTCATCCTAAATCAGTGGTGAGCAGATAAGTCATACATAATAGACATGTGGCTCTGAATACATGGGGAAGGAGGATGTCAGTTGTTAAGTCGTTTAGGTGTTAGGCCCAGAGTAGAGACACTCACTTTTGAAGTTAGCGTTTTCATGCTCAATGGACATCACCTCATTATCAGTGTGTTTCTGTGAGGAGAGAGAAGACAAATGAGCATAGCACAGACAAAGTTATACACCCCCCTATGCCTTCCTTCATGGCTTTAGAAATGTTTGTTTTTAGAGCAGGGTTTGTCTACCGATTTTGGTATTCTAATCTCTGCGTTTGATTTCTGTGTGTGTGTGTGTGTGTGTGTGTGTGTGTGTGTGTGTGTGTGTGTGTGTGTGACAACATTCCCAGCAAAAAAAAGTCTTTTTTTTCAAGAGTCTTGCCCACAGGCCGAAGCCATCCAGAGAAACACTGGTCAACATACGGGATACCCCCCCCCACACACACACACACACTAACCCACCCTAATTCCCATCCCTTTCTCACCAACGTTCCTTGGCATGCCTCCACCTCACTCGTCCTCTTCACTGTGGACTCCAGGGTGCTGAGTTCCGTCTCCAACACCTTCACCTTCTCTTTCACCTCTTCTAGAAACTCATTGCCTTTGATCTCCTCCTTTTGGTACTCTCTCAGTAGGTCTTTGATTGCGCGAAGTTTAACAAGCTGGAACGTTGTGTGTTTCTGTTCCTTTACTTCATCTTTCTTCCGTGTGTATATTAACCCTACCAGAGCCAAGCTAACTGTCACTAATAGAAACATCAACCCCACTTGCAGCCTCATACTTCCTGTGTGTGTGTGTGTGTGTGTGTGTGTGTGTGTGTGTGTGGGTGTGGGTGTGAGAGAGAGAGAGAGAGAGAGAGAGAGAGAGAGAGAGAGAGAGAGAGATGTTTGTTGATGCAGTTGTATCTCAGTTAGTAGCTTTTGCTTCTGTTGGAAGTGTCAGAGCTAGCGCACCCTTTCTCTGATTTCTATAGGTTTGCAGTCAACAATAATTTTCCAAAACTCCCGTGCCTCTTCACCCTCGGTCACTCTTCTCTTGGATATTTGAGGTCACAATGTTTTCCTACAAAACGAACGCATTGTATCTCATTCCCCCTCCGCACTAGATTTCCTAGAAAGTATCAGTCCCCTCCGCTCGGCATAAGAGTTGGCTACAACGTCGCTTACATGAAGACAACGAAAGTGAGAGTGGCTACGGCAAGTCATCTGAACACCTGTCGAGCGCTGCCAATCCCAGATACGCCCACAGAAAATTTTATTTCAGCCACTGCTACGCGGAAGCCTACCGGCAAAGTATCTTTTTTTCTGCCGCCAAAGCAGGCAAACTGAAAAAAACGCATTTGACATGTTAGCGCTCGATCGCACTAGCACTAGATCGCAATTCAAAAAAAAGAGTATGAAATGTGCAATTATCAAGGTTGAGTTAGTCCTAATCTTAAACCAAGGCGTCCTAACTGGCCACCTTTGATATAGAGATAGTAAATAGATTTATAAGGTCATCATCACAAAAATGACTTAAAAGTAGAATTTATTTCGCACTTTAAAGTGCTTAAAATACACAGGCATCGAAGGAAGGGTAGATTAAGCTGTGAGTAAATTCATAATTCTTGTCAAGCTGCCAAGCAGTATAATTCCATAGTGTGTGTGTGTGTGTGTGTGTGTGTGTGTGTGTGTGTGTGTGTGTGTGCGTGCGTGCGTGCGTGCGTGCATGCGTGCTGTAAATGAATAACTATTTCTAAGCCTATAGGGTTTTAGCAAAGCATTGATTACTTTTATATTACTATGATTCTCAGGGCAAAGGTAGAAAGAGAGAGAGAGGGCAGGGGGGTTAAGGGGGTGGGGTTAGAGGCTTTGTTAAACAAGGAAGTAAGTTTGATATTTTTTCACACATACAAACATCTAGTCTATCTGGTAGAGCAGGTTACAGGTGGGCAGACTGTTCAGGATCTGAGAGAGATAGACACACACACACACACACACACACACACCCTTCAACAGGAAACGACTAGAATGCTTGAGAAGAGACGGAGTGAGACAGAAGGCAAAAAGTCTCTCGGCACCTGATTTGTTCTTCAACAGAGGACCTCTCTCTCTCTCTCTCTCTCTTTCACTCTCCTTCTCTCTCCCTCTCCCAATCTCTCTCTTCCTTTCCCAGGATGAGGGTTCTATCTGGGCTTGCGTTCTTCTCTGTGTGTGTGATGATGATATTAATGTACCAGGCTGTCCGACAGGAGTTGAATCTGCGTAGTCTTAAAACCAGCCAGATGGAGACCTCCACTCAGATCAAGGTGAAGGAGGGCAGCATTGTCCAGATCAAAATGAAGATCACGCAAATGGATAAAAACCTGAGAAGCATCATCATTCAGAGGGACGAGCTGACTAAAAAGACGACCCAGACTGCTAAAGCCATTGCAGACTTAGACAATAGTCTAAAGACCTGTTATACAAAAAAGGTATGGAACACACACACACACATACACACACACACACACACACACACACACACACACACACACACACACACACACACACATACACCCACACACAATCTCCTATTCCTTTCATCCGTTGTAAAACCTTTGGTTTCTGAACAGTCAAGTTACATTTCCTCCTCAACCGTACAGTAGTAACAGTATTGATAAAGGAAGTTGTGTGTATAATCAGTTTATTTTACATTATGACTCTCCTGATCTCGTGTTTGTAGGCTATTCATGGATATGGGATATAGACCTCCATTGTGTTCAAGGAATACTGTTTGTAACAGGAGAATTGTCACAGCTATTTGATAGGTATTCTGCCTGAAGCACTGACTTAGTACTATATGTCCCTCAGCATTGAACAATAAGGAATATCAGCTGCACGTCTCCCTGTATTATACAGTACATGTGAGATGATCCACTGTAAAGACCTGTATCCCCCTCATGTAACTAAAAGTAGAAATCTTAACATTCACCCAATGTAACACCTTGTTCTCTTATCATCTCCCCTCTCCTCCAAACATCCTCACTTCCCTCCTCCCCTCTTCCTCTATCTCAGGCAGAGTCAGAGAAGAAAAAGACAGCTGCTACTGAGGCCTTCCAGAAAGTCAAAGGTAAGGCAGCTATTTTACTTTTGCTGCAAGTGTTTCCTCATGGAACACAGCTCATGGTACACATCTAGGATCTGCATAATCCTAACCTTAACCATAACCTGAAAATGCCACACTGACCGTAGATCAGCATCTGAAGGCAACTTCATCCTTCTCCTGAAGCATACTTAGAAATAGTTTTAGACTGAGTGCATATTTCTTAATGTGTATAAATGTGCATATTTATAATGTGGATTGCATTTAAGTGAAAATTCAACGTTTCCAACCTGTTACTTTCACTAATCAAACCTTGGCAAATCAGTGATCACTTAAAGCAAGAAAAGAACCAGGATTATGTCACTAGTTTGTTCTCTTTCTCTCTCTCTGCAGCTGCTGAAGAAGCAGAGAAAACGAAAGCTCTGGAGGAAATTCAGGGGTTGAAGCAGAGGATTCTGGACAGAGACCACAAGCTGTGTACATTTGTGGACCCGGCCATTGAGGAGGGACGGTATGACACACACACACACACACACACACACACACACACACACACACACACACACACACACACATGTACACACACGTAAGGTTTTAGCCTTGTACTCACCACCTTACTGTATGTTGACATTATCAAACCGATCTGTGTTCACGGTATGTTCAAGATCCTGGTGGATGGACTGAATCCTATCTAGACATATGTTCACAAACTAATGCCACATTGATGCCAGTTGTGAGAAAATCTGCTTTTGTGCATCTCAAGTTAGGATTGGGCTCTGTGTTCACATGTGAGTTGATGACAACTGAAATCTGTTTTTCTTAACTCTCTTGTTTTTCAGGAAATTGTGTGGAATTGCTGAGGCTCCAAAATGAAGACAACTTGCACTCACCCTCTCACACTAAGTGAACACAACTTCCAGCCACCCAAACTACTCACATACGTACAGTACAAATAACAATAATCTCACCCACACACAAACGCTTACTCACATGACATGACATTTGCCCAGTAATGCACACACCCACACATACACACAAACAGCTAAACAAACATGAGTGTCATCCTTGTGCAGCACATAGCTGGTCTTCTGTGGCTACAACCACAGGTTGTGGGTTCGTTTCCTGCTGGGACCATATATACTGAAAAATGTATGCACTCACTGCGATGTAAGTCGCTTTGGATAAAAGCATCAGCTAAATGGTATATATTATTATTATATATTATATTACATAGACTATTGTACACATATTACCTGTAAATACTCAGGATAATAAAGAAAACAAGGTTTTTGGACTATGTACTTTGTTCATTTAAATACTCTCTCTTTGTAGCTGTGAGGATTGGGGCTTTTTTCAGTACAGATTTTGGTTGAAAAGTAGATAAGGCAAGGCAAGGCAAGGCAAGGCAAGGCAAGGCAAGGCAAGGCAAGGCAAGGCAAGGCAAGTTTATTTATATAGCACATTTCATACACAGAGGCAATTCAAAGTGCTTTACATAAAATAGATAAAAAGGAAAGAGCATAAAAAAAAAATATATATACAGTGCATTTTAGGGTCAGAGTGCAATTCTTAGCAGCAATTTAGTTTTCTCTACCTTAGAATACCTGTTCCCTAAGTCACTTGCAGATTCAATTTTGAAAGTTCCTTTTTGGCTGAGGGGTTTTACTGCACACTCTTACACAATGATCATGTCAATGGACAATGCCAAGCTGGACAGGATAAAAATTAAATGGGAGAAAGAACTTGGAACTGTAATCTCAGAAGATATTTGGACTGAAGCTTTGAAAAGAGTGAACAATAGTACCTCCTGTGCAAGACTGAGTCTGATTCAGTTTAAGGTGGTACATCGCTTGCATTGGAGTAGAGTGAAAATGTCTTCCTTTTATCCAAATGTTGATAGCAGTTGTATCAGATGTGATGTTAATGTGGCGGATTTGACACACATGTTTTGGTCTTGCCATTTGCTAACAGGGTACTGGTCTGTCATATTTGAAGTACTGTCTAAAGTCCTTGGATTTACTTTACAACCTTGTGCAATGATAGCATTATTTGGTGTACCAAATGAGGAAACAAGCATGACCAAGAAGCAACTCAACATCATAGCATTTGTTTCTTTGCTGGCACATAGGGAAATTTTACTTCATTGGAAATCAAATATGCCACCCACTGCAGCACAATGGCTGAAAGATGTAATGCTATTTTTACATTTGGAGAAGATTAAATTTGCAATAACATGCTCAGACAAATTTCAGTCAGTTTGGGAACCTCTTTTGTCATACTTCAGTAATCTTCAAGAACTTCCCAACACATTGATGGACTAAATTAGAAGATTTCAGGAGTCTATAGAGTCTTGCAGCTTGGGCCCACACTAAGGCACACTTGGCTGGTCATACAGAGCTTTGAAGTCATGTTGTCCCTCATTGAAATCCTATTTATTTGTGTTTTAATTTTATTTAGCTGTATCTATCTATAGACACCTGTAACTAAGACTTTTCTTTTTATTTATTATTTTATTATTATTATTATTTTGGTCCAGTCGGGGTGGGGGGATGGATGGGTGGGGGGTGTTTTGTGTGTTTAAAAAGAAAAAAAAAAAGAAAGAAGAAAAATCGTATGTAACCTTGCTGATAAGTCATTGTAACTGCTCTTGGTTTTTCGATAAAAAGATTTATTTAAAAAAAAAGAATACCTGTTCCCCAGGTGTAAGCCAAATTTGTATTAACCCAAACCTGCTCATCAGCTTGTCTGTGTAACTCCCTTCATGGAATTTGGGTGTGATGTTTATCAACACATATTCTAACATCTTCTAAACAATAGGTTTTCATGCGTGTGTGTGTGTGTGTGTGTGTGTGTGTGTGTGTGTGTGTGAAAATAATATGAAAATAATATGAAAATAGGCAAGTCCCTTCAACTAAAGAACAGAGTAGGGTTATCTGGTTCAACCAGTCAGTCTGCATTCTGTAACATCAACTCTCTGCCACCTCCCAGCCTGCACAACCATCATGCAATTGAAATGGCTGTTTACGTGATTTGCGTATGTGTGGCTCATTGGCTGGCTACCTACTGCCTGGGAGCCACAAGTATTTCTAAGTGCAGGAAGCCAACCTAAGAAACAAAAGCCTTTGTGTACAGATTGTAACAAGTTTGTAACATGTAGACCAGACGAAATTACTTTAAAACATTTAAAAGCAAAGATATAAAATGTGTAAGATACACCCGTAATTGTATGTACAGGTTACTCAGTGATATTAGATGGTCATTTTTAATCAGGTTTAAACCCTGCAGGTAGATGCATCATTCTATACTCTCGACTGATAGCTTAAACATTTGACTGTGTTTAACATGGCTTCTGGTCTATACTCTCTGTTTGTAGATGGCCTTGCCCAGTCTGTTGAGCTCTGTGACATACTGGTCTCTGTCCTGCTCCAAAAGGGCCTGCAGTTCTGCCCTGCGTACCTACAGAAACACACAACACCAGCCTTTAGTCCCAGTAATGGATATACAACTTTTTTTTTATCTATGTGGTCCCAGTACTCTCACATAATTATTATTGTGCCCCTTTTTATCAATGCCTACTGATCTGAAACAACTGGACAGGTGTTGCAGGGTAAGCAGTAGAACATAGATGCAGTTGAAGCAGTATAGTACAATGTCACTCTAGTACAAACATTGGCAGCCTAAACAACTCATTGATAAGATAAATGTGTTTGTCCTAACATGATCAGCATTTTAGAAAACCCTGAAGTTTCGAACAGAGGATGTGATCAACGTGTGATCTTTGCTGCAGCAGATATTCCATAAAACATGTTCATCTTGTGACAACATACATGTATGGGATCTTCCGAGCTCATTTTCTCTAACAGTCTGGTCCAACAGTAATAGTAATAAATACAATCATGGTTTAGTACTGCTGGACCAGATTGCAGAAAATTAGCAGAGATGATCCCATACATGTTCTTATACCTCCCTCTAGTGTTGCAAATGTGTAATTGCTCTTATGTGTGCAAGTGGACCTCCATTCCATCCAGTTGGCCTTACAGGTGTAGAAATATAATGTTGGGAACCACAGGCTGATTTAATGGGCAAACCACTCCATCTACTCCACTGGACAAGGGTTTTAAAGTCTGATATACGTTATATGTTTGACCCATCCTCCTCACCAGGATGAGTGCAGTCTTCCCCAGCTCAGTCTCTCTCTGCTGAGTCTGTTCTCTCAGCCTCATGGCCTTAGTAGAGCCAGTCTGGGTGGAGCCCTCAAACTCAGCCTTCTGCATCACACCTTGGATACTGGGAGAGAGGAGGGTGATGAGAACAGCAGAAAGAGAGGAGGGGTGCGGGTGGGAGAAAAACAGACACAGAAGGAGAGAGAGAGAGAGAGAGAGAGAGAGAGAGAGAGAGAGAGAGAGAGAGAAAGAGAGAGAAATTGACTTTGTGAAAGTGGGGCAAGACGACGGGTGAAGATGATGCGAGGTAGGAGTGATGGCCTTCATCAACTGTGTATACACTATCTGGATGTGTGTGTGTGAGGGCATGGCAATGAAAGTGATTGTGTGTGTGTGTGTGTGTGTGGGGGGGGGGTGTCGGCGTGAGGTGGTGGTGACTGTCAGTCATTTTAGGAAATCAGAAGAACAGTGCATTAATCCATTAATTCCATGCACACCTTTCGAGCTCTGCAATGCGGTCTGCCATCTCGTCGTCTTTCTAAAAGTGAAAATAAAGCAGAAAATAACTGGTTGCTAGCTTTTTTTCTAATATTGTCAGTGTCAAGCCAGGGATCGGTATAATTGTTTATTTATAAAGCTAGCTTGTGTAGCTCACCTTGATTCTATCCCTCTCCCTTTGCACAAGTTTGTTTTTGGAGCGCCGTTCCTGGCAACCAAACATCTTGCCAAGAAGTTACCAGCTATACTTTGAGTTCTACAGTTCTAAAGTATATTGCGCAAGTCGCAGTGAAACTTTAAAAAGTGAATATAGCTATAATCTACTAGCTATCATTTGTGTCAAAGATGGAGAGACTGTGTCAATTGCGTTGGCATGGAAACTGACCGGAAACAGTCTTCTTGTGAAACCAATCAATGAAGAATAAGGATCACATGACCACAATGAGGCGTGTCGTTCTCGTACAGGAAGGTGTTACGCCATGGCTGGGCGATGACATCCATGAAAGTCATTCTACCGGCGAAACCAGGAGTCAGAAGGCTTTGTATTAGATTGTTTATTAGTTTCAGCAGAAAAGCAGAAATGTGTATTGCTAATGTGAATTACTGAGGGCGTTGCTGGTTATCTATATAACGCGGTTACTGCATTATTTGTACAGTAGGCTTAAAGTGCTAGCCTGATATTTTGTAACGCGTGTAAACAATTTGGAACATTTTTGTTTCAAAGAACTTGTTATCTCGTAATTGGTGAACATGTGCTGTTGGACTCTGACTTTGCCATCATCCTACGTCAGCCACCAGTCATCTAGCTAATTTAGTTGAAGAGAAAAAGTAATTGTCAACATGATGCGAACCGGTGTACACATGGCGAAGGGACTTTGCCGAATCTCAAATGGTGCTCTCAGCACGAACATCACACGACTCATTCCAAACCAGACTCTACAGCATCCGTTCGCCTCCCACAACAGTATCCGCACCATGGCGGTAGGTCCATTCAAACTGGCCCTGATTCATGTACAGGGATACAGACCCGTAGCCAACTATGTCATCAATGTCCTAAACCTGCTTGCAACAGAGAACTGTCACTATGGTCTAGTCACAGCTTTGAGGCATATCCCCTCAGCCCTCCTAAAAGGTGTATCTTCGCCTGTCTGCTGTTAATAGTTGTTTTCTACTCATTCATTGTGAACAATGCCTGTTGTGCTATTCTTGTATTTCTCTCTGGACGTTTCTCTCTTGCTGTTCTGGTGTTGTACAGTAGGATGCCCTCTTAGTCAGATAATGAGGTCAGTCGGTGTGCAATACCTCTGTTTGTCCAACAGGTGTTGCCGTGGCCCTTCTCCTCCCAGCCTCGGGATTTCAGTCTGCCAAATGCATCGTGGGGCTCTGAGATGCAGCGCCTGTATGAGCAATATAACAGCCAATGTGAGATAGAGACGGAGGAGGGAGAGAAGAAGTGGGGGCCATGGAGAAGACTGCCTAGCTACAACCGCTCACTCAAGTTTGCTACAGGTATAGTGTAGTCTGACTCTCGCTTTCCTCAATATGGATGTGATCGCATGTGTGCGTTAAAGGCAGTGTCTATTAATTTTTAGGTGGAGTATTCTTAAATAAGATATTGTTTGTGCCCCCCCCCCCCAGGAGGAGTCTATTTGAGTAAGATTATTCAGTCCAAGGCTCGTCTCTTCACTCGCAACATTAAGGAGCAAGGAGCGGCGTTTGAGTATGTCATGTTTGTCAACAAAGAGGAGCAGAGGAGTGTGTGTGTGTTCCAGGCTGGACACCTTCTGGAGGGACCACCAGGGTGAGCGATTTCTGTGTTGTACTGTAAAAAAAATAAAAAAAATAAATAATAAATATATATTTGTCTGTGTGTAAAATCAACAGGTTGGCTTCACTCGCCGCTGGTTGTATACAGGTGCAGCTCTGATTGATAGGCACCTCATTTGAAAGAATCAGATAGGGATTTGAAAGAATCAGGCAATATGGTACGCTCCACTTTTTCCCTCTGATATGCTAAGAGAATATTATTCTGCATTGTTTACACTCATCCAATCCTCTTAGATCTACACAGGCGCTTAGATGGTAGGGGCTAGTAGTTAATTTGGAACAAGGTATTTGACTGTTGGCAGTCTGATGTGGATAAGTGTGTGGTATTCCAGACATGTCCATGGAGGGGCGATAGCCACCATGGTTGACACTGTGACAGGGACACATGCCACCTACCTCTCTGGACCAGTTATGACTGCCAACCTCAACATCAACTACCGCAGGTACAGGAGTAACACACACACACACACACACACACACACACACACACACACACACGTAATAACATACTAAAGACTGTGTAATTGCAAGCCCATTGTCTTGCAACTGAATAATGCAAGTTCATGCTGTTATTGTAATAATTACTATTTTGATGACAGTCACTGTTTTAATACTGTATTGGTCTTATCCCCTCTCCCTAGCCCTATCCCATTGGGCAGCATAGTGCTGCTCCACTGCTCCTTGGATAAGAAGGAGGGGAGGAAAACCTTTGTTACCTGTCAGGTGACCAGCACAGATGGCTCGAAACTACACACAGAGGCTACAGGTAATACACACACACATACACTCTTACACACTGGTAACATACAGCGCAATATTCTACAAAACTGTCATGTGTCAGGTGTGTTCTGGGACACTTGTCAGTAGTGAATACAGGCTGTCATGTGAGCCTCACCTCTCTCTAAGTGTTTTTCTTTTTTCTCATCCCCCTCTCTTAGGGCTGTTTCTGTCGATCAGTGTGGGCCACTTATTAGGAGCATGACGCACAGATCAACCCACCCATCTTCCGCTATAAATGCACAACGCAGCAAACTGAGGCCATAGTGTGTGTGTGTGTGTCTTTGTGTGTGTGTCTTTGTGTGTGTGTCTTTGTGTGTGTGTCTTTGTGTGTGTGTCTTTGTGTGTGTGTGTGTGTGTGTGTGTGTGTGTGTGTGTGTGTGTGCACGCGCGCGCAATCGTCTTACCTCTACTATTTGACAGTCTGGTAGACATCTGCTGTCCTGTGCTCTACTGACATAAAGGGATATCATGAGATCAATCTCACAGATACATATAACCTGAAAATAACGACACTCCACGGTTACACACTTCTATACACCCACACCCCCCATCACTGCATTTAATGGACAGTTAACTTATTGTATTTTTATTAATTATTATCTTTGAGGCCTTTTGCAAGTGAGATTCCTTACAGCGCATAACTTATTGTGTGACCATTCATTACCTCTTGAATAAAAGCCTTGCTTTTTTGGGTACTGTACTAAATGCTGATGTTTTTTATTTGTTTATTGTCAAGGTGAAACACCCAATGAGAGAGAATACTAGAAAGCCATCTTGGTTCATTTTGTCATAATGTTTTAGTTGCTCGTCACCACAGCTCGTGGGGGGAGTAAAGAGGTAATAATGTGTCTACTATATAATCAGGCATGCATCTGCTTGAATAGTTGCTGGAGGGAGTCAGAAGTAGTTGTGAGCTTATTTCATTAACTTTTTTTGTGTCTATCTCATAGTCTGCTCCCTGTGTTGAAAACAACCTCTCTTAACACCTTTTTCTGATCTGTCATTTTGAGTTGGGGTCCCCTTTCTTCATCTGCCTGATTAATATATCAACAAAGATCTCTCTCTGACATTAACCTCTCTCTCTCTCTCTCTCTCTCTCTCTCTCTCTCTCTCTCTCTCTCTCTCTCTATGACATTAATCTCTCTCTCTCCCTCTCTCTCATCTCTCTCTTCTCTCTCTCTCTCTCTCTCTTCTCTCTCTGAATGGGGTTCTTCCAGTAATAAATGACTGACAGTTGGGCTGCAGTGTTACCGTAACATCTGATACATTGTCCACATCAGAGAGTTCTAGAATCTTCTGAGGATTCTCTCAGACCATAGAGAGTGAGCATTCTCAGTACTGAGTCTGGCACTGGAGAAATATTACACAGGGGTTTCATTGCAGTGAAAAGTGCTAACATATTACTAAAAACTAAACTGAGGTATAAATGATGCTTAAAAAGGTGTAATTATGGTCAGTTGATTGTAGAATTGTTGACTATAAGTATATCATTACTTAAAAGAGTTTATGGTGAACACAATATGGAAACAGGAGCATTCTATCCACTCATCTGGCTTGTATCTGAGAGGCACCCAAAATACTATAATTAGGGTAGGAATTCAAGCATTGCAGATAGCAGGCTTTCTGCATTGCATTTCTATCGGCAACAGTTTAATTCTGGCGTAAAATTGAATGTGTAATGTTAATAGGGTAACTGTCCACTTGTCAGAGGTCGCTAACCAGCTTGTTATGATGAAGATTTTGCTGGTTCAACAAGTACACACACAGACACTCCTTTAGAACCTTTCCATGTCCCCTGATACACACACAAATACAATCGCATGCACATCCAGACCCTAGCCCTCCACACACATTGTGGTCTGCTGGTGTGGTTTTTTTAGTCTATGTGCATCTTGGCGTGTGTGTGTGCACTCGCCACTCATGTGGTGGTCTGGTGTAGGCTGATTGGGCCCCTCGGGTGGGGTAGAGGGGCTTCTGTGGTGTGTGTGTGTGTGTGTGTGTGTGTGTGTGTGTGTGTGTGTGTGTGTGTGTGTGTTAAGAGTAACAGTATGTGTGTGTGGTCCACATGTAGGACACACAGGCAGAGTTGCAGTCGTTTTTCTGGGGAAAGGTGTGGTCAGGTGGGCTTTGAGGGAGTGGGTAGGTAGGGGAGGCCTGAGTTGGGCTTTCCAGTCATTGAATTTCGTTAAAACCTCAACCATAGACACATCACACACACACACACACACACACACACACACACACACACACACACACACACACACAGTAAAGTGGTCTGGGCTTTCAAGAGATCATCAGCTGGAGAGGCTAGAAAGTAGAAGCTTTTTACTATTTACTCTAATTCACCTTCTCTATTTGCAATAATAAACGCATGACAAAAACAGTGCATCCCAACTATTGGTTGACACATAATTTGCACACCCCTTTAAGAGGTTCGGTCATACTAAATAATTATAACTTAGATACTGACAGATGGTTTTCAAATAATTAATAAACAAATTCACACTATATGCAGGGTGTTATAATAGGTCGTCAAATCAGGTAACCCTAACCCTAGCCCCAAATGTGGCATTACCCTTTTGCCAATTGCCACCCTATATGAAATGTGCTAATAAAAGGCATGTGAAGAATGTACAGTATAGACTGTGTATTATAAAAGGTTTTGAGTTAATGATCTTTTAGTTAAGATCATTCATGCATCGTACTCCTGCACTCCATATTGCCCATATACTCGGACCAGCAAAGACCAGAGCCCCTCGATATGACACAAGCAGTTAGACCTTCACGTGGTCCAGGTGAGAGCAACCGCAGGACGCCTTTGCAAGGATTTAATCTATAGGCCATAGGCGAGCTTTGACGCCTTTCTTGCAATTGCTCAGAGAAAAGCGCAACCGTACCACCGCAGAGTTGGAAACTCAAAGGTTGAGATTGCCTCGGTCACCTTGTCTGAATATCGAGCATATTTCGAAATGAACTGATTTAGTGAGCCTAACCAACCAAAACAAAGGTTCTCCAGGTGAACACACATAGGCGCTGCGTGTTTTAGCCTTGCCTGCACCATTTCCCCCAGCTGACGTTGATAGTCAAAAAGCTTCCAATATTTTCAGTATTTCATATTTTCTGTCAACTCCATTTGTGTGAATGACTGTCACCTATAGGTCTAACTGAAGAATAGAAACAAACTTGTTGATTAAAGAGTCACTCCCCTCCTTCGCACCCTTCACTGGCTCCCGGTAGCAGCTCGCATCAGATTCAGGACCCTGGTGCTCTCCTACCGGGCGGCAAAGGGAACAGCCCCCCCCCCTACTTGCAAGCAATGGTCAGCCCCAAACCCCTGCCCCTGATCACTCCGCTCTCCCACCTCGGCTGGCCGCCTGGCACGGCCGCCTCTACGTGGATGCAGCAGTCGCACTTCTCGGTCACGGCTTTTCACCGTCCTGGCTCCCCGCTGGTGGAATGACCTTCCCATTGTTGTCAGGACTGCAGAGTCACTACCTATCTTCCGCCATAGATTGAAGACCCATCTCTTCAGGCTACATCTTAACTGTCCCTCCTAAAGACCTCTTCATTCCCACTACCCCCCTGTACAAGTTTCTCTCCTGTAAAAAAAAAAAAAAAGAAGCAATTATTCCTTCTTCCAGCATTGTGACTGCCAATAGCCCCTGATTACTTTTTCTTATGATGACTGATTGATAGATGATTCACTTACTTAAACAAATGTATTTGTTGTAAGTCGCTTTGGATAAAGGCGTCTGCTAAATGCCATAAATGTAAATGTAAAATGTAAAAGAGACTAATTTTATTTGTAGGCAATCTTTGTGCCCATTAGCTATAGAAAAATAGACACTTTTGTTTGGACATCCTTGATATCAATAATTTATCTTTATTTAACAATTTCGTTGAAGTGTATGCAATTGAAGTTTATGCCGAGCACTATACAGAAACAAACATGATCCCCTGCCACTAACAAACGGCCGTGAGTTATTACATAAGAAGTGGTGACGTAACCGGGAGCTCGGGATCTCGGGACAGTCAGGGCGCAAAGAGCACACGGGTGCAACCTTGCAAACGAAGTAGCGCGCGCACGGTATCTGCTGTCGATACACCTGTACTTCTTCTGCGTCGGAGAAAGGACGTGGCAGCGACTTTTCTCACGACAAAAGAATATGGAGAAAGTGATTTCAGAGAATTACATAATGAGAAAGACATTGTCAGATTACAGGAATATACAGTAGCAACTCGATGAGAAATGGCAATGCATGTTTTAAAGCGCCTGCGCCGGCCCGGGCGCTAACCGACCATTAGAATTTAATTCAAAAGTTGATTTAGTTATTTCTGACAACAAGCGAGATCTAACCCGCGAATTAGCCTATCCTATACAGAGTGAGTGAGCACGCTGGGCCTGCGGGTGCGTGCGTGCGTGCGTGTGCAGGCTGAACACAAGACATTGTTTTGACAGAGTTATGGAAAATGAGGAGCCTGAATCACCTGATCCCACTGACGCACCAATCAAAAGAGGTAAGACATTATTCACAGCTTTACCCCCCCTACCTTTCCCTTTTACACACCCCTTACACACTCCTCCCAACTATTCAACCACCCATGTGAGCCTGACTGTAGACTTTGCCCTTTCTAGGCCATTCTGTTTTGGGTATTTTGAGAGTGAGTGTAATTGGAGCCCTGTAGTCAACATCAGGTTTGCTGTTCTAATGGGAGGTCTACTCACCTGGTCCTTACCTTACTGTACACCTGCTGCTAAATGGTTTCCATATCTTTCTATAGATATATTCAAATCCCAGGGACTAGGTCTTCATTACTGGTTTGTGTTCTTGGGTTAGGGTTAGGTGCCCCATGTCTGAATGTGACATGACATGACATTATAAATGTGACATGCAGTCACATTGGGGCTAGCTTGTGTGTGTAAAACATCACCCATCTTTGCACACCCTCCACCTTCATTTATTCACTGTCCTCCTCTCCTGCCCTCTTCTTCTCCTCTGCTCCCCCATCTCCCCTCTCCTCCTTTGAGTGAGCCTCATTCTTAATCTTATCTCCCTCTGCTCTCCCCTCGTTTCCCTGCTATCTTCAGCTCCCTCCCTCTCTTTCTCTCTCTCTGTTTATCTATCCCTCACATTCGTCAGATCACTTATGGTCCCCCAACAAACGACTCTCTCTCTCTCTCTCTCTCCCTCCCTCTCTGTTCTTACCTCATTCAATCTCTCTCCTCTATCCCTCCTTCCTTTCATTCCTCCTTACCTTACTAACTCTCCTGTCCTCCTCTCTTTCACCCGGCAGAGTAGAGGGTGCTTTCTGTGGGTAAGAATGGCGGTAATCTGCTGTAATCCCAGAGATTAGCCGTTGATGTGTGTCTGTTTATGGCCTGCAGCTATTCCCAGCCTCACCCTGTCTAAAATCAAACCACTGGTTCTCAGAATAGGCATCGGCACACATCACCCGTTAACACAGCCTGATATGCAGACACACACACACACACACACACACACACACACACACACACACACACACACACACACACACACAGACAGACGCATGCACGCACGCACACACACACACACACACACACACACACACACACACACACACACACACACACACACACACACACAGAGAGCAAGACTGTTTCTCCACATTCATACTCCATTCTCTGTAGCCGACTAGCTTCGTAACACATGATACTATGTCACTGTCTCTGTTACTCATTGACAGAGCCTCTATAAGTAGCAATAATGCACAGGCAACTACTGTCTTATTTAATCTGTGTACACACCTCTCTCTCTCTCACGCGCGCTCTCTCACTCTCTCTCTCTTACTCACACACACATACGCACACACACACACACACACACACACACACACACACACACACACACACACACACACACACACACACACACAGCCACACATGCGCACACACATAACTCTCAAATGTATATGTTGTTCAACCCCAGTCCGGCAAACTCCTCGGGCTACTCAGTGGACGTTATTTAGGGGTCCTACGAGCTGTTATGTAAGAATCACCCAGCACAGGACTGTCACCTCATTGGTCAGCTCTGACATCACAGTGTATGTATCAATGTGTTTTTGTGTCACTGTGTGCAAAGTACACATGAATTTACTTAAACGTGTATTTCCTTGTGTGTATTTGTTTTTGTGATGATAGTGGTGGTGTGTGTGTGTGGGGGGGGGGTGACAGTGTTTCTGTGTGTCTTTTTATGCTTTGTGTGTGTGTGTGTGTGTGTGTGTGTGTGTGTGTGTGTGTGTGTGTGTAATACATGGAATGGAATGAGGAATGGTATCAAACGCATGCATTACAATGAGCCCCCAGAGTTACAGATAGAATAAGAGGGAGACAGGGGGAAAGAGACAATAAGAAAGACTGAGAAAGATGGAAAGAGACGATGAAAGAGGAAAAAGGAAGAAAAGAGAGGGAAAGAAAGAAAGAGTCAAGAAGAGAGATGGAGAGACAGACAAGATGAGAAAGAGTGGGAAGGATAGTATTTTTGCTCAAGTAGAAACAGTTCAGTGTTGGATGACAACTCAGCCCTCACTCCTACTCTGGCTGAAACTTTGAGATGAGTCACTTTTTTCAATCCTTATCAATATTGATTATATTTATTTATTACTTTTCTTTCCCTACTTTTCCATTCCCATTTATAATCACTTCAGTTTTGTCATTTGCTAGGTCTCAGTTAATTACAGTGTGTGTGTGTGTGTGTGTGTGTGTGTGTGTGTGTGTATTTTCTAGGTGTGTTTTCTGTGTGCGTTTGCACTGCTCTGCTCTCACCCCTGTGTTCTGCTTATTAAGCAAAACTGATTTGAAGGAAAAGTGGTGAAAACCACAGCAGGCCTCCTGAGGCCCAGACAAAGACAGGCTAGCACTGCCTCCCCCCATTGATGCTTATCTCCCCTGCCCTCTCCTCACACACACACACTACACACTAAAAATACACTCCTTCGCTCGGAAACTACCCCCCACACACATACACACACTCACTCTGATCTCAAATTTCTCACAATTGTGGTCAGACAGACAAATTGAAGGCCTGTTGCTACATAGCAAGACACCCACCTTCCTCTGTCTCTCACAGTGTGTGTGTGTGTGTGTGTGTGTGTGTGTGTGTGTGTGTGTGTGTGTGTGTGTTTTTGTGTGATTGAGAGAGGGGAGTGTGCGCCATTTGCCTTCACTGACAGTCATTCTTTCCCCTCTTCTTCAAGGCCTGTACACATCTATGTACAACTCTATGCCTTAAAAACTCTCCGACCAATTGTTTATCACTAATATTTTCCCTATAGCCTATACTTCTATGTGAACATTGGAATCATGTCACTCATGTATGTTGACACTGTAAACAAGTATTTCATACACATTAGGTATATTGCTAGACCCAGCATACAATTATTAAGGACAGGTGTTTGAGTTTGTCTAATGTGTATTGTCTCTTCTGCAGGAGGCACAGTGTCCAAGAAGACTCATTTGAGTAAGTTGTGTGTGTGTGTGTGTGTGTGTGTGTGTGTGTGTGTGTGTGTGTGTGTGTGTGTGTGTGTGTGTGTGTGTGTGTGTGTGTGTGTGTGTGTGTGTGTGTGGAAGAGAGAGAGAGAGAACAAGAGAGAGAGCGAGCAAGGGCAAGGGCGAGGGCGAGCCTCTTTGTATTCTTTTTGTGTGCGTTCAAACGTACTGTATGTGTGTATATATCCACTTGTGTATACCAGTGTGGTATGAATGTGTGTGTGCTAGATACTGTATATGTGCATGCAGTGTGGTTAGCCCCTGTACAAGTGTTTACTTGTGTGTACTTGTGTAGAGCTACACACACACACACACACACACACACACACACACACACACACACACACACACACACACACACACACAGCTCTCTGTGGCGCCATCAGAGGTGTAGGCTCTGTATTTCACAGTGTGTTGCACCTGTGACCCTCTGTATGGCATGGAGACGTAAATACTGTATATTTGCACTTTGGCATCTGATTGCAGATAACATCACTCCTATTTTAAACGTGGTGGCTGTCTGGTTTGATTCTCCTGTCACAACTAAAACACACCTGTTGGTTGTTGATTTCAAGCCATGATCATAATATTTGTTTTTACTTTAAATAGTCACTAGGGATGGCTTCATGTGATATTTATTTGTCTGTGATACCACCCATGTACGCACACAAGCATGTATGCACACACAACGAGCACATCCACACACGCACACTGCACGCACGCTGCACACACACACACACACACACACACACACACACACACACACACACACACACACACACACACACACACACACACACACACACACACACATACAATTACACGCACATCCAGACCCTTTCTCCCTAGCCTTTCACATACATTTTGGTCTGCCAGTGTGTTTTTTTTGTGTGTGTGCATCTTGGTGTGTGTGTGTGCGCCGTTGATGTAGTGGTCTGGTGTAGGCCCCTTGTTCCCCTTTCTCTGTAATTGTTGGTGGGGGGTAGAGGGGGTTCTGAGATGTGTCTGTGTGTGTGTCTGTGTGTGTGCAGCGTGCGTGCAGTGTGCGTGCATGGATGTGCTCGTTGTGTGTGCATACATGCTTGTGTGCGTACATGGGTGGAATGGTTTGGGACTAAAATAAAAGATGGGGTTTGAAATTAGGGGGAGGGGGTCCTTGGTGGTCTTGTCTTGCTCTCTGCACCCCAGTCAGGTGCTGAGATGGAGAGATGAGAGAGGAGAGGAGCACAGAGAGACAGGTGTCTGATGAAGTGTGTGGTTAGGATCAGATCGAAAGAGTCAGGTGCTGAGAGAAAAGGGTGGAGAGAGGGAGAGAGACCAGAAAGAGAGAGAGGGGTGTCAGACAAAATTATAATATTTTAAATATGTATCTTTATCATATTTGAATAAAGCTTACTTATTTGAAGGAGAAGGAGAAGGAGCTCTGAGGGTGGCAAGTAGGTTAAGAACTACAAAGGTAGGGAAAAGTACCACGAGAGAGAGCAAGGGGACAGGCCCTCTCTCTCTCTCTCTCTCTCTCTCACACACACACTCACACACACACACACACACACACACACACACACACACAGTGAAGGATGAGGCGGTGACTGACTCAAGGGCCCAAGCATATACTGGGGTTGCAGTGTGAAAACTTCACTCAGCGAGAGAGAGAGAGAGAGAGAGAGAGAGAGAGAGAGAGAGAGAGACACACACACACAGAGAGAGAGAGAGACACACAGAGAGAGGCAGTCACTCACTGTCAGACAGTGTGTGTGCGTGTGTGTGTGTGTGAGAGAGAGAGGGAGAGAGTGCGAAAGAGTGAGAGAGAAATTGACTTTGTGAAAGTGGGGCAAGACGACGGGTGAAGATGATGCGAGGTAGGAGTGATGGCCTTCATCAACTGTGTATACACTATCTGGATGTGTGTGTGTGAGGGCATGGCAATGAAAGTGTGTGTGTGTGTGTGTGTGTGGGTGTGGGTGTGTGTCGGCGTGCCTTTTCATTTACAATATGCTCTATTTACATTAGAAGTAGGTCTGTCATAGTAGTACAGTAGGTCAAACTTATCCGTTTGGTGTTGTCCTCCTTTTCTTTCTCTCCTCCACCTCTACTAGTGCAACAGCAGCAACATATCCACTCTATTTATGACACTCATATTCATTTCTAAACAATAGGTTCCATCTGTAATGTGTTCAACGTCCTCATCAGGTCCTAGTATTAAAAATGGATTTCATTCTTTCCAAATCCCTTTGACAATGTTAAATATTTCGTTTTCTACTTATAGCTAATCATTACAGCTCTAACAGGTGTTTGAAGTTCCTCCTGAACCAGTTGTCATCACGCACTCTAGTTATGAATTTATAATTTACGTTAACAATGCTTAATGAAAGCCTGGCACTGACCGACTTCCGTAGAGAGGGAGAATTCAGCTGTTGTGTTGTGTTTTGTTCTCTTTCTTCCTAATAGTCTGTGTTGTATGGTGTATGCATTCATAAGAAACACTCACACTTGTCACCGGTGGTCGTAGGATGTTAGGATCATTGTTTAGTTTCATATGTGTGTTTGTGAAAACTCTGACAGGCAAGCATACTGTATAGAGGAGAGACATGTCATTGTATGTCTACGGGCCCATTCATTTGGGATTTGTTCTTAGCTTGAACTAAAATATGAATCCATCACCATGGTTCATTAAAATATTCTTGAAAAAAATATAGATATAGAATTAAAAAAAAAAAATCCTTTTAATGTCAGTATTGGTTGTTAAAATGATATGTTGTGCAGTTATTGACCATTGAGTATTCAATGTATAGTTATAGTTATAGTTCTACTAATCTGTGTAATAATTACATTAGTGAGTCAGTAAATAGACTTCTCACAGAAAATTTGAAGACTAAAATTTGAAGTATTTTTGTTTGTTCTCAGTTTTTGAAACCAAATTGACAATCTCTGACGACTGATGCTCTGGTTAGCCAGAGAGCGCATTGAAATGTATGTGTCATCTTTGTGGTTGTGGACACTGTTCTGAAATGACTTTCCATTTTACCTGCTTTTTTCAATGTTTCAAATACTTGAATCATAAACAGAATACTTCCATGCTTCCTAACGCTCACTCACATATTCTGCGATATGATACATAAGCATATTTATAGATTGTTTGGTTTTGAAAGATTCTATTTAAAAGAGATTCTAAAGAAATGTATTATGGAGAAGAGCAATCAATGGCATGAACTGTGATATATTATCAGTTGACAGAGATAAAGATTCCTGCGTTATCAGCACAATACAATTCTTTGATCATTTTCAAATATCCCCCAGCTGACAGTTTCAAAAACAGTTATCCTATATTATCCAAACTCGCTTAAGACAAACTCTCTCTCTCTCTGAAATTGTTAGGTTGTTTTTAAACTGTGCTCCACTGTAGCCAATCGTTTTTTAACTGCTTCATATTTTTTTATTCTGTTCAGAAATGATGTCTTTAGGGAGGTTGGAGTGAAGTTACAATCCAATCCAATCCTGTTATCAATCCAGTGCTTGAGATGTGTTGAGAGATTATCATCATACATCATGCCATTTGATTGAATTGAATTGTGTGTGCATGGTGAGATACATGTTGCATGTATGGAGAGAAGTAACCCTGTTGCCTCGAGCATCGTCTGCACCAGTTTTTGTATGCACTGATACTGGCATCATTACACACACAGAAACACAGCTGCCTGGCCTAGGTGCTAACTCCCTTGTTGTGTGTGTGTGTGTGTGTGTGTGTGTGTGTGTGTGTGTGTGTGTGTGTGTGTGTGTGTGTCTGTGTCTGTGTCTGTGTCTGTGTGTGTGTGTGTCTGTGTGTCTGTGTGTAGGTGTGTGTGTGTGTGTGTGTGTGTGTGTGTGTGTGTGTGTGTGTGTAGGTGTAGGTGTGGGTGTGGGTGTGGGTGTGGGTATGGGTGTTTGTGCATATGTGGTGCATGTGTGTTTTCTGGGGGGTTGGGCTGGGGTAGAGTGAGATATAATCACCTGTGTCTGCTTTGCCACTGAATATACCACCATACTGTACTGTGTTACTGCAAATATTGCACTCATGGGATTCTAATGCTATGAGCTGGGGTTAGGAAAGGCTTCAGTCCAAACTAGTTCCAGATTGACCCAAAGTTGATTTATCTGATATTTTTGACAACAATAGTTTACCTTCAATACAATGATGAATGAGTGATGCTATCTATCATTCAGTACTGGCAATGAAAACAGGTTATGCTGGTGATGGGAACTTGACTGAGGCAGTGTTCAAAGTAGTAGCCTACTCTGCTGATGTTTTGGGGGGGATTCCTGTCTAGGTTTCCGTGCTTTCTCTTCAAATGGCTTTCCTTTTGCTTCTGGATGCACACATACTCCTACCTCGATTACTTCAAAGAGTCGACACCAAAATCAGAAGTCACACATTCACCCCCAAAATATGACAAATCAAAGAAAACACTCAATTCCCACAGTTTTTTTTTTCACTCAGAGCATTTCAAATGCTTTTGAACATAGTCTGTTCCCAAATAGCTTTTGATAAGCTGACGATAAAGAGTGTGTTACATTTTATGGGTATTGTTTATCAGAGCCTCTGTGATAATTGTGTCTTTTGTTTCGCGCATCACTGAGAAAGTAGAGTGTTTTGGATGTGCTTGCCATTTGGTAGTTTTCTGCCAAAGCAAAATTAAGTTAGTTAACAGAGGCAATACATTCACTCAAAAAGAATGCAGTTCTCACACTTGGGTGCTTCAATGGTTAAATTATTGAAAATTATTTTCTTTCATCGTCAGCTCTGTCTTCATGCTTTGGACAAAGTGGAGTCAGTATTTTTATGACTGTTACAGAAAATGTAACAATGTGTATTATGTACTGTAGGCTACTGTAATTTATTCTTTATTTTCGTAATAGTAATCGTTTACATACAGGAAAGCAGTAAGCATTATACGCAGCAGCCATTTTAGAATGGTTCTACGGTAGAATCTAGAATACACTCTACACATCGGCCATCACCGCGCAAACACCTACCAGAAATAAATGTAGGAAATGTGCATATATTCTAAATGTTTATTATTTCTTTAATTTATACAGTCTAATTAGATTTTATATAATTACATTCTATTGAATTAAATGTGCCTCTTTTCTAATCTTACATATAAAAGCTTTTTTAAAGCTGAATCATTAAAAACACATTGCTGAAATGTACCACCAAGTAAAGATCAACTACTCACGTAGTAGTCACCTTGTTTTAAACATGTTTTGATGTATATTGCACACATTTTCTTGATCAAATCACAGGATTTTTGTCTAAATACGTTCTGACTGTGCTTATATTTTCAAAATACTGTTCATGAAATATCAAATAGATCATATTTGTTTATACCATGAAGTTATTTTAAACCAAATCACAAACCTGGCAATGATCTTATACCAATGTTATGAATCAAGATGTTTTACTACTTTTATTTTAATTTGAAAAATGTTCCCACTGAAATGTGCAAACTTGATTTATTTATAAATGTATATTTTTTTGATTGCACAAGATTTTTACTTGAGGGATAACACACGCACACACTCTCCCTTTAGAGTGAGTGTGTGCGTGTGTTTGTGGTATGTTTCCGGTGGAGGAAAGTTGAGGTTTTCTGTCCGTTTATAGTGCAAAGTGCAGAATGCTGACATGGGGATTTTAGACAGAGACTAAGGAAAGGTGCTGAAGAATGACACCAGCTGCTGATGTAAGAGAGATATTCAACCACTCTTGTCGAACAATGGAAGTTGAATGGAAAGTGCTTTTTTATTATTAAAAGAACATGAGAGTGAAGCAATCAATCTTTTGGCCTTTGTTCCAGACTGGTCTGTAACTGCCACAGTCAGGGACGTCTGTAAGACTTGGTTTTATACAGTTAGCCTTGTAATCCAGGATTATAGAACCTCAAACACATGCTTTTGGAACTTGCACAATTTGGTAGCATAGACTTTTTGATGGACTTTTGCTCTCTCCTCTCAATGTAGTCCCTGATGTTGATGGTAATGTAGTTGGCAGAGAGTGGATTATGTAGCTGACATGGAGCTGGGTCTTATTTATAATTTATTGCATATGCACATCATATGCTTTATGATTTATGTTTGATTTAGTTTTTTTGCTGAGAATGATAATGTTGATGATGGTCACAGCCCAAGTGCTGCTGGTTGAAAGTGTGAAAGTATGTCCAATTGCATTGCAGTATAGCAGGCCCATGATGAGTTGTCAGGCGGAAGCGTGGGAGGTGATGTTGTATTACAGTGTACCTTCCAAATACCTGAATATTTCAATTGCTGCCATCCACCGCTCATCCGCTCCAACAATATCACCACTAGTCTTTCTGGGAGCCATAAACACACAGGCCGACTTCACTGACTGTAAGTTTCTAAGTCTCTGTAGGGATATTGTGTTTGCTGTATCATTTGCACATTAAAAGGTATACAAACAGCAGAGTGACAGACACTTCAAATACAATTTTCAACATCACAATACACATATACAAGAAATACCCGCTCTGCAGATCTTAGTGAATGTTGTACAGGCTGCCTCTACCCATATAGATTCTGACATTGAGGTGACATAAGGTTTGATCCGTTGCCCTTATCTACACATATCTGAGATAGATGGGGTTGTCTGGAGGAGAGACATGTGTAACAGCAAAGATGTGGTTGTAGATATCACAGATCTCTCGGAACAAAATAGATATAATCCTACCAAGCAAGTGCAACACCTTGTATGACCATTCTGCTTACCTGGCATATGGAAAGCCCCATGAGCTTTTCTTTCTCATGTAAACTTTTTTTACTTTCACTGAAACTGTGTTACGGAGATACATTACACAATTAATGTGTATTACCACCTCTACATATAGTACTGTCATATCTTATATTATCTTTTGAATATGTGTTTTATTCCACATTATTTTTATGTGAGCTCAAAGTGCACTGTTCAGGTAAATCAGATAAATCCATAATAGATAAAGATCCTACCAGAACAGGTGGCACTGGAAATGAATACTGCATGTTTTGCTGTAGGTTTTTTACTTGAATAATATTCTATGGCCATAGAAGTTAAGGCCTCAGGGCCTTTGTAAAGCTCTCTGTCTGTATAGGCCTGTGGGTAGAGATAAGAAAATAAAATGATACAGAGAGAAAATAACCCAGTATCAGCTACAGTATGTGGCTTCCATGAGTGAGAGAGAGATAGAGGTTGAGAGAGATGAAGATAGGCAGAGATAGGAGGACAGAAATTGAGATAGTAACCACGGGCAGTTTCAAATTATTCCTAAATCGTTCAAGGCCTATAAGAGGCCTATAAATGGGTACTTTGTGTGCAAGTGTCTATGTCTGTGATTGAGTATATTACTGTGTTAATAGGTGTGTGTGTGTTTGTGTACGTGCATGTACGTGTGTGTGTGTGTGTGTGCGCGGCCTGTGTGCGTGTGCCAGTTTGGGTGTGCATGTGTGTGTGTTTAAACAGTGAAACGTTGTGGGTCAGGATGGTTTCCTGTTGTTTGAGGTTGAGAATCAGAACTGAAAGAACAAAAAAACAGAGACCACTGATGTTCTCTCTCTCTCTCTCCTTCCCTCACTCCCCTCTCTACGTCTTTCTCGCTTTTTCAGTACTTGTCTCCCCATTGGTAACAGCAGTATTACTTTTTCACTCACAATATACAATACATTATCAGTCAGTCAGTCTGTCAGTCAGTCAGTCAGTCAGTCAGTCAGTCAGTCAGTCAGTCAGTCAGACGCTATTTATATACATATCAATCCTCTCTCTCACTCACTATTGTTGTTTTACTACACACAGCAATAGGGTAATAGCCAGTCTGACTGTTATCAGATACTGTGTAGTGTAGTGTGGTGTACTTTTCAAGTATTTTACCACCGACCGCCTTCCTCAAGTACCTCTGGGAGATTCCTGCGGCACCAAAAATGAGGGCACACACTGACACACTGACACACACACACACACACACACACACACACACACACACACACACACACACACACACACACACACACACACACAAAGGTGACACAATGACAAAAGCAAACACACACACACACAATCACACAAACACACACTCCCTCCTAACACGTAACGATGAAATCACAACACTCTTGACAGAAGGAGGAAAAGATAGAGGGATGAAATTGAAGTACATGGAGGAGGGGAGAGAGGATGACTGAGAAGTAGAGCCACCTTAAGAGGAGAGGGGGATGGGAGGAGGAGAGAGAATGGGGGGATGGGGGAGGAGGGGAGAGGGAGGACGGGCATTCCTGGCAATGATGAATGAAAGAGTGTATTACTGGCAGCTCTGTCCTTTATGAGCGAGATAGAGAGAGGGATGAAGAGAGAGAGGTGACATGAAAGAGGGATAGTCAGAGCGAAAGAGAAGCCAGTTAACCACTTAAAAAGACTCTGAGGTTGACACCTTCACATCCTCCTCCTCTCTCCATTTGCAAATATTCCCCCTCTTCTGTCACTTCTCTTGTCTTTGTATTTGATGTTATTCTGTTCATTTTTTATGAACGTAGAAAATATCTGAGAGGGAAAAAAAAACATGATGATGGCTGTTTGATGGCTGTTAGGGGAAAAACAACCAGATAAATGATGATTTTGTTCATGTTATTGTACCACTGTGCACTACACCAGTAACAACAACATCATTGAACTACTACAGAGACGCACTAAAAGGTGCTGTATGCAACAATAACCCTCCAAATATTGATCTGAAGTAGTAAAGGAACACAAATATGCTTGTCAAATCTGCCCACCCTCACAAAGTACACAAACGAAAGCCTCTTTCCTCTTTCATCATTGGCTCTTTTACTCTTCTGTTGTAGGTTGCTTTGTTGTCAGTTGAAAACATTGATGTTTAAAATAATCACAAAATTGTTGCATACAGCACCTTTATAGGAGAAGCTATGAAGGTTATTAATGGAAGGTCAAAACATTTTAAAGTTGTTCTGTTGTTGTGAGAACTATGACAAAAGTGTGTTATTAGTTTTAATTTTTGTGTGTGTTCAACCATTCATACTGGATGTTGTCATGTCGAGAGCTATTGATATATGAAAGGTTAAACCTTAAGGTTAAACCTAATCACCACACAGCCACATTCAATCAGTAAGTTTCCATGAAGTCAACAGGTTAGATTTACAGAGAAACCCACTGACAAACCCACTGACACATACACATACACATACACATACACATACACACACACACACACACACACACACACACACACACACACACACACACACACACACACACTGTCGGAGGGCCATGTACAGATCAAGCCATTTCTCTTTTTCCGACTGTCTTTTTTTTTTTTTTTTTTTTTACATTTTTCTTCTTCTTTCATTTATGTTTTCTTCTACCTCTCTCATCCTCATCTCCTTATTCCCTTTCTCCAACCCAATATATGAACCACTGTCTTGCAAAGATATTTCTTGTACTCTGTCTTGTTACAAATATTGTGACTATGTGTGAGCCTTTTTGTGTGTGTGTGTGTGTGTGTGTGTCGCTTACACTCTCTCACATGTACACACACACTCACATTCTGAACACACGCTTGTGAACATAGGCTCAGCAGCACTGCCCCCTGCTGACAGCTTCTCGACTGATGCCTGTCAAATCTGTTGTGATAGGATTGGTGTGTGTGTGTATATGTGCAAGTCACTGTCTGTCTGTTTGTGTTTGTTTAGCTCAGATTGAGGTGATCCCCTGTAAGATCTGTGGTGATAAGTCTTCAGGAGTGCACTATGGAGTCATTACCTGCGAGGGCTGCAAGGTGAGATAGCAGCACACAAACACACACGCATGCACACGCGTACATACACATACACACACACACACACACACACACACACACACACACACACACACACACACACACAGACACATACATATTTCACACTGGCAAAGTAGAGACATGAAACAGATTAGTAATGATGACATGCAAAATAAAGTAAACTTTGCCCAAATCCTTATTTCATTTTATTTAAAGTAAAATAACCTGAAGAGTCCAAGTTTGAGTCCAAGTTTCTTTTTATTCCACTTCTCCCTCCTTCTCACCCCACCTCAGGGATTTTTCCGGCGTA
>NC_139664.1:9673394-9760894 GCF_951799395.1 Argentina silus | reverse complement strand
ATGGCCTTTGCACCAGTCAGCAGACAGAGAGATAGTCAGATAGGCAGACAGTGAGAGTGAAGGTTGCGGTCTCGCTGAACCATCGTTTGTTTGTCATCCTGTGCTCTCTGACCTGGGGAATGTGTGGAGTGTTCCAGGACAAACACATAGCTCTCTAAGTTACTGATCCCCACAGCCCCCAGCTCACATCAGAAATAGAGAACAAGATAAGACTTATTTTTTGCCTATAAACAATTTTTTTTACAGGAATTTGTTTCAGCGCCAAAAGCGTTCTGGACAATCAGTTCAAAATAAGAAAGTACAGTACAACTACACTTTGAACATATAGCACAGTGAACACAGATTGTACCTTGTGAAAATCTGACACATACTGTGGCTCTCAATGTACTTTTCTGGAAGACAGTATTGTCCCCCTAGTTTTAAGAAGGGAAGGATAGGTGGAAGGGATGGGTGAGGGGTGAGAGAGGCAGGGAGGGGGTGGCAAGGGGGAAGAACAGTCTGTAATTCTACAATGCAATCCCTCAGTTGACCATGACTCACTTTCTTGCTCTCTGAGATAATAAGTCTCTGGAATATAAACACAAGGCGCCCTTGGCCTCGCTCCCTCCCATAAAATCAACTCTTGCAACACGGTGGCCCTGTGATATTAGTAGGCTACAGCAGAGATGTATGTTAGGCTACTGTGTTACTCAACAGCTGCAAAAAAAGGGAAGTATATCTTCCTCACGATACCGTGAAGACATATAGAACATAGAGCATGTTGTTCCAGAGTGAGTGGTGCAAGAACTGTAACAGCTGGGGAGAGCAGCTGTGTCAGCGTAGATGGTCTCAGTGCATTAGAAATATATCTTTTCCAGACAGCAGATCATTCCTCTTCATTATGTGCTCTAACCATGGGTGTCACTGGCACTGCCAGACAGTGTTGGTCTGTGCAGTTGAGCTGCATTTCTTTGCACAGGGTGATTCCAGCGTTATGGTTCAATGAGCAGGATGATAGAAGCTATTGTGGAGGATTGAGGAGCGTACACCCAATAGCTTTATCTTACCAATACACACACCTCTATGATCTTTTCTATCTCTTTCTCCTCACTTTCCTTTAATCGGTGTCATCTTCTGTAGCATAATTCATGATAATATCATGAAACCAATGGTCAGGACAGTTTGTTGCGAATAGGGGGGTATATGATTTTCAAGGTTTATATTCACCATACTAGGTCTCACTACTGGGTTTGATTCCCGCTGGGACAATATATACTGAGAAATGTATGCACTCATGCAATGTAAGTCGCTTTGGATAAAAGTGTCGGCTAAATGGCATATATTATTATTATCATTATATTACTTTACGCATTTCTGCGCAGTGCTCATTTTATTGCGTTATTGAAGCAGATGTACTTTCTTCACAAAAGGACATGCCAGTTGAATACAACTTAATTAGCACGGCACTGCATTAGGGCACCATGCGTCAGATACTGTAATTGACATGCATACCACTTTACATATCACTTTGCTCCACAAGAGAGGATATGTCGGGATGACTCATGCCGGAAAACTTTATCCCTCCCTCTTCTTTCCCTCTCTCTGCGCCTCACCGCTCTAAAATCACAAAAAAAACATAAAGTGTGTGTGTGTTTGCCCCATTCGTGGCTCTGACATACAGTAGCCTACTCTACTCGCCATCTCACTCCAACTGGTACAGTCGGACTAGGGACTGACGCGAAAGATTTCAGACAGTTGACGCGCCGTTGTCCCTAACGTCGCTTCCTGGACATCGCTGTCAAACGGATTTGGCACGATTTCGCGGAACACGAGTGGTGTTGTCCCACCACTAAAAGAGACGACAGGAAAGTAGACGGAGACATCGGTCCAAAAGTGTCAGCACTCGCAATGGGTTGGTCTTGGGCTCTTGCCTGCTCGTGTGCATTCGTGCTGGTTTTCTTGTGCACGGCATCTGAAGGTTGGTGCAGTTTCGGACTTGCATGGTTTAAGCAATGTTGTGTTTTGTTCTTTATGTTTCCGCCTCCGCAGTTTACCATTTGCCCCAATGTTCGGTTACGCACCGTAGCAATTTGTTATGCCCATATGACGATCATCGCGCTAGGGAAATGAATCATTATTTCTGGCCTTACATTCCAAGCATCAAGTTTAGTGATGGACAACTACACTTTGTCCACAGTGTATAACTCAAACTAAAATAACTAAAAGAAAATGTATTGAGTGTAATGTGTATTGTGTTGAGTGTGTGCCAAATCCATTATTTGTATTTCTCCATTTTCATTAGGGTATTTTTTATTTCTTCCTTAGTCCTATGTTTTGAAAAACAGAACAGGCTCCACATGTTGCGCATGGTCAGACAGAATAGCATACAGTGCTGCTTGAAAGTATGTGAACCCCTTGTGCAATTATAGATTTTTTTTGTTTTTACCATGAAATCTTTATTTAATCAGAACCACTCTTTTTTATCTGACATAACAGGTTTATATTTACCAATTCCATATGTTGGTTTAGAGGAAATCATGCGTGTAGTAGGAAAACTAAATTATAAAGAAATTAGTGCAGGTGCAAAAATAAGTGAACCCCAAGTTGCATTGGTTAAATCAAGTAGGGAAGTAGAATCAGGTGGGTAAATAATTGGGTACCAAATGAACCAATCAAAGGAGAGATCTTTAGGAAAGAGTTTGAGCTGGACTGATAAATAGAAATAAGAAACTTGGTCAGTTTTGTGTTACCCATACAGCCATACATATATAACACCCCATGCTGAGAGGAAAGGAGATCTCAGAGGACATCAGGGCGAGGGTAGTGAGAGCACATCAGTCTGGGGAAGGCTATAAAATCATCTCAACTAGATTTGCGCTCCATCAGTCCACTGTGAAGTAAATCATTTACAAATGGAGAGCATTTAACATGACAGCAACTAGAGGTGGACGCCCTTCCAAAATATCCCCAAGAGCCACAAGAAAAATAATAAATCAGGTAAAAGCCAACCCAAACATAACATCTAGAGATTTGCAGACCTCCCTTGCTGCATCTCAGGTAACTGCATGCATCAACAATAAGAAGAACACTGAATCAAAATGGCATTCATGGGAGGGTGGCTAAGAAGAAGCCTCTGCTGTCTAAAAAGAACCAAAATACCCGTCTTAACTTTTGCCAGAGACGACCTGGACAAGCCTGAAGGTTTTTGGAAGTCCGTTCTCTGGACAGATGAGTTCAAAATTTACCTTTTTGCTCACAATCAAAACCACTATGTTTGGCGAAAACCCAGTGCCCACTTCCTACCACCAAAAGAACCTTATCCCAACAGTCAAGCATGGTGGTGGGAATGTCAAGATCTGCAGCTGCTTTTCCTCCTCTGGACCTGGACAACTCATTAAGGGAACCATGAATTCTGAGGTATACCAGGAGATTCTTGAACAGAACGTCAAGCCATCAGTCAAGGAGCTAAAGCTGGGCTGAAAATGGGTCTTCCAACAAGATAACCACCCAAAGCATTCAAGCAAATCTACCAAAGAATGGCTCAGGAGAAAGAAGATTTGTGTTTTGGATTGGCCAAGTCAAAGTTCTGACCTAAATCCAATCGAGATGCTGTGACAGGACCTGAAGCTGGCAGTTCATGCCAGACACCCCTCAAACCTCACTCAATTGGCTGAGTTCTGTAAGGAGGAGTGGGCAAAAATCCCTCAAAACAGATGTCAGAGACTGATTAGTGGCTATACAAGACGTTTACTCCAAATTATCGCTGCTAATGGAGGTGTCACAAGCTATTGACTGAAGAGGTTCACATATTTTTGCACACATGAAATCTGAATTGGTTAAATAAACCACTTTATTGATATATGAAAATATATCATTTTGTTTGTGTCCTTTATTTGGAATGTCTTTATTACAAATTGGGGTTTAGATAAAGTTTTTCTAAGTTAATTTGAGTATTTTATACAAAAATAATGGCCATCCCTGTAGGGTTCACAAACTTTCAAGCAGCACTGTACATGGATTATGTAACCAAAGGGTGGGTGTGTGTCTGTGTGCATGTGTGTCTGCCTGTCTGTGTTTACATTCTCTCATTTCCACCAGATGGACCCGACATGGGGCAGCGCGAGGTCACCTTTGACGAGATCATGCAAGGTTTGTGTGTGTGTGCGAGTGTGCGCATTTCCTCATGTTTGTTTTTGTGGTGCACTCACAATGCTGTGTGTGTGTCTTAGGAGTTAGTCTGCTGGAGCCTGATATGAGCCAGAAAATGGTGGATTTAGACGGACTTTGGGAACCTATAGGTGAGTGTTTGACATCTCTCCTTTTCTCATCAGAAATATGCCTAACCCAGGCTCTGTCTCAATACTGATCTGGTTATGACACTGATGATGGTCGTGACTTGTGTAACTGAAACGGTCTGTCACTGTACACCGTTACTTTTCCATTTTACCTTTATTCACTGGACATCATATTTGATCCCACTTATATGAAGTGGTGCTGACCACGTTTCGGCTAGGGATGTTCAGTGTGATTACATACAAATGATATAATACAGACCTGCTGACATACAGTCCTTGATTTGTGTGTGTGCTTTAGAGTTTCCTGACATGGAGCAGAGAGAGATCACCAATCCACCTCTGGACCCTGACCTGCTCAAAGCCCTCATGGAAAAAGGTGGATGCCTTGGTCCTTAGATGTTGTCTAATGTTGTGTAACATCCTGGGACATACTGTAATGTATATACAGTGAGCATACTGTACTACCTGTATTTTCCAGGAGGCTTCAGGGCAGCTGACTCAGATATGTCCCAGACTGATGTTACCTTCGACCTGGATGCAGATTTCACGTGTGTGTGTGTGTGTGTGTGTGTGTGTGTGTGTGTGTGTGTGTGTGTGTGTGTGTGTGTGTGTGTGTGTGTGTGTGTGTGTGTGCCACAACAACATTAATGTACGTTTTGTTACCCCCTCACTTTATGTCTCACTTGTCCCTCCCCCTCTCTCAGATCGGCCTGTGTTTGGGCCCCGCTCATTTGGAAAACCCGAACCCGTTGTCCTCTTTCCCCCTGGCCAGCCCTCACCTAGCAACCTTCAGGCCATCTGTCTCTCTGGTAACCGTCGACCCCGGTACCCAGCCCACTCCCTCCCCCGGTCTGGCTTTAGCCACCTGAGTCGCCAAGGAGATGCTGTCAATCGCGCAGAGTCTTGGTACAGTGTGTGTTGCAGAGCGAACGGGACACAGGAGCAGGCAGTCACACTGTGCTGCGTCAGACAGGCGGTGAGTGGCTATGAGTGGCAATCAAGGTCATAGGTTAATTCCATTCATGAATTAAATTCCAATTGGATCATTGAAAAAAAGGATATTCATTTTCAAAGATTGTTAATTCAATTGAAAAATCTTAGTATCTGAGTTTATGTTCCAATAGTCAGCATTATTTTATGTTATATATTTACTTTCTACTGTAAATTGAAAATAAAAATCTTTGGAATTTGACGTTTCAAATCACTTCCTAAATTGATGGAATTGAAAAGAATTGACCACAACCCTGGCGGCATACTGTTGGACCGTTTATATTGTTTCGCTGTACATTTTGTTGTTTTGTGAGGTGTTATTTACTCCTTATTTCCTATTCTACTCTGTTCAGTTGTTTCTTGTCCTGCTGATCTACTCTGATCGGTTATGTAGTAGTTCTGTATTGGTCAGCTGAGAACAATAGGGCTTCTTAAAGAGAGGCTGAATTGGCCTGGATTTTCCACCTCCTTTTAATTTTTTTTTAACAAGATTTGTTTCTTGGAGGTGGAGTTTGATGAACCAGCCAAAGCTCAGCCAAACCAGCCAAAGGGGGGAGGGGGGGAGAGAAAGAAAAGAACAGAACTATGAAAATATTGGGTTTATGTCCAAAGTTATCGTTGTTACACTTCTTTGTCATATGACTACTACCGAGGCCACAGACCATTTTCAACAGGAAACATTTAATTGGTTTTTCGCTTCAGTTCCTCTTTAACCACAGAAAGATCTTATTGCATATTACAATGTGACCGGATCCTGATACTCGCAATTTAAAAAAACAATTATACTGAGTCTACTACAAACAGAGCTATTTGTGCACAGATACAGTAGGAATGAGGACTGAGGGGAATAGAATGCAGGTTAGTAGCCAGGAGTAGTGGAGCCCAGGCAGACACAATAGACAGGTCTTGGCCCTGGCTCCAGATAGCGATGGGCAAGGCAGACACTTATCAGACCTCACCCTTGAAGGCAAAAGCTTTACCTTCACACTTTAGCCTTCTTTTTTGATCTCTCTCTCTCTCAGTTTCTGTGCGTCTTTCGGTGTAAACTGGTTGTATGAATCTGTTTTTTGTTCACTCAGTGGGAGCAATCCATATCCCAGTTTTGTAACGATGAGTTCTCAGTGAAAACACGACACCACCACTGCTGCAAGAAAGAGGGAGGGGCCAGGCTGAGCTGTTTCCATAGCGAGGCCCCAAACCCTGCATACCTGCCAACCAACCAGGGGCCAGAGACACTCACCCCACCTGAACCTGGCTTCACCTTTAACCCCAACACCTGTCAGAGGTACGGAGAGACACAGAGAAAGAAGAGGGAGAGGGTTGATAAGGGAGACCCTCATCAGCATCAATCCAATCTATATGATCTATGTGAAAGATGATAGGAACTAATTACCATGTCTGACAGGTCTGGCCTGTCCCCACGCAACTTCAGGTTAAAGAAGCCTTCCTTCTACATTCCTCCTACACCCCGAAAGTCTGACATCAGCTTCCCCCCTGGACGCCCCACCTCAGCCAACATCCAGTTGGTCTGCCGCTTACGCAAGCTCCGCCCCCTCTACCTCCCCAAGTGCCTGCCACGCACAGGCTATGGCTGGCTGGCCCGCCAATCAAAGGCCGTCAACCGTCTTGAGAAGGGACTCAAACGTTGCTGCAAAGGACAGGAGGAGGTGCTCCCCTGTGCTGACTCTGTGGTAATAAATGTGTGTGCGTGCATGCATGCGTGTACGCATATACTCATGTTTGTTTTTGTGGTACACTCATAATGCTGTGGGTTTTGGTCTAAGGGTGTGTGCAGATTATATGGGCTTTACACTACATGCCTGCACAGGTGGATATGGGGAAATATTTTTTTAATATAAGTTTCCTCCATAATATAAGGTCCCCCCCCTCTCTCTCTTACCTCTGCCTCATTAGTGGCGTGAGGTGATACACAGGTTCTGTCAGGAAGAGAAGGAGGGGAGTTCATCCCAATTCTCCTGTTGTGAGATTGGAGAGGGGGAAGAGCGATACAACTGTTTCTCTGCCCGTGCCCCCCACCCAGGCTACAACAGGGAGCTGCTCTCTACCCCTGCCCCACCACAAGCCCCCACCCTCGGCCAGATCTGTGAGACACACAAGATCATCAGGAAGAAGTAAGGGAGGTGCTTGGTGACCAAACTTTGTTTGTGTGCGCGCACGCGCACGTGTTTGTGAGTAAGAGAGAGTGAGTTGTGTTGAATGTTGGTTTAGTGTTGCTTCAGGACACGGTAGATTTAATTTCTCCCTTTTCTGTGTTTCAACATAATTATTGTTTATAATATCTGGTCTCTCATATTTATTTGGAACTCACACGGTTAGGGTTAGAACAGTAGACACCCAGATCATAGAGAAAGTCTATAGTTCATGTAGTAGACAGTGACCGTGTCAATTGCATAGGTGTTGCATGAAACCCTCTTATTACTCACTCTTTTGACAAGCACTGAAGCTTCCCAACCCCACCCACAACCCCACCCCCAACCCCACCCCCACCCACACATTTACATTTTTGGCATTTAGCAGACACCTTTATCTAAAGCAACTAAAGAACAAGTACATTTGTCTGAAGTGAATCATCAGTCGTCATAAGAAAAACAAATCTATGCTAGGACCAGGGGCCATTGGCAGTCACAATGATAGAAGATGGAAGGATTACTTTTTTATTATTATTATTTACAGTAGGGAAACTGTACAGGGGGGTAGTGGGGATGAAGAGGTCTTTCCAGTCCTTCCTTCTCTCCCTATTATTCCTCTCTCCAGCTGACAGCCCTATGCCACAGCAATTTGTACAAGCAACACTAGTTGCTACAGGGTACCAGTTTGATTTATTATGATGACAGTTACATTATAATGTCAAAAAGCCTATGAATCTTCTAAAATGTATGATTCTCTCTCAGGTTCCCTGTGGGTCTCCCCATCCAGAGCTTAGTGAGCAAATGCTGCCCCCTGCCATCAAACCAGAGAACTAGATGTGTACAGGAAAAAGTGAGTAGGACAAATACAAACATGTTTGGGATAGAAATTGGAGGACAGGCTCATTGTAACCATTCCTCATTCCGTTCTATGCATTACAATGAGCCTGTCCTCCAATTTCTACCTCTACCAGCCTCCACTCCCATACGCACAGATCTAGAAAAGGATGACTTCCATCCTCCAAGCATAACCTCAACACATACGAAGAAAAAACGCAAACAGGCCTACATCAGCGCCAAGTAACGTTGATAAACAGACAACTTGTGTCAACAGGTTCGGTAACAAATTAATTGATTGTGATTGTTATGAGGGTCGATGAGGAACTCTCTTTCCCATCACTTAAAGACCTCTGTTATAATTGTTTCATAGCTATGAACTTTGATGACATGCATGTCTTTGGATGTTGTTGAGTTTGTTATTTCTATTTCTTTGACTCCAGCTTCTGATGCTGTCGAAGACTCTGTGTTCTGCAAAGAAGCCTTCCTCCCCCTCCTCCCCTGCTGTCTCCCTTCAGTGCTGCCCTCCATCCCCCGAAGACTCTCCCAAATGCCTCTCCAGGTTGCTCATGGACGCCATCACTAAGGCAACCAAGTCCTCACGACTCAGGAAGAGGAAGTGCCCCCTCTCCTGATAACTTGAGGTAGAAGTTGCAGAAATTACAGATCTAGGATCAGTGTACCCTCCCCTAACTCTTTCCTCAGGAGGATTACAAAATATCTGTCTCTGGACTAGTGGTTAGGGGCAACAACCTGAAAAGGCTTTCACGCTATCTGAATGCACATAAGAAGCCAGTATTACTGTTATAATGTGAGTGTTCTTACAATGAAACAACAACAGTTGGAGACCTCTCCTTTAGTGCTTCCTTTACAAATCAACCCTGCCATTTACAGTACCACTTCTTTTATATACCTTACTGTTTTTTACTTTCTCTACCTATCTGTAACATTCTTAATAAATGATTTATATTTTCAAAATGTATCCTGAGCCATGTATTTTGATCCAAAAAAGAAAAGGTCAATTGATTGGCCTTATTTTTAGCACCATTATTAGTTCCATGTTTGTAAGCAGAGCTCCTCTGAAAAAGAGACATCGGTCTGAGGAGGGTCCCCTGCCTGAATAAAGGTTTAATAATAATTACAAGGAAAGTTGTTTATCCATCAATGCAATTGTATGTCCACCAGGTTTGTGACTGACACATTGTTACTCTTTCTGCGCATAACGCTTTAAAGGTGGCGGACACAATGTTCAGTTAAGAGGCAATCTGGTATTCAAACAACAGCAAAGCAGTCTGCCAGCCACTTTTTGGGGTAAAAAAAACAGCTGAGGGATAAGGATAAGGCTGGAGAAATGAGGGCTGACCATCCATGAGATCAAAATTAGAGTTTTAACCATGTTTTGAAGCAATACAGTGTTTGTTTACAATTACATTGTTTATTGTTGATATATACACAAACATAAACACTCATCAGAGAATTTGTCAATTCACATTGGAAAAATATACAATTCATAAACATTCATTAACAAAACAAGATATTACCACTTCTAAGGATATAGATAATTATAGATTCTCTGATATTACATTGCACTTTTCAAATTCTGTTGACTTGACTGACGTCTGACACTGTTCCAAACATCTCCCATAAGAGATGAATGGTAGTCTCAGAGAGGGTTCACTCTGGGTAGTCTGAGCAAAATCCTGTGCTCGTGTCTCTGTGATCAAATCAATCCAAAATGGCGACCGCCGTCCCAGCTGATTCGGGATCGACTGCTCCGACAGGTAGCTAGCAAGCCAAAAATAAACATTTGAGCACATATTTTTGTAACGGTAAAGTAACGGAATAGATCCACATATTCAGCTCCGCATATAATTGAGTGCCTTTTGGGTGGTATATGTTCAATTGACTAAATGTATCCTTCTGAATCTAAGCTAGCAATGGCTGTTGTTAGCCAGCTTGC
The DNA here is from genome assembly GCF_951799395.1 of Argentina silus. Taxonomy (NCBI): domain Eukaryota; kingdom Metazoa; phylum Chordata; class Actinopteri; order Argentiniformes; family Argentinidae; genus Argentina; species Argentina silus. The sequence goes on along the minus strand of NC_139664.1, from coordinate 9,750,686 downwards.
TACAACAAGCTACTACTAACAAGCCAACGTTCTAATATAACGATTGGGGAAATGGGCTGCAGTCCATGCATTAACATATTATCTACAATATTAGCTAAAACCTAGAAGTTGTGTTATCCGTGGTAATGAAGTAGTATGGCTTCTCATAGGGGTGGTCACACAGCTGGTTTGGCTAGTAATGTAGCTATCTAGCGAGATAGCAAATTGGCTAAATTCAATTAGTACCATGTTTGCTAGTAATTAGCTAATAGTAGATATTCTGTCCAGCCATCGTATAACTGATTAGCCACTGGAAACCGGACGATTGGGCCTAGTTATCAAACATTCATCGCCAGCTCACTGAACCGGCAGCGGGGGTTTTAGTTTGTCGTGTTTTTTTTTTTTTTTACATGGATAACAAAACAATTGTACATTTGAAACCCCATACATTTCAGCGTCACCTACTCGGGAACTATAGCTACCAGAGTTGACAAGCTATTCTATTCTCTTTCGGCATTTCTAGTGGTTGCAAAATCACCTCTTATGCCAGTTGCTGCTAGACGGTGTTGGACTGTCTACTACTGTTGTTGACTTGACTGTAGAGTAGCCTAATGATTTCCGCAGCTTTTCGACACATGACAACTGACTGTCACGAAGATCCAATCAATTAGACTCAGGGCAGGCCAGAATGTGGTCGTGGGAGCCTCCTGTTCCTCATACCAGACCATTTACACATTTACCATATTCACACTGGCCCTGAGAGGAATTTACCATCATCAGACCATTACACAGTCACCGAGGCTTAGTTGTCCAAGTTAGATGCTTTTGGTTGTGCTCACTAGGTATATATAGTACTTCAGTCATTTTGATAAACAGTGATGCTTGGATAGATCAGGAGTCCTCTTTCTCCCTCAGGCTAGTCATTCTATATCTGGCACTGCTAGTGTGTCTGTTTTAGTTGCTCTTCCCTCAGGAGCCAGTTTGAGTCAGAGCATGAGAATAGCTCAGGTCTGTTTTGGCACCATAGTTTAAATATCACAGCTGATTACTTTTGGGGATCTAAAGTCTGAAAACAGTTGTCACAAAGCCAATAAACACGCACATAGGTTATGATGCAGGCTGTTCTCTTGCTCTATATATAAGCTTATAAATTGGGCCAAGAACCAGCACATTTATAGTTCTCTGTCAGACATAAGGGAGTGTGTGTCCTGTAGTATTGCTCTACATTTAGGCTGCATGCCACTAGTAACAACAAGCATGTGAATAGGGCTGGCACTGGAGAAGTGTTTAGTACATAGAAAGGGATGCATACATGTTTTTGGGAAAAAATGAAGAAACAGCTGCTTGTTTCTAGTACTGTCTAGTGTTGTTGTTTTTAATGTGTCCAGTTAGAATTGTGTGATTAGAACCTCAGAGAGGTGTGTGTCTGGCTGTTATGGTAGTGTTTGGCTGACATTAGCCTATTAGTCTACCCAGCCTCCTAGGCTAACTTTATCTTACTCCACAGACATTAGGACTCAGTTCTGGAGAAGGGCCTTGCAGAGAGGTATCTGCATGGGGTTGATGTGTGTGTGCTGTGTCTCTGTGTGAGTAGGCTAATTGTGTGCCATGTGTGTCTTGTTTAATTTTCATCTAAAAGAGAGCAAAAGGAAAGTGGAGAGAAGGTTGTGTGCTGTTTGTGTTTTGGTGTTGTTGTTTTTTTAAGTAACATAGGCTTATCACTCCAATTGTTTGTGTACTTGCTGCACTTGGCTAACACACTGATCTCTTAGAGCTTGCTCAAGCAATGTAGACAATTTTGATTGATTCATTTGATGTGGTTAATCTGTGGGACACAGTTGGATATTACACAGCAATCCTTAGGCCTGTTGTCTCCTACAATCATTCCTACCATGTTTTCAATTAATCTCTCACCTCGTGCCTCTCACTGTCCTCATCGTAACTTGGACCTACCCACACTAACAGCAGGCACATTTTTTTGCAACAGTTTGTAATAGTGTTACGTTAGAACTCAGATTCAAAAATAGCCGTTATCGGGGAGAGGGCGAGATCGAAGATTTGAGTCCAGACAGTTTTTTTTTTTTTGTGCCAGATTTGTACACTCAAAGACGTGTTTGCTGCATTTTTAAGTTGTCCTGCAGAGAAACCTAGCCTAAGTAAGGGGGCATGTAGGTTACAAGGAAAGTCCCAAAGGAGATCTGTACTAAAACATAAGAAAAGTTAAAAAGCTAGGTGGGTTCCAGTGAATGAAGTTTGGCATTGACTGTGGTAGGAACACTGGTCTAGACACAGGATATGGCTCATGCAGTAGTTGGAGATGGGCCTAATGCATCGTCGTAAAGTGTTCTGCCTGGCTTTGCCGTGGCCTATCCCTCCCTTTCTTTCCCCCTGAAACTGGTTTCACCCGTTAAATCCATTGCTAGTCAAGTTGTCTTCAGGTCTATTACGCTGTTGGCATCGAGTGCTGCTCTATGCTGGGGCACACAGTGTCTGCGCTGTTGCCGCAGGCTGGGCCAGGGATAGATGGACAGACAGAGAGGCTCTCTGCTGTAACACTAGCTGAGCTGTCTGGAGATGAACCCGTCTAGAGCAGAGACTCAGACAGATTGCCAGTCTGAGGCAGTGAGAGAAGCGCTATGCAAATTAAATCCATTGATATTGAAACAGAGTAAAACAATTCAGGGTTTCTTGTAGATGGGAGGTAGCAAGAATAGCCTAGTTCCAGGGGGAGAAGCTGCAGCCGAATGTAGAGCAGCATACGCATGGGAACAGTAATCCCAGTATAGCAGCACTGCTATTGAGAGCAGCAATTAGCCTACTGTGCCAGGCCAGCATACTGCTACTCAGCATCTCCTCTGGAGAAGGGAGGTGGGGAGGGCCGGAAAAATAGCACAGCTGTTATTCTAATTAACTACGAGAGGTTTTTGGCGTGTAAATTATGCCGCATTTATGAAGTTGACTTGGGCAATTTGTGCATGAAGTGGTGAGACTGCATTTAAAGGCTGGATACTTTTATGTGGATTTTCTCCATAAACTTGACATTCATGTTACTACAGCTGGCTAATTAAGGGCTGAGATTAGAATGGATGTTTTCGAAAGAGAAAAGGCCTGTTACTCTGTTCTCATGTGTTTATCTCTCTCTCTCTCTGCAGGGTCCAGTGGGTCTCGAAAAATGGCTTCTCCAGAGGTAAGACAGACAGATAGCTAGTCTATCTTTTTACACATAAACAGTAGGCTATTTTACCTAACTTGGCACTACCTGGTTGTGTTGGAGCACAGAGCGTTGTGTTGCAATGAGGTCGATAATCCTATGGGGTTTCAGTGGCACATGTCCCGTGTTGAATATTCTAATTGATTCCAACACTCATCTGTCAAAGAAACTCACTACTAAAATGATGAAACCCCTCCAGGCTAACATGTTGCTATGGGGAAAAGTATGTGTTAGCATTCATGTATTTATACAACACCTGGCTGTGGGAGTGAAGTCAGACCTCGGTGAAGGTGAATGTTGACCCTGTCAACTCTAAAGTAGGAGGGGGTTAAAACTGGTTTATGGTTTCTGTTTGTAGTGGCAGATGTTTAACCGCACAATAGAAAGTACATAATGACACTGGAACCTGTTTTAAGAGGACAAAGGACACACACACAGAAATGAACTATCCATTGTATTGTTTTTCTTTCACCCCATTCACTTATCCTTCTGTCTCTTTGTTTCTTTTCTACTGCCCCATTTCTCTCCCTCCATGTGTCCCTCTCTCTTAGATGCCTGGGTCCTCGGGCACTGCTCAGAGTATGAAGAAGACCATCGGACACCGAGGTGTTGAGACCACCACAGGAGAGACCACCTACAAAAAGGTCAGCAAAAGCTAGCTTGAGGTCAAAACACACTCACTCCTGCACACAGACTGAAATATACTGCAACAACCTATAAAAAGACACGCAGTCTTTTTTCAACCTATAAAAAGACATGCAGAATGAAGAAGTAAAGCAAAGTGAAGATACAGTGTATCAGCTACGTATCTGTTGTGCCACAAGAAATAGATTAGAGTTCTCCAGCTGCAGTGAAAGGGACACCCACAAAAATGTGTTCTAAATTTAGCATTAAGTCCCCCCTTTCCCCTCCCCAGTCCTAGTCACCCATAGATGGTAGAAGAAAATACAGAAGCATTTTTAGAGGTGTCAGTCATAGGTTTGTATGCATGCTTGAAACCCCCTCTCTGACACACACCTCATTCTCCGCCTCTTTCTCTAACCCCCCTCTCCAGACCACCTCATCTGCCCTGAAAGGTGCCATCCAGCTGGGCATCACCCACACGGTGGGCAGCTTGAGCCAGAAGGCAGAGAGGGATGTCCTCATGCAGGACTTTGTTGTGGTCGAGAGCATCTTCTTCCCTGGGTAAGTGAAGCTGATTGAGTTAGTGTGTGCGCATTTGGGTGAATGTCATTTTTTTTGGTGAATAATCCTCTGGTATTCAGCTCACTTTAACACTGTCATTGTCCTCACTACTTGTCCATCTTCCCCCTCCTCTCTCTCCCTCTTCTCCCTCTCTCTCAGTGAGGGCAGTAACCTGACCCCTGCTCATCACTACAGTGATTTTCGGTTTAAGACCTATGCTCCCATCGCCTTCCGCTACTTCAGAGAACTTTTCGGCATCCGGCCGGACGACTACCTGGTCAGTAAAGATACAGTACAGCACACATAACTCTTTACCCCTCTTGTCTACCACTAGAATTGCTAGAGTTCTTGATGTTGTCGTTGATTGGCTGTGTCTGGTTGTAGTTTTCTAATCCTCTTGCTCTTCTCCTACAGTATTCTCTGTGTAACGAGCCGCTGATCGAGCTGTCTAACTCTGGAGCCAGTGGCTCTCTCTTCTATGTCTCTGGTGATGATGAGTTCATCATTAAGACTGTACAGCACAAAGAGGCAGAGTTTCTCCAGAAACTTCTACCTGGATACTTCATGGTAAGGGTGGGGGAGGAATCAAAGTGGCGAACTGTGTGTGTGTGTGTGTGTGTTTGTTTGTGGACTCCTGGAGACAAGGGTCTATATTATAACTTAACCATGCTGTCACCAGACACTCACTGAGCACTTTATTAGGAACACTATACTAATACTGGGTAGAGCCTCCCTTTGTTTCCAATATCTCGTGGCATTGATTCCACGAGATGTTGGAAACAACATGATTGCATCACGCAATTCCTGCAGATTTTTCAGGTGCACTTTCAAGCTGTGAATCTCCTGTTCTACCACATCCCAAAGGTGTTCTATTAGATTCAAATCCGGTGACTGGGAAGGCCACTGAAGAATACTGAACTCATTGTCGTGTTCGTGAAACCAGTTTGAGACGACTTTTGCTTTGTGCCATTAGAAGATGGGTAAATTGTAGCTATGAAGGGATGCACATAGTCAGCAACAATACTCAAATAGGCTGTGGCATTCAAGCAATGATTGATTGGTATAAACGGGCCCACAGTGCGCAAACTCTACAGACTGTTGTGCGTGAAAATCCCAGGAGATCAGTAGTTTTAGAAATACTCAAACCAGCCCGTCTGGCACCAACAATCATGCCACGGTCAAAATCACTGAGATCACATTTTTTCCCCATTCTGATGGTTGATGTGAACATTACCTGAAGTTGCTGGCCCGTATCTGCAGGATTTTATGCATTGCACTGCTGCCACACGATTGGGTGATCAGATAATTGCATTAATGAGAACATGTACAGGTGTTCCTAATAAAGTGTTCAGTCAGTGTATGTCTAAGGGTTAACCTGATCTTATTCAGTCCTCACTCTCCTCCCCTCCCTGTATTCCCTCTCCTCTACAGAATCTCAACCAGAACAAGCGAACCCTGCTACCTAAATTCTACGGGCTCTACTGCATCCAGGCTGGAGGCAAGAACATCCGTCTGGTGGTGATGAACAACCTGCTGCCCCGCTTGGTCCACATGCACCTCAAATACGACATGAAGGGCTCCACCTATAAGAGACGAGCCTCGCCCAAGGAGAGGGAGAAGGCCGTGCCCACATACAAAGACCTGGACTTCATACAGGACCTGCCTGACGGACTGCTGCTGGAGCCTGACAACTACAATGCCCTCAGCAAGACCATCCAGAGAGATTGCCTGGTGAGAGAGGGAGGAGTGTGTGTGTGTGCGCGCGCTCTCTTGGTACTCCAGGACTAATGCCTCCAGAGTTGTAAAACCATGGACGTCAGTGTGTATGTAACAAGTCTTCTATTTGTGTGTTCTGTAGCTCCTCCAGAGTTTTAAGATCATGGACTACAGTCTGTTGGTGGGCATCCATAATCAAGAGCAGGCGAGTCGTGAGAGAGGAGTGGGGCAGGCGGGGGACAGCGGTGGGTCAGAGGGAGCGGTGACTCCGGACCAGCGCCGGACCCAGGCTCAGAAGAGTCTCTACTGCACAGCCATGGAGTCCATACAGGGAGAGGCCCGTGGGAAAGGAGTCCTGGACTCAGAGGACCAGTGAGTCATTACATGACCCACCCAAGGCTGGATGTCAAACTGAATTTGAGTTGAATATTTAAAAAAAAAATATATATATATCTTAACATTACACTAATAAGTCTCTGTGTCATTTCAGTATGGGGGGGATCCCTGCTCGGAACACTAAGGGAGAGAGGATGCTGGTCTTCATTGGCATCATCGACATTCTACAGTCCTACAGGTTAGTGTGTGCACCTGCGCAGGTATACATGTGTACAGAATTTGTATTATTTCTCCCTTTGAGTTCATCTTAGTCACCATTGGGTTATTGTGACATCTTTCTGTATTTGAATACCATATGTACATTGTGACCGTTGGGACATACTGTACAGGATCTGAGTGGATTTTATTTTCAGATTCATCAAAAAGTTGGAGCATTCATGGAAGGCCCTGGTCCATGATGGGGTAAGATCCTACACACCTTACCCCTGTTTTTCATTTGCTCATATTCCAAAGTCATTCTGGCAACACTTAAGTGAATGTCTTTATAATTCTACTGCAACTGTTCTATGACAGAGTTATAACTGAGTTCTATATCCGGTAATAACCACTATTTCCTCTCTTCTGTAGGACACAGTTTCAGTGCACAGACCAGGCTTCTATGCTGAGCGCTTCCAGCATTTCATGTGTAACACAGTGTTTAAGAAGATTCCACGTAAGACCGCACGCATGCATTTACATTTATGGCATTTAGCAGATGCCTTTATGCAAAGCGACTTACAACAAATACATTTGTCTTTGTAAGGGAATCATCTATCCATCAGTCATCATAAGAAAAAGTAATCTATGCTAAGACCAGGGGCTACTGGCATTCACGATGCTAGAAGAAGGAATAATAATAATAATTATTATTATTATTTTGCACATACACACACACGCACACATACATAAACAGAACCCCTCTACCCCACACCCCAATGATTACAGAGAAAGGTGGAATTCATGACACAACAGGTTTTTAACAGGTAACTGAGTTCTGCATATGTAGATATATTGTGGTCCTTGTTGACTGTTCCATTCCTTCTCCCTCCCCTCCCTCAGTGAAACCCTCTCCATCTAAGAAGAGTCGTGGTGGTGGTCAGGCAGGGCTGAGGAGAGCCCCCACCCTTGGAGGGCCCACCCCCCTCTCCCACGCGGTAGTCGATTCCAGGCTGGTCTACCACTCCCACTGTAACCGTACAGACATGGAAGGAGAGAGTGGTGAGTTGAGAGGGTGGGTGGGACGGTGGGTGGGGGGGGGAGCGGAGAGCTGTATCCCACCTAACCTAGCCATAGTGCAAAATGGAAGTGTTGGAAGTAACATATTGCATCCATCCATCCAATCGTTTGGTGTCTTCAGGTGTGCTTAGGGTGTAGGGACTAGATGATGATTTTATATTGGGCTATAGTTCCCCCTCCTCAGTCTGTTTCTCCCTTGTGTTCAGGCATGCAGTCGGGCAGACCAGACCTGGTGCCAAGGACCCCTCCCCTGGTGGGAGGGTCAGGTGACTGTGAGACCAACCTCTCCACCTCATCACTAGGCAGCACAGGGCTCACCTCCTCCTCTCCTCCACTACGGTAAGACATCCCTCCATTTCCCACATTACCTCTCTCCCTCTCCTTTTCTCCACTTCCTCTCCTCACCTGCTCTCCTCCGCTCCATTAAGATGCCTCCTCCTCACCTCCTTCTCCTCACCTCTTTCTCTCCTCTCCCCCTCCCCCGTTCTCTCTCTAGGTCAGTAGGGGTGGAAGTGCACAAATCTGCATGTACAGACCAAGACCACGGTGCCTCTCAAAGGTATTGTAGACACGAGACAACACTCACTTTACAGTACATGTACTCACAGGTCTTGTCCCACACACGTTTGTGCATACTGCTGAACACATCATGACTCATCTGCACAAGAAAACCATGCACTGATAAGTACACACACACACACACACACACACACAGATCAGTTACTTCATCTGCTTTCTCTCTTAGTATGGGGGCAGAAGCATCGGGTGAACAGTCAGGGAATGAGGATGCCATCTCACTATCAGACATCGTCCCTGAGACCAACATCTGTTTTGTAAGTCTGGGAGAACAATAGTTTTATTTTTGGTAGTGTTCTGGGGAATAACGATGAGTGACAATCTATCATTTCTGAATTTGCCATTATATTTGTCACCTAAATGTCTCTTACTCACACTAATGATTTAGTTTAATGGAAGCTTGTCCTCCACAGTAAAAGTAGAACTGGAGTCATCAGAAAAGAAGAGGTGATTCTGGAAGATGAGGTGGGCAGGTGAGATGGAGAAGAGTCACGCATCGCCAAGATCGCCCTCTCCCTCCTCCATCATTCCCTCCCTATCTGCAGGGGAGGTTTGGAAAGCACTCCGAGCTGGTTGAAGGAGGAGGTTGGGGGATTTCATAATTTGTAAAAGGGGGTTGGGGGGGAGACAGACAGACAGAGAGTGAGTGTGTGGTAGTGATTGTCTGCAGGCTTTCTCAGACACATGGTATGCTGCTAGAAAACCAACTCTAACTATATTACAGGAGTCACTGTTTCACTGAGCCCACTTACATTGTCCACACCTGTCACAAAGCCCTACAGCCCTTAATGGATGGCTCATTAGCAGCCCCGCTATGACCCTGCATAGACATCCCTACGACCATGGACCACTATAAGCATGCACTTCACCTACTTGTCAGTTACTATAGCGACAGTAACTCTCAGAGCCTGCACAAGAGGCGTGGCCCTCACTCCCATCACCTCTACAGATGGGCAGAGACCACATTCTAACTTGGAATACGTACTGCATGGGCATAACTCCCAACTTTGACAGTTCTTCATCTAGTTTGGTTGGAGGTGGTAAATTTGTCTGACAACTGTATACTACACTTAACGCAAGAGTTTGGCATTTGAAATGCTTGAAATAAGTGTCTTCAGAGATATATTACCAATTTTTCTTTCTCTTGGTGTAATGAATTACAGTTGGAATCCTTATCACAAAGGGTGGAATAGAATGCTCAGAGTCATGTCATACAGCTCAACGCTTAAATTGTCCTCTGAGTCTTTCTCCATGCTCAGTGTTCAGCCAGCCTGCCCCTCTAGCCCAGCAGCAGAGAGGGATGTAGGCACAGGCATGCCTGCATCAAAGGACACACGCACACTCGCGTAAACAGGCTTTAGAATAATGTGTGTGTGCATGCGTGCGTGCAGTCTAAGTGGGTTCAGTTGTACATGACTCAGTCCCCAATATCTCCTTTATAATCATCCACATTCTCCTCAAGGCCAGGGGGAAATGCAAGGGACGGGGGTGACTAATCTCTAGGGTTTTGTAACTGTTATAAAGACCACACTATCATTGTTATTGACGGGAAACTATCATGCTATTGTTACACTGACCTTCAAATCTCCAATCATTCTCTAAAGGAATATGGATGTAACTGACTGAATTTTGGGGGTAAAGTTGCACTAGTCCAGACTTAGTTGCATATAAAGAGTTTGGCTAACTTGATTTGGTATTTTGCTAGATGCCATGTTGGGACCATAAGGTCCAACATGCTAATCACATATTCAAATGTTCTTGTCTTTCAACATATAGTGCCAACATGGCAGACAGTTTGCTGAAATCTAATCTATGGCTCTGGTATGGGCGGGGGGGCATTTGTCAGTCTGTCGCTCTGATTTTCATGGTTACCCCAGAATCTCCCTTTCTGTCGAGAGAACATGTGTTCAACAGCGTCAAAGGTTTAAGGCAGAGCAATTTTGTGAGGCTCACCACAACAATAGACAAAACAGAGGAGACAGACCACATACTCTGGCTTAATTCCAAATCGCTCCATGGCCCCGGGCTAGCCACTCCTGTTAAAACTCATCGGATTGGATGAGTATAAGGAAAGCAACATGGCAGTTCCTCCATCCTGTCCTCTGATAGGCTAGGGAGATTTAGTTATATTGCTCATACCTATCCAATCCTCTCTTATCTACAGGAATGACCAGGGGGTAGGAGCTAGAGGTTTATTTAGAATTTCACACTCTGCTATCCTTCCTTTTCATGCTTGTGCCTTTTTGTGTCTCATACTGTCTGGTGCTAGTCTTGCAGAGTTATGAGACTTTTTAACGTTTGTGTGTGTGGGCTTGAGTTACACACATTCAAGCCCCTCTTGTCATTACAACTGCCTGCAATTTCTTGGTTCTTTGCATCACACTGCCAGTCAAGAGTGTCTCCGTGGGAGGAAATGGACCATCAACCGGCAAGCTTGAAAGGATAGGCCAATCAAAATCCAGAGTTTTTAATGTACACATCACTTCCGCTTTTCTTTGTCCACTCCACCTTAATAATGTTTCATATACATTCAATTTACACTATTACGAAGATGATAGCTGAGATTATCTGTTGTCCTGCAGGTAATATTATTACTACCAGTGTTCTCCAAGTGCTTTTATACACAATACCATAGATCGGCAACAAGGCATTTCTGCTGGTTACAGAAATGCCTGTTACCCCCACTCTTGGACCAACTATGATATTTTACCACATTGTATGTGTGATTAATGGGATTTGTGTATATGTAGATTGCACATTGTGCATGGACTATCCTTGTTTATTTTTCATATGAACATTATCGGTTTGAAATTTGTCTTTATTTGCTCATTTGTGTAGAATATCAAAACAGACTCCTGAGGTTTGCAGCTTGTGTCTTTTCCTTAGGATCTTTCAGATGCAGAAATATCTTACATTTCACAGTGTGGTTTTAAGAAGTGTGCTTAGAAGTTACCTGTTTTTAGCCAGTGAGGATTACACATGTGATCTGTAATGCAGAGGGGGAGATCAGGGGAGTGAGATGGAAACAGACTGACTGAAAGGTGGAAATCCTGTCTGATGGAGAAATATTTATGTTGATCAATGCATGGTGGCACAACAGGGGTTTGGGGAATTGGGCAGACATGTTGGCTTTGTGTGTTAAAAGCCAGGGACATGGCACCAAAGAATGCAAACAACACACACGCCAACCTGTGAAGAGACTAGAGGCTGGAAACAGCCATGGCTATCAACAGAATGCAGTATGATTAACTGTCAGCACAACTTGGGAAACAATCAAGATGCTATAGACTTATGCATGGCTCATGGACACACTGCATATTGAAACTACCTAGAGGAAACCTATCTTTCAGAACATACCATTTGATGAACTGGATGTTTTTCTGGAGCTCTGAGAAACAGTCAGAACATTCACTGTTTCTGGGAGTATCTTTTCTGCATGATAGCAGAACATTTTTTGAAGTACACAGAAAGGGCATAGGTGTGTTGATTTGGGAATTAAAACACACTTCTTTCATGTTGAGTTACTTCATGCTTTGAGTCATTTCAAGTTATTGTATTCAGTACTTTTCCTCCCTAACCCACCTCCTATTATACAAATGCTCATATGCCATTCCTAATGATAGTTAATGTATATCTAACCATGGTCATGAACTGAAACGATTGAGTAGTCCTCAGAACCTGTCCATCTGCCCAACCGTTGTCTTTTGATCCCTGATAACCCTGATTGATTCCCCATCATTTCCAAGAGCTCAGTTTAAAGTCTTACTCTGTTGGTTTGAGAAAGGTTGGCCACCAAAGAAAACACTCCAAAACCCACTTTCCTTAGTTCTGAATCACATTTTTGATGGATGTTAACTAACACAACTAGAGGGCCTTAGTGGTGCATCAGGGGTTTGCATTTGAACCCATGAACATGGATAATTACTTTTGATGTCGGATTACTTAATATACTAGTCTAGACAGTCTCAGATAACAACCTTGTTTTAGCATGTTCTGTTTAGATGCTGGATTGAACTCATTGTAGTCTGTGGGTTTTCACTTGACCTCAGCACAAGAAACACATCACCCTTTGGTGCTCAAGGGGCGGTAACACTCAACACAGACACTACAAGACATACAGTATGAACTAATGCAATATGAAAAAGTCTGCCATCTATATGTTTCAAGAATCATATTTATTGTTGTTATTATTATGACCTTGTAGGCTGAAATGATTCCTAAGTTGTATAATGTACCGTAGATGATTGTACTTAATAATGTATTCTGACAGAAAATTATGTGAGGCTTAAGTAGTGTGTATTGCATATGGGAGGGAATTATTTTACAGTTTCACCTTTTTATATTTCATGTTTTGAATTTGATTGTGATATACTATAGATATATTCTCTTCATCATGACTCTGGGGTGATAATCTACCATGCTTTTCTATGTGAATGTTTCACACGGTCTCAGAGTCAATGTTGCTGGTTGCCGTCTGCTTCAATGACTATATTTTTACTCTGTCTGTATAAAATGTGTATATGTATATAGGAGTCACGGAAATGCCTTCTCATGCGGTATGTGCTGCCTGTCCCTCCTGCCATCTTTCAGTGATGTGGTGGTGATGTTTTTCATATTGTCTCTCTGATTTTAAAGAATTAAACATATTTTCTAAATGTTGGTTCTTGTCCTTATTTATGAACATGAGGTAATGGATCATTATTACCAGCCATTATGTGTCAGCTTGTTAAACGTGCTCTTGCAGAAATGGAACCCACAGAAAGAGGTCATGCCAGCTACTATTCCAGCTATTCTATCACAGGTTCTCAAGGCTTTTCACTCAAGTTTTTACAGGTTTTTATTTGTAATTTGATGATTTGACATATAAGAAACTGCCTCTAGAGGACCTTGATCAATACAAACATTTAAAATAATTTCAACACATTCAGGGTAATAATCACAAACATTGAATCATTTGGGCCTTGAGTATATTTATGTTCAAGGTAGACAGCGTTATGACGTGACCATGAGTTGCGGGGCGGCCATCAACACAAAAGTGAAGCAAGCAAGAGACTAATCTTAATGTCTTTGTTGTCACGCAGCTATCACTTCGAGACAAACTCCTGTGTACATGCGCAGATGCTTGACTGTGTATGGGTGCGGATGAGATAAGTCTGTTGCTAATATCTTGCTTTGCTCTCTGTCAAAGTTGCTTCGCTGTTTATTGTTAGGTCATATCATTGAGTCAGTCCCAATTCTCTTTCATTAGTTTAAGTAGTGTATACAGGAGATTTTCTTCTTGAATATCTGGCGAAGTTAATGATTGCAGTCCCTCTGCTTGTCTTCCAGCAGCACTCTCCCTGTGATCTGGTACTCCAGGGCCCTCCAGTTGAGAACATTCCCTGGGGTGAAGTTCAGGTCACTCATGTAACGTTGGATCTCACAAGGTGATAGGACGTAGTCCCACATGTGGACATCAGACAGCAGGCCAACGAAAGACTGCTTTGTATCAAAACCTCCGCCATAAGAGTCCTGTTCCTGGCCAAGGATGATGATTGGGGTTTGGTTGATGAGCATGGAGTTGGTGAATTTCCGGGAGCTGGGTTTGCCATCCAGCCACAGCTGCACCAGCCCAGTGTCGATCGTCCAGGTGGAGCATATGGAATGCCAGGTGTTGAGAGTGTAGTCCTGTCCCAGGAAGATAACCTCTTTGCCACTCACAAAAAGTTGGATCTTATCTGTGTCCCTTGATTTGAAGAGCAGGAAGCCATTGTCGTGTGAAGGGGTTGCCAGAGAGAAGAGTACATGGTCTCTCCTGAGATCTGTGAATAACCTTGAGAGAAATATTTTGAGGGGGTTTACGCATGGATTTCATAATACCATTTTCACAGTTTGCTTCCATGCGTGATACTGCAGTAGTTACCTGAGACAGACCGTCACAGATGTGAAGTTTTCTCCAGATGGCATCAGCCTCACATGAGCTGTCTTGGTCTCTTGTGGAAAGGTGAACACTTTACCTGAGAGGTCTGCAGCACAGGTGATCAAGATCAGATTATCTCAGACATGTCTATCATCAGTTTAATCACAAAGATTTAGAAAATTGTTGTTTTTATTTTCACCTGTATGTTTCTTCCTTTTAGGTACACTATTTCGTGACTTTTTTTGTTACTTTTATGCTGAGAAAAAAAAACAATTGCACTGTAGCAAAGGATTGGTACATTTCTAATCTAACCACATGTATAGTGGGAAAACAAAACCACAAATGTGGAGAAACAATACCTTTACCTTGAGCTAAAGCACAACAGGCAGTGAACATCACCAGCATGATCAATACTTTCTCCATCTGGTAGGATTAAACCAACAGTGGTTTTAATGTTAAGAAAAAAATGTAGAAAGCTGTAAGATTTATTTTGTCTTTGACCATTTCAATAAATCAAATGTATTTCTATAGCACTTTTTAGTTGTCAATTGTCTCAAAATGTTTTACAACAAGAACAATATAAACAATACTGTTAATATGTTTAACTTGGCCAATTACATCCCTGCAATAACATTATTTGTTAGTGGCCTAAAACAGACTATGTTTTAGCTTGTTTAAAATCATGCCCAATATATTCCATTTATCATATTTGGACAGAATTGCCATGTTCTTACCTTGAGAATTGTGTGAGTATCTGGGTCTTGTCTGAGAGTCTGAGGAAGAGTGATGAGTATTTATCCTCAGTCCATGTATTGTATCACTAAAGGTATGAGGAAATGTATTTTCACTCTACTTCCTCTTCCTTATAAATGAAAGGACTGTCGCCACCCATACTTCTATGCACTTGCATAACATTTCCACAAAAGGTGACAAACCAAAACCAGGGAATCCAACCCAGAAGACACAATGGACTGATGAGGTGGTTAGGTTTTTGTCTAATTATCTATCAGAACAATGAACAATGCTCTCTTTTACAGAGCAAAGTGGTGTCACCAAAAACAATGGATGTTAAAGGTGATCAAATATAATCTATCCCAATGTAGAGATTTTCTCACAATGGTGACCATGTTGAGTAGGATTTATTAGATCTGTTGAAAGTTTGTAGAAGAGGCATGACACTCAGATTTATTTATTTAAGGCAGCACGTCTTCTAGCATTGTTTGAGCACAAAACCTTCCTCTATTTAAGCAATAGAAGGCATGGTTAACTTGCCTACTTCAGATTTGCCCACGGTCCTGCTGTAAGGAAATTTGATCAATGATAATCAATGAATACCTCAGCGACACCTCTGAAACTGTCACTTGAACGGTGGACAGGTAGGCTATTGTTAACCACTCTCATTATTTATTCTGCCTTTTGTAAAGGAGTATGCATATTGCTAGCTGTACAAGAGCTGGCCTCAACCCTCAGTAACAAGGATGTCAGCAAACAAGATTCAGTTTTAGATTGCTTAATTGGAAAGATCTATACACAGGGGTATGGTTTCTGGAAATGCAACTATCACAATTAGAATACAATATTAGTATGATCACAGTATATCTATAATAAGCAATAGTACCATTTGTAATAATAAACTGCTATGATGATAATAGGTCACATTGACAGATATGCTTTTTGTGTTCTGTGAGAAAACGTGTTCTTTATTTGAAGGAGAAGACGAACTACTTCTTACTTTTAGCTATTTATTTATATGTCAGAATTCTAGGCTTGTACAAGGACCACTTTTGGCGAAGAAAATCACAGTCAGCAAGCTGTTAATCTGTAACCAACCTTCCAAAAATGGATACATTCAAAATGTCAAACAAAGCATTTACAGTATACAAAATAATTGTGATTGGCTATTTGGTTGGGGAGGAACCATGGTTTAGACTTGGCATCCCTTGTTGTTCACGGGCTGGTCACACCCCCCTGACACCCAATCCATTCCAGGTAGAGATATCGCCGGTCCGTTCCCTCTGGAGAACGAGTTGACCTGCTGAAGAAAACATATACCTACTCTGATTTGTCCTTTCCTAGCCTAGTATTTTTCCATTACATCATTCTTGTGTTATGTGTGTGTTGCAACATCTATCTTGATGACCTGACCCTTACCTCTTCATGTATTAATCCAACGTACCATGGAACTAATGCTTGATTCATCTCATTTATCAACAGGCCATCACATTAGTAAATTTTAGCACACTGCAATAATGTATTTTTATTATAGCAATAATAAACTGTTTTTATAAAAATAATTTCTAACAAAACCCTCCTTTCACACCTTTTAAGGTGTGAACCAAAAATAAACTGTTTTTTATAAAAAAATTCTCAACAAAAAATTCTCAACAAAACCCTCCTTTCACACCCCTTAAGGTGTGAAGCAAACCTTTACCACAGGAGTCTTGGATGTTGCGGTCTCGGGCTCTGCCTCCACCTGCCGTACCTGGTCAGACAAAACTCGAGACAAGTTAGTCAATGCATTCATGTAGTCATTGCAATTCATTTGCCAAATGTCTAAGGACGGCAGGTGGCCTCCATCTCTTGGAGGACCTGGCATTTGAGCGACCTGTCAACAACTCATGGGGCGTTAGATGTGTTTTGCTGTTTGGTGAGTTCCTCATCGACATCAGTGCTAGGGGAAGTGCATCTAGCCATGTCAATCTGGTGTCGTGGCATACTGGTTGGGAATGAGTTAATTCCTTAGCCATTTTACTTCAGTGCTGGCTGTCTCTTTTTTACAGGGAGTGGCTTCCACCCACTTAGTGAGCCTATCCACCATTACTAGTTGGTATCTGTAGCCTTTCACTCTGTTGTCTGCACCCATATCTGATGTCCTTGAATGGTGCGTCTGGTACTGGGAACTTTCCCATGGGACACTTGTAGACCATCTTTGGGTCGTGGTCATTGCATGTGTCACATTCTGTCACATAGTTTTCCACCATGCTGGTCATGTGTGGATGAATTTTGATTTTAATCAAATTAGTGTCAATCAGCGGCCTGTATAGATGGGGTCAAGCAGTAGTTCCAAAACTTGAACACTATATGGAGCTAATCAGTAATTTCTGAACTTAAACACTAAATGGAGCTAAACAGTAGTTACTGAACTTGAACACTAAATGGAGCTAAACAGTAGTTACTAAACTTGAACACTAAATGGAGCCAAAACACTAGTTGCTCTGTTTTAAGGAAGTAACGAGACAAAGAAAACTTTTCAGGGTGGGGCCGGCCTCCCACTTACTGAACAACCAACAGTAGAGTCTTACTCTGTTGGTTTGAGAAAGGTTGGCCACCAAAGAAAACACTCCAAGACCCACTTTCCTAAGTTCTGAATCACATTTTTGATGGATGTTAACTAACACAACTAGAGGGCCTTAGTGGGACATCAGGGGTTTGCATTTGAACCCATGAACATGGATAATTACTTTTGATGTCGGATTACTTAATATACTAGTCTAGACAGTCTCAGATAACCTTGTTTTAGCATGTTCTGTTTAGATCCTGGATTGAACTCATTGTAGTCTGTGGGTTTTCACTTGACCTCAGCACAAGAAACACATCACCCTTTGGTGCTCAAGGGGCGGTAACACTCAACACAGACACTACAAGACATACAGTATGAACTAATGCAATATGAAAAAGTCTGCCATCTATATGTTTCAAGAATCATATTTATTGTTGTTATTATTATGACCTTGTAGGCTGAAATGATTCCGAAGTTGTATAATGTACCATAGATGATTGTACTTATATAGAATGTACTTATATATTCTCTTCATCATGACTCTGGGGTGATAATCTACCATGCTTTTTTATGTGAATGTTTCACACGGTCTCAGAGTCAATGTTGCTGGTTGCCGTCTGCTTCAATGACTATATTTTTACTCTGTCTGTATAAAATGTGGATATGTATATAGGAGTCACGGAAATGCCTTCTCATGCGGTATGTGCTGCCTGTCCCTCCTGCCATCTTTCAGTGATGTGGTGGTGATGTTTTTCATATTGTCTCTCTGATTTTAAAGAATTAAACATATTTTCTAAATGTTGGTTCTTGTCCTTATTTATGAACATGAGGTAATGGATCATTATTACCAGCCATTATGTGTCAGCTTGTTAAACGTGCTCTTGCAGAAATGGAACCCACAGAAAGAGGTCATGCCAGCTACTATTCCAGCTATTCTATCACAGGTTCTCAAGGCTTTTCACTCAAGTTTTTACAGGTTTTTATTTGTAATTTGATGATTTGACATATAAGAAACTGCCTCTAGAGGACTTTGATCAATACAAACATTTAAAATAATTTCAACACATTCAGGGTAATAATCACAAACATAGACTGTGTATGGGTGCGGATGAGATAAGTCTGTTGCTAATATCTTGCTTTGCTCTCTGTCAAAGTTGCTTCGCTGTTTATTGTTAGGTCATATCGTTGAGTCAGTCCCAATTCTCTTTCATTAGTTTAAGTAGTGTATACAGGAGATTTTCTTCTTGAATATCTGGCGAAGTTAATGATTGCAGTCCCTCTGCTTGTCTTCCAGCAGCACTCTCCCTGTGATCTGGTACTCCAGGGCCCTCCAGTTGAGAACATTCCCTGGGGTGAAGTTCAGGTCACTCATGTAACGTTGGATCTCACAAGGTGATAGGACGTAGTCCCACATGTGGACATCAGACAGCAGGCCAACGAAAGACTGCTTTGTATCAAAACCTCCGCCATAAGAGTCCTGTTCCTGGCCAAGGATGATGATTGGGGTTTGGTTGATGAGCATGGAGTTGGTGAATTTCCGGGAGCTGGGTTTGCCATCCAGCCACAGCTGCACCAGCCCTGTGTCGATCGTCCAGGTGGAGCACATGGAATGCCAGGTGTTGAGAGTGTAGTCCTGTCCCAGGAAGAAAACCTCTTTGTCACTCACAGAAAGTTGGATCTTATCTGTGTCCCTGGATTTGAAGAGCAGGAAGCCATTGGAGTTTGAAGGGGTTGCCAGAGAGAAGAGTACATGGCCTGTGCTGAGATCTGTGAATAACCTTGAGAGAAATATTTTGAGGGGGTTTACGCATGGATTTCATAATACCATTTTCACAGTTTGCTTCCATGCGTGATACTGCAGTAGTTACCTGAGACAGACCGTCACAGATGTGAAGTTTTCTCCAGATGGCATCAGCCTCACATGAGCTGTCTTGGTCTCTTGTGGAAAGGTGAACACTTTACCTGAGAGGTCTGCAGCACAGGTGATCAAGATCAGATTATCTCAGACATGTCTATCATCAGTTTAATCACAAAGATTTAGAAAATTGTTGTTTTTATTTTCACCTGTATGTTTCTTCCTTTTAGGTACACTATTTCATGACTTTTTTTGTTACTTTTATGCTGAGAAAAAAAAACAATTGCACTGTAGCAAAGGATTGGTACATTTCTAATCTAACCACATGTATAGTGGGAAAACAAAACCACAAATGTGGAGAAACAATACCTTTACCTTGAGCTAAAGCACAACAGGCAGTGAACATCACCAGCATGATCAATACTTTCTCCATCTGGTAGGATTAAACCAACAGTGGTTTTAATGTTAAGAAGAAAATGTAGAAAGCTGTAAGATTTATTTTGTCTTTGACCATTTCAATAAATCAAATGTATTTCTATAGCACTTTTTACAATGACAATTGTCTCAAAATGTTTTACAACAAGAACAATATAAACAATACTGTTAATATGTTTAACATACATCCCTGCAATAACATTATTTGTTAGTGGCCTAAAACAGACTATGTTTTAGCTTGTTTAAAATCATCCCCAATATATTCCATTTATCATATTTGGACAGACTTGCCATGTTCTTACCTTGAGAATTGTGTGAGTATCTGGGTCTTGTCTGAGAGTCTGAGGAAGAGTGATGAGTATTTATCCTCAGCCCATGTATTGTATCACTAAACGTATGAGGAAACAACAGGTGCATTTATAAATGAAAGGACTGTCGCCACCCATACTTCTATAGAAGTGCACATATGTTATGCACTTGCATAACATTTCAGAACAATGAACAATGCTCTCTTTTAAAGAGCAAAGTGGTGTCACCAAAAACAATGGATGTTAAAGGTGATCAAATATAATCTATCCCAATGTAGAGATTTTCTCACAATGGTGACCATGTTGAGTAGGATTTATTAGATCTGTTGAAAGTTTGTAGAAGAGGCATGACACTCAGATTTATTTATTATTTATTATTTAAGGCAGCACGTCTTCTCAGCGACACCTCTGAAACTGTCACTTGAACGGTGGACAGGAAGGCTATTGTTAACCACTCTCATTATTTATTCTGCCTTTTGTAAAGGAGTATGCATATTGCTAGCTGTACAAGAGCTGGCCTCAACCCTCAGTAACAAGGATGTCAGCAAACAAGATTCAGTTTTAGATTGCTTAATTGGAAAGATCTATACACAGGGGTATGGTTTCTGGAAATGCAACTATCACAATTAGAATACAATATTAGTATGATCACAGTATATCTATAATAAGCAATAGTACCATTTGTAATAATAAACTGCTATGATGATAATAGGTCACATTGACAGATATGCCTTTTATGTTCACAACAGGGGAAACAATCACAAACATTAGAGCCTATGGGGTGAAGTTTAGGTCACTCATGTAACGCTGGATCTCACATGATGAAAAGGCGTAGTCCCACATGCACGAACAGGTGCAGTGACATTTTTAAATGAAAGGACTGTCGCCACCCATACTTCTATGCACTTGCATAACATTTCCACAAAAGGTGACAAACCAAAACCAGGGAACCCAACCCAGAAGACACAATGGACTGATGAGGTGGTTAGGTTTTTGTCTAATCATCTATCAGAACAATGAACAATGCTCTCTTTTAAAGAGCAAAGTGGTGTCAACCAAAAACAATGGATGTTAATGGTGATCAAATATAATCTATCCCAATGTAGAGATTTTCTCACAATGGTGACCATGTTGAGTAGGATTTATTAGATCTGTTGAAAGTTTGTAGAAGAGGCATGACACTCAGATTTATTTATTTAAGGCAGCACGTCTTCTAGCAGAAGAGCACAAAACAATCACAAACATTAGAGCCTATGGGGTGAAGTTTAGGTCACTCATGTAACGCTGGATCTCACAAGGTGAAAAGACGTAGTCCCACATGTGGACATCAGACAGCAGGCCAATGAAATAGTTCCTTTCCCTCCCCCAGGCACTTGCACTTGCCACATAATTCTGGCTGAAGAAAAACTACGTTTCCCATTGGTCAGTTCTGGTAATGACGTAGTAGCTTCCAAAGATCCAAGATGGGGCTCGAAAGTACTATGGTCTGGTAAGGGACACAAATAAACAATTTATCAGTATTTGTTATAAAACAAGGCAAATGCTTGGAGGTCGTTGATGTGCATGGGCATATTTATTTTATTTTTAAACCCTAAAATTAGCGGAAACGTATTGTATAGGGCCGGGTCGGGAGGCTAGCTAATTGTGGGCTATATTTTCCTTAGTCATTAGGTTCACGTTAGCTAGGTAACGCGTCAATCTTGTACAGAATCGCACGTAGTTTACTGAGCTGAAATGACAGTTATCAGCTTGAGTTATTGGACAAATACAAAGTGGCGACGTTATTCATATTGTAGTCAGTGACACCTGGCTGGCCACCATGTTCAACACTGAAAACAATAACATTGTTATCAGCCATGCATTGTTCTCGTGTGTAGGATGAGTACCAAACTGTAGTTGCAGAGCCATTTATATATGTGGTTTATGTACGGGTAACCCTATACTGTAGGCTGCTCTGCATAGGAAACTCAAATTTAAATGTGTAGAATAAACAACATGTGTGTGTCATATTGTTTCCATTGCGGTATCGATGGATAATTCTGGTGGAGTTGGAACCTGTTGTTCTATATGCCTCCGTTGGTTGGAGCCTGTACAACAACTCTTGCTGGATTATCCAACTCCATGGCACTTGCCACGGAATTGGACGGGCTTCTCAATTCAACCCATCACAGTTGAACTATGATCAGGTTTTATTCCAGAGAATTGAATAAATCCCAGTATTTACGTTTCCACTGTATAGTAACCATGTATGACGATGTTCATCTGTATCTTCTTTCAAATGTCCCGATCGTTGGAGAACAAACATTTTGTAACCTGCAGTTCGGGGTAACGAAGTTGAGCGCAATTAGCGCAGGTGTTGCCTCACCTTGATTAGTTTGTCCTGCGTTACTCCGAACTGCTGGGGGCAGTCGGGCATTTGAAAGAAGATTGTGATGGGTGAGTTGAGAAGCACGTCCAACTCCGTGGCAAGTGCCATGAAGTGGGATAATTCAGCAACAACAGCTCCAGAGTTTGAAGTCCCCTTGGACAATTGCTTCTACTTGACCATATTATGTTGTCATGTTGCACTGGCTGCTGAAAACTGTTTGTACATGCAACAATAAACTTTTGGACTAATATATTTACATTATTTATTGTGTACTAGTTTACTGTTTCTAATGTATGCTGATCTAACACTTATTTATGTCATGTTGGCTAATATGTACAGTTTTAATGTATTGATCAAACATAAACAATTCTGTTCTCTCTCTTAGTGTGGACAACAGTGAGTACATGCGCAATGGAGACTTTCTCCCCACAAGACTGCAGGCCCAGCAGGACGCTGTCAACATAGTGTGTCACTCCAAGACCCGAAGCAATCCTGAAAACAATGTGGGCCTCATCACCATGGCCAAGTAAGTTTATTATTTTTTTCTCTCTCTCTCTCTGAGTAATACACATGTGGATAACATTTATTTCAGTAAGTGTTACAAAAAACCTAATGTCAACATTTCAGCATAATGCTTTCATCATCCTGCTATCCTTCTGCAGTAACTGTGAGGTGCTGACCACATTGACTCCAGACACGGGGAGGATCCTGTCCAAACTGCACTCTGTCCAGCCCCGTGGAAACATTAGCTTCTGTACCGGCATCAGAGTGGCACATGTCAGTATCCTACCCAATACTAGCTACACCACAATATAATCGAATCAATGACACTACCATTCCCTTCTACATGGAGTGGTATATCATATAGTACTGTAGATAGTAAGTGTGTGTATTATGTATGGATATCAGCACACAATACATAGTGGGACATGTACTACACAATATTAGATTATAATGTACTGCTCTTCGCCCTTCATCCTGCTGATATATTGAATCTCCTCTGCTGCCCCACTCCTGCCCCTCTCCTCTCCTACTTTCTAGTTGGCTCTGAAGCACAGGCAGGGGAAGAACCACAAGATGCGCATCATTGCCTTTGTGGGCAGCCCAGTGGAGGACAATGAGAAGGATGTGAGTTTATTCCCCTGTGTGTGTGTGTATGTGTGTATGTGTACATGTGTTAGTTTGTCTTTAAATACTTGTGAGTCTCACCTTTGAAATAATTTTCGACTCTCCTTAGCTGGTCAAAATGGCGAAGCGTCTTAAGAAAGAGAAAGTTAGTGTGGACATCATCAACTTTGGAGAAGAGGTATGTATCCCTGCAACTCCCCCATCCCCCTGCTATGACATATGAGCTAACTACTGATACTAAAGTACTATGTCTCTGCTATCTCTCTCTCCCTCCCTCCCCTCACGGTCTCCCATCTATTACTACATTCCCTCTCTTGCCCCACTCCTCTCTCTCTTCTCCTTCATCCTGTTCTCTTTCCCCACTCCCTCTCTCCCCCCTTCCCACCCCTCTAGGAGATGAACACAGAGAAGTTGACAGCCTTCATAAACACTTTGAATGGGAAGGAGGGGGCTGGTTCCCACCTGGTGACTGTTCCCCCAGGCCCCAGTCTGGCTGACGCTCTGCTCTCCTCACCCATCCTTGCCGGGGAGGGAGCTGCCATGCTCGGCCTGGGAGCCAGCGACTTTGAGTTTGGGGTGGACCCCAGTGCAGACCCAGAGCTTGCACTGGTAAGAGTGGAGGGAGGCTGGGTCTGCATCTATGTCAAGCTGATTTGCAGGCTGTCTTGTATTCTTACTCATGCTGTCACATCTCACACACTCCAATTCCCTCTGTTTTTTGATTTCTCCAGGCTCTGAGGGTGTCTATGGAGGAACAGAGGCAGAGGCAGGAGGATGAGGCCCGCAGGGCTACAGTGGTGTCAGCTACTGAGGTGGGGGTTCCCTCATCTACCGCTGATGGTAAGAGAACGGGGCACCAACAAATTACTCCACTACAACAGTCCACCGATCAATGGCAATACACTGGTCACTCAAAAATAATGCCTATATTTCAGTGTATTACCCAAGTTCACATCACATCTCTGATCTCTCCCCTTTCTCCCTTCTCTCTTTCTTATCTCATTTTGTCTCTCTCTCTGTTTTCGTCTTCCCGTTGCAGAGTCTGAGGACGCCCTGTTGAAGATGTCCGTCCCCCAGACAGACACAGCCACGCCCGCTATGCCTGACTTCAGCCGTATGACAGAGGACGAACAGGTTGCCTACGCACTGCAAATGTCCATGCAGGGAGCAGGGGGAGGTCAGTGACACACACCTGTTGTAACCTCCCATAGCTTTCATATACAGCACCTATTTATAGATTTATAGATAGTCATTACAGATTGCAAACACTGAATTATCAGGTGTCACATTTTTCCTGCCTTCAATACCTAGCGTCTATACAAACACTTTTGGTACAGCACACACACAGAAAAACAACCAGGCTCATTTGCTTTCTCCTTTACAAATGTTCCCCACATCTCTGCCCTGCACATTTTCCTACAGAGTTTGGGGGCGCAGAGTCAATGGACATGGACACAGGAGCCCCCATGGACTCCACAGAGGCTGCTAAGGTAAGACCAAACCTCACACAACACTGCACTGCACAGCTGCAAGGTACATTAATTATAATAATGTACCATTCGCGATCAAAAATAGGTATTAGCTAGAAACTATAGAAAAACTTGTTAGGACAGTGTCACTGTGACAATGGCAGTGAAAATGTCGACCATGACTATACAGCATCCAGGGTCATGTTAGAGATTGACTACATTTGGCTGCGCAGTGTAGAATATTGCTATATCATATAGCAATATGGTTTCTGAGATTATAAACACACATTGTAAAGATCTGGTGTGCAGTCTGACTGCAATTTCTAACATGACCAATAGCTCTAGAAATTTCATCTGCTTAATCCTCCCTGTTCCCCACCCCTTTGTGTGTAGGATGAGGAGGACTATGATGTCATGCAAGATCCAGAGTTCCTCCAGAGCGTTCTGGAGAACCTTCCCGGTGTTGACCCTAACAACGAGGCAATCCGCAATGCCATGGGCTCCCTAGCATCCCAGACAGGCTCCAAACCCCCTGAGGGCAAGAAAGACGAGAAGAAGAAATGACCCCCCCCCCTTTCCCAAAAAAACATACACACATTAAGCATATGACACCCTGATGTTGACCTGGTGACATTGACAATGAATCATTTAATAGAATAGTTGTGTTAACGGTAACCTAAAACGACCTCTATCTTTTTTTGTATTGCCATAATCAAAAGGTTAATTAACAGGGCTTTTTTAGTTTTTATTTATTTAGCATCAAGGTTGATGCATGTTGCCTTTTGAAACATCTTTTGTACTAGGGTTGGACATAATAACTACTCAGAAACATTCAGTAAATGTATATTATGTGCTGATAATCTGATAAATAAAATTGCTAAGTTTAAGAGAGCACTTAAGCTGGTTGTTGTCCAATTCTGTGCTAATTAACATGATGTTTTACATTCTGTCTGGTCAAGTCAAGATTTGTTATAAACCATATTGTTGGGGTATTGAGATCGGACTGTACAGTACAGAGAATGATAGTGCTCCCTCATCAAGGTTTGTTAAACGGATGCCATAGTATGAGATATGGACCTAGCTTGATTTTCAAGTATGAAAACGTCTGTCTGTCTGATTTTGGTATGGCAGTGTTTAGTACATCAGGCCATCCCAAGCTTGAGAACTGTCAGCTGCAACTTCAGAAATGTCTCCAAAGTTTGTTTCTATTTATCAACCTGACAGGACCTCTGTCCCCGTGACGAACAACTCATGCGTCAAAGTGAAGTCGGGAATCCTACAGCCAGGTAAACAAACCGAACAATTTTTATCTACATTATATGGATAAATGCTGAAAAACAATAGTATATATTTCAAGAGAACCGTGAACACAAATGAATGAAGTTATTTAGGGATTTTTTTTTTTAAAACTCGAGAGTCGAAAACACAACCATACGTAAGCTAGCTAACTGGCTAGCTAATGACCCCCTCGCGCTGACGTGAGCTAGCTAGCAAGGTAGCTAAGGCTAAGGTAGAGAGAAGTTAGGAATCATAACTTGGTTATATTTAGCCGATATGTTATGGTGTGATAACGAGCTAAATACCTATCATAACAGCGTATTGCATTAGCTGGTAGATAGCTGGACGGACTCAAACTCAGCAATAAACAGAAAAGTCTTCTCGCAAGTTCAGCAAATAGCTAAGTAGCAACATGTTGTGGGAGCTAGCTAACGTTAGACTTTAGCTGAGCATACAACTGACTGTACCATTTTATCATACTGTCTTGCAAGCTAGCTACGTATCTATGTTACACTACCAGTGCTCGAACAGTACTAATGTTGTTCACGTTTGAGCAGTTGGGATTTGGGAACCTGCAATGCTGCAGTGCTGTCCAAAAGTTGTGGTGGTTAGGCTTATTCAAGAAATTAGCACGCCATCTTTTCAAGGGCTTGCTAGCCAACTTCCCTACTCCACTTGAGCGCCACAAGTGGGACCCCTAGTGCATTAAACCTCAACTAACGTCATTTACACTCCAATGGATTTGGAGTGTAAATGTTGTAAAGTTGTTGAATATGCCTCAAGGTAAAGGGTAGTCTAATGTTCACACTGTCCCCTCCAATAATGCATAATGACTTACATTTATATTCCCAGTGCTTCTTCCAAAGTGTCTGTGTGTCACTCTGTGTGTGTCCATCAGGTTTCAGTCCGTGATCCGGGAATGGGGGACATGAAGACCCCAGATTTCGACGATTTGTTGGCAGCGTTCGACATTCCAGACATTGATGCCAAAGAGGCCATCCAGTCAGCTCCGGAGGAGGGGGCGGAGGGAACGAGTAAGGCTGGTGGCAGTGTGACAGGGGGTGGGGGTCCCTCCTTGAGACCTCCCAGCCCTCCAGACCCCCACCCAAACCCCCAGAGTGAACCTCCTGTGGTCAGTGTGATTGTGAAGAACAGGGTGCGGTCTGATGCGTATGGGGCGGTTGAGGGAATGGATGGAGATGAGATGGACAGCCCTGAGGACAGTGGCACAGACCCAGAGGTGGAGACTGAAGCAGGAGTCAGGGGGGCTCTGCTGGGTTCACAGCTGGGCCCCCGGATGCCCAGTCTGGTGCCATCGAAGCCGATGACCCATAACGGGTTTGAGGGCTCTGTGGCTGCTCTGGAGCCCAGTGTGAGGGGCCAGGGAAAGGCCAATGGAGAGCTATGGTCCCCCTGCTCTCCACAGACCGCTAGTGTGGGAGGGGACTCTGGAGGAGCTGTCAGGGGGTCAGCTAACACAACCAAACATAATATCCTCAACAGACTGAAGCCTCTCCTAACCCCTCACATTTCGAGCACTATACCGGCCAACTCCTCCTCATCATCATCATCCTCTTTCTCCACCAACAAAAGTCTCCCTTCTCACTCCATCCTGAGTGAGGATGCTCCCCGTCCCCCTGGCCTGCTCTCCTCCCCATCTCCCTCAAATGGGAGTATGAGAGCTGGGATACGCCGTATAATGGACTCAGATGAGGCCGATTCAGAGCCAGACTTGGGTAGCCCACTAGTGATCCAGGAGAGCCCAGATTCTCCCATGTGCTCCCCTCCCAAATTTCACCGGCGACACTGCGTGTCATCTGAGCTGTTTGGCTCCCCACCTTCATCCTCCCCTCCTCCTCTCACCTCCCATCCTACACTCTCAGCAACTCAGACATCCTCAAACCTTAAACCTCAACCCCCAGAGGTCGTCCCCTCTACCCCCGGGTCTCCTCCTGCCCAGTCAGAGGGCCCCCAAGGCTGGCTCTCCTCCACCCTAACTGGTTCCAACCCAGCCCCGGAGGAGATGTACCCAGAGCATGTGATTGACGAGAGGGACTCGCCTGAAAGTCCTCCGCCTGACCAGACAGGTTCAGCTGTCTCTACAACAAAGAGAAGCCCCAGTCCAGCTCCAGCTTTAGCCTCCACCCTACAAGGGGCCAATGATCGAGATGAGCCCATGGAAAGTGAGCCTAGCCTGGGGAGCAGACTAAAGGATGGTGGATGTGTGGAAGGTTTGAAGATGGAGGTTGTAGATGGACAACAAACAGACATGGAGAACTCGGGCTCATCTCCAGCGGTCGCTATGGCTTCTAACGCCACAGTCCCAGGCCCCGCCCGCCCGCTCAAAGTTAGAATCAAAACAATCAAGACCCCTACAGGCAGCATCACCAGGACAGTGACTCGAGTAGCACCTAAAGGGGCAGGGGCGACTGCCTCTAAGGGAGCGGATGGCGCCAAATCGTCCGTGAGCAGTCGCAAGGTCATAAGCAGGCCCAAGAGGGTGGTATCACAGCAGCCTCAGCAACAGAAGTCAAAGGGCAGCGGCCTCCTGCCTGTGTCAACACTCCAGGATGCCAGCACCGCCATGTTAGTGGCTGCCAGCAAGGCCCAGAACCGAATGGCCGTCGATAACAAGCCCAAAGTGTCTGCTACAGCCGTCAGCATCACCAAATCTGCAGCTCTTCCCCCTGTCTGCTCCTCTTCCTCTTCCTCTCCCAGATTCAGCCCAGGAGGGGTGAATGTGCGCAGCCTGGGGCAGAAAACACTGAACGGGGGAGTAGCAGTGTCCTCCCCCTCCCCCCTCCTATCCCCTCAGGGGGGGAGCAGACCAGCTTCCATTGTGAACAACACGGGGGCCATCATATCACGTAGCCAGTCCAGTCTGGTGGAAGCCTTCAACAGGATCCTCAACAGCAAGAACTTGCTGCCCAGCTACAAACCAGACCTGTCCACGCCACTGCCCTCAGAGTGGGGCCTGCCACTGCCTGCACAGGTACAGTATACTCACAACCAGGGGTCTTAGAGCACTGGGGCCCCTCAACCACCAAGGGGCCCCCGATGATACAGTTCCATATGACTGAAAGAAAGTTTGCACACAAACACTGACTATGAGCGAAAAAGTGCAGCAAGCCCCCTAACCACCAGAAAGTGCACTCCATATACATTCTTTTTCCAAAATGCAGTAAAAAGGTGGAGTGGAGCTGAAGGGTTTTTTGTATATTTTGTATTTATCGATTTTGATTCTTGGGTTAATGTGAGTGTTTTGGTAGGGGGGCCCATAGGATGCTCTTGCCCCAGTGCCCCATAGTTAGTAATCCGGCCAAGCAGGCAAGCGCTTATAAACACTGCTCAAATCAGCTGCTCTCAGGACCTCAGTTATCAGACTTGGGTATGTTAGCACTGGCCTTGGAGAGAAATAGTCCATCCTAGTGTAACATTGTCACCACAGAACCTTTCTGTCAGACTTGAATATTGAGTGTCAGTTCTACTTTTCGCTATGGTTCTAGTTCTGTGTGTTCTCTCTTCCTGTCCTTTGCAGGGTTACCGCTGTCTGGAGTGTGGTGACACCTTTGCCTTGGAGAGGAGCCTGGCGCGGCACTACGACCGGCGCTCCCTGAGGATCGAGGTGACGTGTAACCACTGTGCCAAGCGCCTCGCCTTCTTCAACAAGTGCAGCCTGCTGCTGCATGCCAGGGAGCACAAGGAGAGAGGCCTGGTCATGCAGTGTTCTCACCTGGTCATGAGACCTGTCACTGTGGAGCAGATGATTGGTCAGCAGGACACAACACCCATTGGTTAGTGTGTGTGTGTGTGTGTGTGTGTGTGTGTGTGTGTGTGTGTGTGTCAGTCACAGTGTGCCCCAGTCTGTGTTTGTATGTGACCTGTTTCTGTGAAATTATACAGTAATAACTTTACCTTTCTGTCAGTCAGACATGCTTTGTTTGTCATTACATATCTAACCCTCCTCTCTTTCCATTTCACTGCTCTTTCTTCAGGCATGCTCTCTCCCTCCATCTCCACTTCTGTCCCATCATCTTCTGGGGTGGCTGTGACGTCAGCGCTGACCCAGGCATCATCTAGCCTTGCCCCCCAGCTGCAGCAGGCAATCCCCTGTAAAAAGACGGAGCCGGTGCAGTACCCCAACAACAAGTGTCCTGAGTGTCAGGTTCAGTTCAGCAGCAAGGCGGAGGTGGCCGCTCACTTCCAGGAGGTCAAACCAGCTGTCAATGCAGTGAGTCTCACAAGTGTGTGTGTGTGTGTGTCTGTGTGTGTGTCTGTGTGTATATGCGTGTCTGTGTTTGTGTGTGGGAATGGCTTGTACCGTGACACTTGTGCTTGTTTCTTCTCCATTCCCTCTCTCGTCTCCAGTCGTGTATGGAGTGTTCCCCCCCCATGCTCCTTCCTAATGCCTGCAGCGCAGCGGCTCACCAGCGCATCCACAAATCCCGGTCCCCTCATGTCTGCCCTGAGTGTGGGGGATTGGCCAAGCAACCAGCCTTTCAAACACACCTGCAGGAGGCCTGTCTTCACTTCGCACGGCGCATAGGCTACAGGTGAGATCCTCCCTCCAAGGAGAACATATTTCTATATCTCTTTCCGTCCCCTTCATTGCCGTATCTACACCGTATCTACACATACTTTCTGGTACTCTTCATCTCTCTCTCATCATACATAAGCCTCTTAACAGTTTATCTCTCTCTCTCGTTTTCTCTCTCCCTCCCCCTCTCTCCCCCCCCAGGTGTTCTAATTGTCAGGTGGTGTTTGGAGGGTTGAACTCAGTGAAGTCTCACATCCAGACGGCTCACTGTGAGGTGTTCCACAAATGTCCCAGTTGCCCAATGGCCTTTAAATCTGCCCCCAGTGCACAGAGTCACATCAGCACACAGCACCCCACACTCACAGGAGGGCAGGCCAAGTATGTACACACACACTCGAACACACACACTCACTTAAACACACCTTTCCTGGATTTAGAATGTGCTCATGGTACATTATTTTCCCTTTTCTCTCTCTCCCAGGATGATATACAAGTGTGTGATGTGTGACACAGTCTTTACCCAGAAGCCCCTGCTGTATGTCCACTTTGACACCCACCTGGCCAAGCAGAAGGTGCACGTGTTTAAGTGTCCTGACTGCACCAAGCTCTATGCTCAGAGAAGTTCCATGCTGGACCACATCAAGGTATGTCTCTGGGTTTTCCTCAGGGCATGTCTCTCACAGTTCTGCTCCAGGGTTTTTTATTTTCTTTTATTTTTCATTTACCACTAAACCACATAGGCCTAATATTCGGTTGCTTTATATTAAGATTTTCAAATGACATTATTTTGACAGAGGTCATGATAGAATGGACAGTAGAGAACAAAATTAATTTCATTTTCTACCTCACCGAGCTCACAATATCACAAAGTCTCTCCTCCTCCACAGTACAGGCATGTTTCAATGTGTAGGGGCATTTTGTTGACTAGATAGAAGAGGACAATCTAAGTATGTCTGTAATTATCCTCACCCTCTTGCCCCTCTCTCATCCTCTCTGCATCTCTTTGTTTTCTCTCACTCTCTCCTCCCCCCGTTCCTTGTTCAGTCTACACACAGAGGCCCTACGGTCAAACAGGAAGCTCCCATTGCCATGGCGCTGTCCCCGGCCCCTCCCTCTCGAGCACGGAGTTCTGTAAAGACAGAGAGCTCAGACGGGGAGGAATGGGGAAGAGATCAAGAGGAAGAGGAGGAGGAAGATGGGGATGGAGCACGGATGAAGACCACCACCGGGTGGAGCTGTGCGCCTTGCCACGCTCGCTACTCAGACAGAGAAGACTACATTACCCATATGGCCGAGCAACACGGCAAGGTTAGGAACACTAAGCAACACAGCACAGAACTCGTAGACAAAAATGTGTCCTGTAGAAGTGATTTACCTTGTGATGTCACAGTAGATTGTAGTGATTGTTGATGATAGTTATTGATCAGGCTGGACAGTGATCCATTTCATCTTTTGACCCTCTAGGTCAGGCCTATTCTACTCCCGGCCCACGGGCCAAGTGTGGCCCACCATTAACCATGTAATTGGCCCTTAAACTAAACTAACCACAAAGGCTTGAATCCTAACTTGAGCCTACGTGCACGCAACTCAAACCTTCATGTACATTTCCCAGAGGCATCGATGCATGAAGCAAAACATTGAGTTCTGTGCACATTTGTCAAGTTAAGATTAGCCCACGTATAGATGTCATGTATCAGTATTTTTGGAAGCACAATCCTCTCATGAAGTGGAGGATACAGGAAAGATTCTCTATTTTCCTCTGAAGAACAGATTTCTTCTCAGAGTTCTTCTTAGTAAACATATCCTCTAGTTTCATTTGTTTGTTTTACAACAGAAACATGTAGGTTGTCGCTCTTCATAAGGAGTGTTCAGTTTATTTATTGTTAATCTGTCCCCCATTTGAAGAATTATATTCAACTTCTGATGTGTTTTGTGGCTTGGCACTGCTGTGAATGCATGCAGTACTCTAGAGCATGCCGATGTCCAGAACATTTAAAATAATGTATTTGAGACTGGTGAACTCAAATGGATTGTGCACTTATCCCATATGCATTTCCAGGAGTTGACTTTAGTTGAGTAGCCTTGTGCTAGGTGGTATACCGTTTGACTGTGTAGTGTAACTGATTGATAGGTATTGATTTGTTTGGGGTGTGTGTGTGTGCTGCAGGTTCTGAAGAAATTCCCATGTAGTCTGTGTGAGAGCTCCTTCTCCTCAACCTCCAGTCTGAGACGCCACATCAGAGTCAAACACAAGGGCATCAAACGAGTCTTTCACTGCCAGTGAGTATGCAAAATCCTTTACTCTTTACTGACTGCACTATACCCTACAACCTACACAACCATGTGTAACAGGCGTCACACTGCTGCAAACAGTATTGCTTCCTCGCATAACGAGCTCACACGAGTCTCGAGCGTGCATCCTCTGTATTGCCAACACACGTGTGTCTGTCTGTGTGCACGCGTGTGTAGGTTCTGCACTGAGGGAAAGCGGACTTTCAGTAGCAGACTGGTGTTGGAGAGACATATCCAGCTGAGACACAGCATGGATGCTCTCACCCAGGACACACCACAGGTACTCTCTCTCTCTGGGTTTATATACCTGGTTCATCTTACAACCAGACTACAGTCTGCAGGCTAGAGGCTCAACAGAGACCACCTGATAGGTGAGAAGACTGAGTCTGGTTATGGATGTTATATGGAACTAACAGACACTATTCCTCTTCCTATCTCTGTTCCACCCACCCTTCCCCCCTCCTCTCTTTCAGAAGCCAGGGAGGGGTGTGGAGGGGGCAGACAGCTCCTCAGAGCAGGACGGAGGCTCTGCCCCACCGTTTACCACCTCGGCTGAGGAAGACGAGGGAGGAAGAGGAGGAGGAAGAGGAGGAGTCAAGACTGAGGAGGAAGATGAGGACATCATAGAGGGAGTCAGCCCGTCCAAGAGATCTCGAGTCTCCTCCTCTGCCCGCCCTCCCCCCTCTCTCCCAGAGTCTGGCTTCCGCTGTGCGCCCTGCGGCTTCTCCACAGAGGACCGAGTCACCTTCCTGGAGCACATCCCCCAGCACCGCTCAGAGGGGGCCGGAGGAGTCAGTCTGCAGTGTCTGCAGTGTGGCGCATGCTTCGCCTCCGCTCCCTCCCTCTCCCGCCATCGCTTCATCAGCCACAGAGTGAGAGACACGGTCCCTGACAACCACAGCCGCCCCGCTCCTAACGACCGCCCTGCCCTCTCCCCTGGCAATGGCGGTAACCACAGTGATATGAGCCCGAGCTCTCCGCCGGGGTCTCCCTCCTCTTACCCCTCTACGCCACTGGGGGAGGACGGGGAGGGCAGGGTGGGGTGTAAGGTGTGTGGGAGACGCTTTGAGAAGGCCTCGGATCTGAATACTCACTTCAGGACTCACGGCATGGCCTTTATTACTGCACGGAAGACAGACAAACCTAACTGAAAGAGGGCTGGAGGAGAGGGGAGGGAGAGATATTGGGGGAGGGGGAGATGAGAGGGATATAGTGGGAGACGAGGACGGTGAGAAAATAGAGACTGCAGTTTTTGTTATAAGAGGAGGTGTGGGATAGGAAGAAAAGTAAAGCCCCCGACTTGTAAACCGCTCTTGAGTAGATTGTGTGTTTGTTCAGTTATCCATCAAGTTACCCTAAAGTCCTCTGATGTGAGGGACTTGGATGAGTGAGGAACACATGCATGTTTGATAACATTTGAGATAACATTGTGATTTTTAGTGTGAAAGATTAGCCTTAAACTTTCACTTTGTCTGACACTCAGGATGTAATACTACTCATCTCTATTGAGTTAGTATCAGTTATTAATAATGAGGTCATCAGTTACCTCAATTGAAAATTAAATGCAATTTGTAGGCAGTGACTCGTCTACCAAAACCTACTGTGACTGTTTTGCTAAATTAATGTCATTCATTAACAGAATGTGATCCGCTCATTGATTTCAATCTTTCTGTCATTACCCCTACTGTAGTGGTCAACGGGTACAGGATCTTCCAATGGCATTGCCAACCTTGAGCATTGCATTGAGTTACCATACCTATAGGTATGTAATAGGTATGTAATAGGTAAATATTTGTGTTGTATATGAGTGAGAGAGTGAAACGCTTCTGATGTAGGATTGAGGGGACTGTGATTGGATCTAAAGAAAAGCATTTCCAACATGTGAGAGCATGTGAAATAACTGTAAAAATAAAATATTGTTTTTTATGACTGTTTTTATCCTTTGATTAGTTACAGAATCAGTGGTGTTTATAACCTTTCTCTTTTACTTTTTTGATAAGTGTTTGTGTGTCCAGCCCAAGAGTGTCTCTTTTCAAAGATTACAGTGCTAAAGTACATCACTTTCTTTGTTTTCCTGCTTTAACTCAAATTTCTGTTTTTGCATAGATGATCCCTAATCAATGATTCTGTTTCTAAAGAAATACTGTACCCTGAAAGAAATAGTCAATAAACTACTGAGTCTATTAGTGCTTTTGTGTGTCATGAACTAATTTGGGGCTTTTTGTACTTCAAAGACCATCAAAATGTCTTATGAACAATATCCCATAAATAAATAAATCTTTATCGTCAGGTTACACAATCTTCCATGTTCAATCTGGTCAGGGCCCAATGTTCACATCCTTACATTCAAGTTGTAGTATCCAACTCACACAAACCTTCACAAGAGACTCAGAGTGACAAACATCATTAAATGTTCCAGTCTGCCTTTAATATAGATAAATAGATATTTCACAAATGGATTGAAAATAGTTTATTCTTCATGTCTATTTGCTTTGATTAGGTCAATGCCTCTAACATGGCATGATCATCTAACATCTACATAAATATTCATATAATATATTATTTGATATAATAGTGTTGATAGTTCCTATCTTCTATGCATGATAGGAAGGCTTCAGATAGTCAGTACTTTCTAAAATATGCACAAGTCTTCATTACTATTCTTGTTAACAAATTGTTATAAATAGTGAAACATGCAGAGTCATGCATGTCTATAGGAGGTAAAGTGTCTGGGTGGCTATACCATCCAATGCACTACTGCAGGACAAAACCCAGCAGAAGAAGGAGAAAGGGCTGAAGAATGACTCCAACTCCCAAAGTTCCCAACATGGATGCTCCTAGAGGAGAAACAGATTATGCTTTTATTCAAATTGGATTTATAGGTTAGACAGATTTTCCACTTTCCTTCTTGCTTAGCCTTTGCAACCCTCCGCCTCTCTCATACCTGACTGTTGGGCCAGGTTACTGGGTGGATTTTGGGTGGGCTGGTCAGCACGGGTATAAGGCAAACCAAGAGCGTTGGCAAGGGCAACCTGTTGATCTTCCCCCAGTCTCGCCCTCTGGGCAATAGTTACCATGGCAGAGTTGTCAGGACCCAGAGCCTCCAGCTGGCTGACCGAGAGTGTCTTGATTGGAAATAAGAGATGAGGAAGAGGTGAAATACCCAGAGCTGAGGATTCTGTTTATCTGCAGGTTTTCACAGACATTTATCAACTTACTTAATTAACTACAGAAGTTAAGAGAGCTAATCAAAGTCTCTGAACAAGAGGAGAAGTTATCAACTGAAAGGAATGCTGGTCTGGCTGTGTGAGTGTGTGCGAGCGAGCGAGCATTTGTTGCTTGGGTAGTGAGTGTGGAGAGAAAGAGAGAGAGAGAGAGAGAGAGAGAGAGAGAGAG
This sequence comes from Argentina silus, assembly GCF_951799395.1. Lineage (NCBI taxonomy): Eukaryota > Metazoa > Chordata > Actinopteri > Argentiniformes > Argentinidae > Argentina > Argentina silus. The sequence continues at coordinate 9,714,163 of NC_139664.1, read as the reverse complement.
GGAGAGGGATATGACGGAGAGAGAGGTCACTCACGGCGAGGCGGTCAGTGGGGATGAGAGGTATGCTGGTCTGGCTAAGGAATGGGAGAACAGAGAGGTTGAGAGAACCCAGCTCAGATGAACTCAGACCCGCTGAAGGAGAGAGAGAGAGAGAAGGAGAGAAAGAGAGAGAAAATACTTTAATTAAGTTTCATCATACATACGGTACATCCATGATGGATGAACAATTCATACACTGAAGGTGAGGTCAAATGGGATATTCTGTAGTAGTAATATACACTAGTAGTGAACATACACTGTAGAACATTTTCAGAATCAGACGGTAGTAGTTATAGAGTAATGTTTATCTAACCCATGATGTTGCCCAGTATGTTGACCTGAGCCTCTGTCCAGCTGCTCGGCTCCCCAAACACGTCGACTGCCAGCACCTTCAGCCTCTCAGTCACCACCAGGGGGCACTGCGCCTGTCCTATAGACTCCACCGCCTCGCTAAGACGGATATGAACACATTTGAACGTGTGCGCACACACACACACACACACACACACACAGTGCTTTATGAGCCGTGGGTAGAATACTCACCAGAAGGCGTCAGAGTTTAGCTGTGCAGTCTCAGCAGAGCTGAGCCCACACACAAACTGATTCAGTCCCACCAGCTCTACAGCTCCCAGTTTACCCACTGTCATACCAGTACGCCCAACAAAAGCTCTCCACACTGCCTCCCTCTGTCAGGGACGAGACATCAACATCATCATCATCATCATCATATTCTAGTTTGTTGCATGAAGTGTGTGTGTGTGTGTGTGTGTGTGTGTGTGTGTGTGTGTGTGTGTGTGTGTGTGTGTGTGTGTATACCTGTTGTTGTGTCCAGGCACAGGGGGCAAGTGCCTCTAGGGTATCCAGGGAGGAGATGGGGAGGCTGGATAGCTCAGTTTGGATGAGCCCCTGAGTGATGCAGCCCATCTGGAGGACCTGGCTCTCATTCAGACCTGCCACTGGACCCCAGGCCTGCAGAAGCACGGGTCAGAGGAATACACACATGTAGGAGCTTCTGTCTGGCCCACCACTAAGAAACCTGACTCAGATAATGATCATAGTCTTCCATTTAGACCACAACTTGTCTTATCAGGAGCAAGTGGCCATGTAAGAAAGGTCAAAGGGGGCAATACTAGCAACATGAGCTTTTTCTTCTTGATCTAAGGTTAGATTAAGGCTAAGGTCAGGGTTAGTGGTTATGTTATGGGTTAGAAGCAGGCATGTAGGAGGGGAGGTGCGGGTCAGCGGGTGACTTTGTTGATAAAGAAATGTTTATCAGGTCCGGGCGGGTGCACTCAGGTAAATCAGCTGTAGGCCTTGTGTCATTTACCTGAGACCCGATAATTTCATGCTTTTCAGTCACACTAACCACTATGTTATTCTCCCATCAAAAGTCACCAGAATTGTGTATTCAACAGATGATATGTAACATTTTCTCGCCCCCCCCTCCACCCCCCCCACCCCCCTCACAACATTTTAGGCAGCACCCCCTTGCGAAATATACTTTGTCCTTTCTAGCATGGCCATGTGGCAGACTGTCCTCTGCACCAGGATAGACTAGGATAAAGTTGCCCTAGACACTAAGGTCAGTGATGGATATTATCTGAACCTCAATGGACTTCTGTCTGAGCACGCCAAGTTGTTCTGCACTGTAGTCAGGGATGGCCCCAAGCGTTTCCACGGCAGAGGTGAACGTGTCGACAGACATGGTAGACAGCTGGGCAGGGCTCCAGCAGATGTTGGCGTCACCCAGGTCCTCTATCACAGACACAGAGGGAACCACCTCCACCTGAGGAAGACCTACTACTGAGAGAGAGAGAGAGACAGACAGACAGACAGACAGACAGACAGACAGACAGACAGACAGACATACATACAGACAAACAGGGAGGGAGAATGTCATCTCACGGAAGCACTAGAGAAAGATGCTTGGAAGCACTTGAGTGTGTTGTCTCTTTCTCACCCTCTCGCTTTCTGCGTGAGGGCATCACCGCTGTCTGTGTGAGGGAGTCAGAGATGGAGAGAGAGAAGAGTTTCTGCCGCAGTGCTGAGAGGACTGAGCGGTCTGGGCCGCTATGGAACTCCTGAGGAGGGGGAATGGCCGGGCGGGTGGGCAGGCTGTCCCTCAGGTCAGAGAGTGTGGCCTTCAGCCACGGCTAGAAGGGGATGGAGGAGGGGAAGCACACAGACAAGAGGAACACAGGGAAACATTGAGAAAGATAGAGAGAAAGATATAGTTTATGAATGTTTATGAATCTTAATGAATGGTGTTAGTTAGGGAGAACAAAACAGATCAGATCAATGAATGTGAGTGTGAGAGAATATGATGGCACAGAGACACTCACCTTAACACGCAGTGAGAGGATGCTAGAGTTATCCAATAGGAGGAGAGGACCCAGGGATTCCATAGTGTCAGCGGACCAATCTGATGGATCCCTGTCAATTAGGAAAAAATGTGTTACTCTCTTATCTCCCCCTTTCAACTCTTCTTTGGAATTGTTGCTATTGCCACAGTCTCTCCTTCTCTTCTCTCTCTCTGTCTTGTCATTCTCTCTCTTCTATATTCCTCCTTTCACTATGTTGCTTGACCACTTTTTCCTAAAACTGTCTCATAAGAACCGATCCTAATAGAAGAGGTTCTTATACCCATAAGTGTCATTGACCATCTGTAGCAGCGCTCTCCTGTGGCGGGGTGGTATCTGGGTGCAGGAGGCCAGGGCCTTCAGGGTGGAGTTGAGAGCCTCTGGGGCCATGAGGGAGATCTGCGAGGGGGCCAGCTCACACAGCAATGGCCCCATCTTCTCCACCTCTTCACTGGGCAGATCAGACATGTTCCTCCCCTGGAGAGACAGACGGACATGAGACAGAGACATGCGCACGCATACACACAAGTGCACTACATTCAAGGTCAAGTGATCTATATTTCTTTTCACACGTACCTTTACCAGGCAGCGCAGGGCTCTGCTGGTCAGAGCAGGGCGAGACCGGGAGCTCAGAGGTAGAGAGCTAAGGTTGGCCTCACTCATCTTCTCAAGGAACACAGGGCACACAGCGTCAGGCAGGCTCTCGATCTTCTTAGCCCTGGAAGTGTGTGTGTGTGTGTGTATGTGTGTGTGTGTGTGTGTGTGTGTGTGTATAGAGAACAAGGATTAGAACAACAACAGAAGAAGGACAAATGAGATTATTGTGCTTGCGTGTGCGTGTGTGTGTGTGTGTGTGTGTATGTTTACTTACGGCATGTGAAGCAGAAGTAGTGTAGGGATGTCTTCTAGCTCCTCATCTGTGATATTTTGGAGGTAGCCTGGTCTCTCTTTCTCTAAACATCCATAAAGCCTCTTTGCAGCACAGCACACCTGAGAGAGGGGAGAGAAGACAGAGAGAGGGGGTGTAAAATAGCAGAACAGACTTCAATATTGAGAGAGAGAGAGAGAGAGAGAGAGAGAGAAATAAGAGAGAAAGACAGACAGAAAGAGAGGAACAGTGTGTGTGTGTGTGTGTGTGTGTGTGTGTGTGTGTACCTGTGTCTTAGAGAGCCAACGTGGCGTCTCTGTTAAAGCCTGTGCCATCTCCATAACGTCACTCTCAGCAATTTTGTCAATCATCTGACAAGCCACACCCTGCATGGCCGAGCCTAGCTTCCTGTCCAGTTCAAAACAGACCAGACATTTCCACAACACAGGCATGTACTGCAGGACACACTACAACTTCAATGTTGAACACATTGCATCATCATCATCATCATCATCATCATTATCATATAAGACACGCTTTCCACAAGTGGTCTCACCTCATGTCTTGAGGTCTGATCTTCTTACCCAGGATCTTTCTGACCAGGAAGGCTGACTGCAACACAGAGGACAAGGGGTTCTATACTGTACATGTTGACACCAATCTTGTTTATCAGGGTTCAGTTGGACACACACACACTGAGGTCATGGGGAGAAGGGTTTGTGAGGGTTGGGGTTACCTGTGCCCGTGTCCATTTCTTGCCTTCTAGTTGGTCAGGGGAGGTGAGGTTGGCTCTGTCCAGGGTGTTCAGGGACAGCCTGGAGAGCAGGCTAGCAGGGACTCTCTTCACCAGCTCTGAGGCATTAACATCTCCACGCAGCTACAGGGGGGTACAAGCTAAGTTACCTTCAATGATGAGAAGGGAGTCATAACATGCAGCTGAATACAGGTACTGGACAGTCTGCTCTCTATGATGATTTCTAACCAAGCATTCTAACCAAGGCATCAAACAAGTTGTTTTGTTCTGTCTCTCTTTCCTCTCTTCTCCTCTCTCTATATCTTTATCTTTCAACTTCCTCTCCATTCCATCCCTCTCTCTCTCTCCCTCCCTCCCTCCCTCTTCTCTCACCCCCTCCAGTAGTGCCGTCCTCTGCAGCTTGCTCATCCTCTGGCTCATGCTCTGTAAGTTCTCGCTACCCAGAAGCCCCTTGGTTTTGGCCTTCTTGAGTAAGGCCGAGGCCACACCTTTCACAGCCGGACCTAGAGACATCAGCTCCTCACCAGACACCGCCTGTGAAAGAAGGGGGGGGGGGGGGGGGGTTGAAGAGCCTCTTAGTGACTTATTGATGCAGGGGGAATATGAACACCTGTGCCATAAAGGTCCAGACCTCATTGTAAGAGGCCATAGTATGAGCACAATAACACTGCTCTCTTACCTCCTTCCCCTGCAGTATTTTCCTGGCCAGTGTTTGGGCTTGACTCAGGTGCCATTTGACATTGGGTCCCAGGGAGTCCAGGGTGTGTTTAAGTGCAGAGGTGGGGAACCTAGAGAGACTGGTGGCGGAAAGCACAGTAACCCCTGACCCAAGATCAGTCAATAGCTTAGGACTGGCATCGTCCCCGAAGGATGACATCACAGTCTTCACCAGCTTCTTCTTCAGCTGAGGCAGGGAATTAGGAGGAGAGAAGGAGGAGGAGGAACAAGAGGGGAGAGAGAGTAACACCATAAAGTCATGAGATTATTTCCATCCTAGTCTTCTACAAAGCAACTATAAACTACCACATCATAGTGAGAGAGAGAGAGAGAGGGTTACCTTGGTGACTCCAGAGTTGCTGCAGTCGTCAAGCTGAGAGAGCAGGAGCTTGCTGAGGGAGGAGTTCAGGGGCGAGGCGTCATCATAGAAACACGCCAGAGAGCCCAGCCTGGATAGAAAAGGAAATTAGTCATAGGTTAGGGGTTAGGTTTGGTTAACACAGGTCACAAAGAGTCATCAAGTAACAGTGGTAGTTCACCCGGTGCATTCCAGTAGCCTCTTCTACTACAAGTCGTTTCCTCTCCCTCATGTTTCATGATTTGACAACACAGGACAGGTGAAAACAAAAGGGAGGGATCAGGCATTACTTTCCCCTGTCCAGTTCTTTAATGGCAGCACAAATGAAGAAAAGTAGACTATAGTAGGCTAACTAGGAAAACTCTGATAAATACAGCCGTGTGATTCACTGAAATCAAATAATAACAAATACTTTACTCAGTAAATTCACTCCCACTAAGGCCAGGTTTGAGCTGTTGTTATTCCAGGCTTATATGCAATGTGCGCAATAGCCTGGGGATGAGGTTATGAAGGGAGAGACGTACTGTAAATGTAAAATACTGTCTATTGCTATGGAAAAAGTGAGAGGTCATTTGCATGCCTATGGAAAGAGAAATTATACACACCTGTCCAGGTGCTGTGTGAACTCCTGTTTGTTCTGGGAGCACTCACTGACCATGCGGAACATCTTCCTGCCCACAGTGGGCTGGATTATCCCCACCCCTCTGAACGATGAGCGGAATTGAGGAGTACCGAAAAAGGAACAAAACTAGGAGAGAGAGAGGGGAGGAAAGAGGGAGTAGGGAAGAGAAAGATATATTAAAACAGATATTCTGAAGTCAGCCTCAGTGAGATTTAAAGTGGTCCGTGAAAATCTCTCACACACACACACCTGGTCTTTTGAGATGGTTTTGATGTCGTCTATGGGCAGGCGGGTGAGGAAGGGCCCCATCATCTTCATCACATGTGTCTTCAGCCACATGAGTCTGGGAGGGCAGCGGCCAGGCATCACTGGGGAGACAGAGGAGAGTGTTACACACACACACACACACACACACACACACACACACACACACACACACACACCCACACCCACACCCACACCCACACCCACACCCACACCCACACCCACACCCACACCCACATGCATGGGTACCCCCTGCAGAACATGTTAAACTTCTGAGCTAAAGGCTAGAACTAGCCGTTTAGCTCTGAGTGTTATTAACATTTGTTACAGGGTATCTTACGCCAGTGCAACAACCAGCTCAACCTTGGGGGTCTAACTACCTTACATAGCATGTATGAACACACACACATTCACACAGACATACACATACACTGCAGAATGAAGATCTGTGTGACACACACAAACAGATCAGGTGTGGTGTCTCAATAACACACCAACACCTCTCTGCTGTCCTACGGACTGATGCAACTTACTGTCCCCCTCTTCATCCCTCTCCTTCTCCCTTTCTCTCTCATTCTCCCTCTCCTTTTTGTTCTCCTCTTCCTCTTCCTCCCTCTCTTTACTTTTCTCCCCATTATTGTTGTTATTCTCTTCATCTGTTCTTCTTTTAGGCGGTCCTCCATAACGTATCGCACTCTCTCTCTCCTTCTCATCCTGCTTTCTTTGTTCGGCCATCTCCTTGTTGCTTTTGTTTTCTCCTTTCTCCTTCTCCTTTTCTCCTTCTCCTTTTCTCCACAAGTTATTTTTCTTCCATTCCTCATTCTTCTGTTTTTCCCTCTCTCTGTTTTTCTCCCCTTTGTCTTCTTTATCCTCGTCATTCCTTCTCTCCTCTCTCTGTTCTTTGTTTCTGTCCTCTTCTTTCAAGCCATCTTCTATCCCTTCTTCTTTTTTCTCCTTTCTCTTTTCATTGTCCCCTTCATAGTCTTCATTTCTTTGGTTTTTCTCCTCCACTTCCTCCCTCTCCTCACTGCTCTTCTCCCTCTCCTCTTTTTCTTCACTCAAGCTCTTTTCCTTTCTTTCCTCATCACCGTTGTTCCTCTTCTTTTTCTTTGGTTTTACTTTAGAAGGTCTTCTACCATTCAATGGTTTCTTCTCTATCACCTCCTCTGCCACCTCTTTCTCCCTCTCTCTACTCACCCCACTCTCCTCTTCTCTATCTCTCTCACTCTCTGGTTTGACTGGAAGAGAGTGATAATTATTATGCAGTTGATAACATTGCATATCAACAGTGTGGACATTTGAATAATTGATACAATAATAGTAGATGTGTAGGAGTAAATGAATGATTGTGTAATGAAATATAATAAAACCTTATCCAAAGAACACATAAGACATGTCAGTACACTTTACAATTTAAATAGAAATGATATTAACAACAATATTAAGGACAAATTATTGACACCACAGTATACTCTCACCAGCAGGTTTAAATGGTCTTGGCTTTGGTCTCTGTCCTGGCTTTGGCTTTGTTGTGGGTCTGGGTCTGGATTTGGGTTTGGGTCTCCAGAAGGACATGCTGCAGTTGTAGTAGTTCTGGGTGACCCTCTCCTTGGCCCACTCTCTGATCTGAACCCGCTGTTCCTCAGAGAGAGAGCCAAACACCTCACTCAGCATCTTCATCCTGGAACCAGGAAGACCAGGACATCATCATTAGGGGGGAGTGTCCACTCACCAGTTATCCCATTCATACACACACACACACACACACACACACACACACACACACACACACACACACACACACACACACACACACACACACACACACACACACACACACACACACACACACACACACACAGTTCCACTCACATCTCTTCAAGTTGGGGGCGATGTATGTTGGGGGGCAGGCTCATGCAAGAAAGGGGCATGTTCTGTAGGAGGGGTTTAGAGGCCCACACCAGCCTCCCAAAATCCTCTCGGTCAAGGTTGTCTCCACCCTTCATCGTCAAGGCGACCCAGGAGAGTGGGGCGACAAACGCCCGTAAGAAACACCTAGGGCCATTCTGAGAGGGAGGGGAGGAGATTTAATTTACATCAAAGATTAAAATACAGAAGCAGTATAGGTAAGAAGCTAGTGATAAATAGATTGCGAGTGGCGTGCCAGAGCACTGACCGTCATGTTCCTTATGCGCTGTATCAGATGTGGTAGACTGGAACAGTTCCATAACCTCTCTGTCACATTCTACAGACAGAGAGAGGAGGAGACAGGAGGAGAGAGAGGAAAGGTACAAGGAGTGTGACATATGCTTAAAATCCAAGTACAAGAAAAATATGAGTCCCAAAAAAAGTTCATTTTATATTTCATCATCTTGCCTCAATAATAAACATGTTACACAACATGACCATGGTGGACCATGAATGGTCTTGGCTTCAACAATGGAAACATGTTACGCAACATGACCATGGTGGACCATGAATGGTCTTGGCTTCAACAACGGAAACTTTAATTGTGTAAATATTAGTTTGAACTCTCCTAGCTTTAAGCTGAGTTTTGGTTGTCCAAGAATACAAGAAACATATTTGCATTACAAAGCAAAATATTGATTTGAATAGGTCCCTATGTAAATTAATTTGAGTATACGGTGTACCACTATAAGCTTTGGGCAGGACTGTGTGTGTGCGTGTGCGTGTGCGTGTGCATGTGCGTGTGCGTGTGCGTGTGCGTGCGTGCGTGCGTGTGTGTGTACCCATTCCGAATCTGAGTTAGGGAACTCCATGGTTCTGTTGGGCCTGAAGAGGAAGCGAGCTCTGTCTGTGTCTGTGTCTGTATCCGGAGGAGGAAGGGAGGAGAGGAGAGAGACAAACTCAGCAGGCAGTTTGTCAATGGCCATTCTCTCCTCCACTGGCATCCCACTGAGAGAGCAAGAGAGGGTGGGTTTGGGAATTGTTAGTAAGATAGCATGATAGATATGCAAATAGTTAACCAAACAGACAGGTTGATACAACCTACGCACACACACTCACACAAACACAAAAGAGCCACCTGTTATTGAAGTTATTGTCCATCACCATGGGCACCTGGTGTCCTGTAACATAGATCGCAACCACTGAATCTCACACACACTGTAAAACACACAGAGACAATTCTCTATACAAGTTTTGATATTTGCAACAGCTGGCTTTTTGAATGTGTCCCTGTTTCAGATATTGGGTAATAATAGCCTATTTTATTGCAATACTATGTCAATAATATTAACCTCCAGAACAAAAAGTTATTGTTATGCACACTGTGTGATCATCATGTTCTTACCCATTTGCAGGCATTTCATCATCTGTGGAGACAGAGAGGCATCACAATTAACTACCTATCAATAATGAAGTAACTGTGTAACAAGACGTGTGGCATATATTCATCAGCAAAGCTCTTGGGTGTCATAAAACATATGGCATGAAGATAGTCTATGTGCACTCATCAATGATTGAATAATAGCATACAGTGAGGAGTATGTTTTTTTCCCCCAGCCACCACCCCTCCTCATCAGAGGAGGGACGTACTTTGTTTGTTTTATTCATTTTAACAGTTATTACAAACATATTCCATCTACTAGGTATTTATTTATGTTATTATTATTTATTTTTTTAACATGGTAATTTATGTCCATTATGGTATGTCTGGTATTTTGCCTGTTGTACATGCTAAGATATATTCCTTTTTAATTGGTATAGTCCTTTAGATTTATTTTTTAATTCCACCCCTCAGCTGCTCCCAGCCCATCCCACCTTTCTCGATACGCCACCCTCTCTTGGTTTCCTTGTGCCATATATTTTTCAATTGTGCTGTGATGTCTCACATAGCTCCTGAAACTTTCAATTCTTAGAGCCTGCACAGATTTTACGGTAAAAATTAATCTTTTTGCTCAGAGTATGATGATGTTGATTAATGATTGTCCGTCAAACACTAAGTCACTCAATAGAGTTTTTTGTAAGGTTATTTTTGGATTAATGTATTTTTTTCTCAGCCATTCCTGAACCTTAGACTAAAAGTCAGACACAATGGGGCAATACCAAAACAGATTCTATTGCTTCGGTTTTCACAAAACAAATCTGCATAGTGGCGATTGTTCAATGCCCCCCATATGGTGAGCATTCTTTTAGTTGCAATAATTGTATACAGTATTTTAAATTTTAAAAAAGTGTGGTGATGAGTCATCCCAATTTTCCTCTTACACTGTTCCACTGTGGCATGGCTTTAGCCCATTTTATACGGGATTCTCCAAAATTAAAGAAGTCAAGACATTTGTAAACAAAATCTAATCGCACTTTATCAAAAGCCTTTTCGAAATCTGCTATGAAGACCAGGCCTGATTTCTCTGGTGTTTCATAATGTTCTATTATTTTAGTAATTGTCGTATGTTATCTCCAATGTATCTAATGAAGTTTTTTGCATTGAAAAATTGTGGGGTGAGGGACCTACAGTTTTTAATACACTGAGTCAGACCACCCGGATCCTGTTTCAGTAGGAAAGAAGTCATTGCAATGATCATCGTTGAGGGGAGATGGAGGAGACTGAATAGAAAACACATGCTTAAAATATTGCGCTTCCTCTTTCAGATCATTTGGTGATATATGTTTGTTCCGTCATTTGTAATGAGTTTTTGTATATTCTTTTTGGTCGCATTTCTGTATTGAAAGTTAAAGAAAAATGTTGTGGATTTTTTCAAAATTGTCCATCAAATTAATTGTATTTTTTTAATATACTATACTTGATCATTGTTGATGTTTTTCCAGTTCTTTTAGTTTGTTTCCTAAATTGTTCTGTTCTTCTAGGAGTATGTTTTGAAAGGGTGATGGTGCAACGTCATTTTAGGGTAATGTAAAAACTGGGCTCAGTAAAAAAAAAAAAAAAAAAGTACACAGATTCTTTATTTTGTCTCTGTTGGTAACAGTTTGGGACACCTATATCTACAGTATATCATATCTGTATCATATCATATCATATCTATAGACTATGCACTACAAACAGAGATGCACTAAAAACACATTCTATGAGTTTTGCATTTTGGCCAATTTCACTGATACATGCGTAAGTCATATACTGTAGTTGTTCTGCCATTGTGAAAATATATATATATATGTGGCTATTGGTCTTTGTTGTGAAGTATAATGGTATGTTGTCATATGTTTATACCTTTTCTGTGTTCATGAATTGTGTGCATTCTTTAGTGTGGGTCTTGTAAACCTTATTTCCCTGTAGGGACTGATTGACTGATTGATTGGTTACCAGTTTCTTGGCCATGTTCCTGAAGCGAGGGGGCGGGGCTGGGAAGCCATAGGATGAAGGGTCACGGTCTGGCATCATGGAGGACATGGGTGGCATCATACCTGGCTGCATGGCTAAGGCAGGCATGTCATCCAAAGAGAAACAACTCTTAACTGTATGCAGTCTTGTACAGATTACAGCACAGAAACAACCAGGTCAACACATCAATGAGAATGGTCCACCAGTGGTGACAGGGAAAGTGCAGGAACACCTGTGCCATAGAGGGCGAGTCCTTTACAAAGGGTCACTACTAACTATAAACTAGTGTTACCAATATACTGTAGGGCAATCAGCCTGTAATGATCCACTGTAATAATGTGTGTGTGTGTGTGTGGGGGGGGGGGGGGGGGTGTTGTTGCTAATTACCTGAAACTACATACGCTATGAGTAGGAGGAGAAAACCACTCCCCCCTTTAGGCACCATGGTAGAGCAAGCCTCTTACCTGTTTCAGAGACAGAAAAAGGGGTGAGATATAATCCATTCCACACTCTAAGCATCAATTAAATATCTCCAAACATGTTGATTCCCCAACCTTCTCTAAGCCTAATTGAATTTTAATATGTTCCAATCTAGTGCTTCTCAAGCGATCTACTGTAGGTAACATACAGGCTTTACACACTACAGGGCCGACACAAACCAAACCAAACCGTTCTTGTCATTTCCCTCCTAAAGACCTCTTCATCCTCACTACTCCCTTGTGCAAGTTTCTCTCCTGCAAATAAATAAAACTTCTTCTAGCATTATGACTGCTAATAGCCCCTGGTCCTAGCACAGATTACTTTTTCTTATAATGACTGAAGGATAGATGATTCACTTACTTAGACAAATGTATTTGTTGTAAATCGCATTGGATAACGGCGTCTGTTAAATGCCATTACATGTAAATGTAATGTAAATGAATTTCCAGCACTGTCTCAGCAGCTATGGTGGATGTGTCACCAAGCCAGATCAGTACAGCTAAGGTGGGCTCTAAAGTGTGAATTAGGGTATAGGGATTTATTAAGGTAAGGACATCCAGATCATTAAGTGATTGAGGGACAGAACACTTATTTTCCACTCAGTGTTTTCTGGTGTTGAGTCTGAATACTGTGCAATTTGTGTTTAAAAAATAAATAATAAAATAAACTCCAGCCCTTGTCACCAGCCCTTAATCGGGATGGACAATGGAGGTAGAGAGGAGTTTTTTATTGTGAGCTCTAGAACTGTTGTGATTGTAATGCTATGTTGATTCTTTGTCCAAGTCTGTCACTGGTAGTCATGGTTCTCATCTCCATGTGAGCTAGGTCTCAGCTATACCCTGGTTTCTCCAACAGTCCCCCCTCTGAGGCTTTGGCTATACATCTGCCTCGTTCCTCCCTTAGTTACCTGCCCTATGGACATGCCCCGCCGGGATAGAAGAACAGGGCGAGGAAAACATGAACATTATGTATTATTATCTCCCTCCCTCCCTCCCTCCCTCCCTCCCTCCCTCTCCTCTACCCCTATTGTCTTTCCCTCTCTTAGACATGTCACTTTAGTTTCTTCTTATGCTTCTTTAAGAGTTTCCTCTCTAAAGCATTTGCATGGCTTCCACCAATCTGACATCTCATTTGCATGTTCTTGTGCAGGTCAAGTAATTTGTGCAGTGACTCTGCAGCAGATAAAGGCCTCCTGGCTAAAGGAATCAGTCAAAAATATAGCCAGGATGAATACAGTATTGATGTTCACATTAAATTCAACTCATTATTCTGTATATCTAATTTGTGTGAATAAGAATTAAATGATAGTTATATAATAGGTAATGCATTTACCAGTACTCATTAAAGAGCTGTGCAGAAATACAAGAGCAGAATTTCATCCTAGAATTTCTTAAAATTCTAGACTGATGTAATGGCACATAAAAGCAACCTAATCATGATATCAATCATTCACAAACTTTTAATCAAAGTGGATTCGATCCACAAAGACATGACTAAATTAATTAATTAAAGCTAAGAAGTATGGGTTAAATTAAAATCTAACTACAATAAAAAGCAACAACAAAATCAAATGTGAATGTACAGGTACTCACAGTTGTTTTCCTCCTGGACTGTGTTACAGCAGTAAGTTCAACAGCAGGTGCACACCAGACAGAGAGGAAGATGTATGTGTCCTCCTCTCTCTCTCGCACTCACTCTTACATCCCAATGCAAGCTGGGAGGTTACCTGTTCTCAGGTGAGTCAGAACAGGTGCATGTGCATGTGTGTGTGTGTGTGTGTGTGTGTGTGTGAACATTGTGTGTATTATGTGTGTTAAGCTTGCATGCTCTATTGTTCATCTATGCTTATATTGCCTCAATTCATAGTGATCCTAGATTCAAGATTAGCTTTGAAAAGATCACCACCATCACCTTATTGAGGAGTTGAGTAAAAGAAAGCTGAAATATTAGAGGTGTGATTGAAAGATAATATTCATTTAGGGAATTATAAAAGTAATTTTGTCTTAACTATTCTAAATCTTAATTGTTATGTCAAATCAAATCAAATCAAAGTTTATTTGTCACATGCACAGAATACAGCAGTGAAATGCTTAGGGCAAGCTAGCTCCTCAACAGTGCAACAAAGTAATAATAGTAATAATAAAACAATAGCATAAGGTAGTGCAAGTATTTAGCAGCAGAAACACACCAATAGTGGGGTGAGAGTAGCAGTAGTATGTATGTATGTGCATGTACGTGAGTGGGGAGTATGTGTGTGTGAGTGCAAATGTGCAATATGCAAAGTCATTGGAGAATGTCACACTGGTGCAGGTGTGCACAGGTAGTGCAGATGGGAAACTGGGGGGGGGGGGGGGGGGAGTTTTAACTCAGTGACATTTTGTTTGTGAGTGATCAGGCCAATCAATGCCCTTGGGGTCTTGTTACTGTATGTCCACTATACACAATAACCTTTAAACAATACCCAATCAAAATGGGTATACTCCTAGGATTACCCTAAGAAATCATCTCAGCCTTATAACACAGTAAGAAAAACAACCTCATGGTAACATTCAGTTGGGACATATTTGCATGCTAGGGCCTGACAAACACTAATGTGCCAAATACACTCACTGACCATGTAGTTAGAACAGAAATAACAAGTGAGATCCGTTAAACAAATGTTGATCCCTTTATTTAATTAAGTCAAACACTGTAGACGCCAGAACCATCATAATGACTATGACTGAATGTCCTCTTCAATCCAAACAGAAATCTGTGAGTTCCAGGGATAATTCAGTGACCCTAGGGGTGCTTGCGTTAGTTCACACACTCAGAACAAAATACTGTCTGCATAATAGACAGAGATCAAATGCTGTGCTCCCTGTATTGTCTAACATCTCCCTGCATTGAATATGAAACAGACTGTTCATATTTACCTTTAAGGTTAATCCTGAGAATGTGATCTTTTGTTGGTGTAGATTGGGTAATTTTACAGTGTATGACAAAGGGTTGAGTGTCCATAAATAGGTCTACAAACAATACTGTGGAAGGAAGGAAGGGAACTCACACAAAAACTCTCTCTCTCTCTCTCTCTCTCTCTCTCTCTCTCTCTCTCTCTCTCTCTCTCTCTCTCTCTCTCTCTCTCTCTCTCTCTCTCTCTCTCTCTCTGTGTTTGTCTGTCTCTTCTCTTATCCTGTGTGCTCCTCTAGAAGCATCTAGTGTGACAGTGTGAGTCTATCTGGTATTCTTCATTAGAGGACCTACTAGGCCTATTTTGAGTTGTAGAAATGCGCGATAAACTAGGCTTCTTGAAATGATAATCAACAATAATAATTTAGGCCTACATAAAATAAAATGGCACTTGTAACGTCTCACAATTACACATGGCTATACACGTGACGTCAGCCTATGGAACTGTAGGTTACCACACACAGAGAAGCCTGCAGTATAGTGCTGCTACCAAACTGGTTATCTAATACAGTGGAATACACTCCCCATGGACCCAGCTGCCTGACAAACAACAAGCCAGTTGCAATCTCCCCAGGACCCCCCTCTCTCATTAACCTTCCTAATGACACTCATTAAGCAGAAGAACAGTACATCGAGCCAGAACGCCTGTTGTTTCTGCTTTAGACAACCTCCTCTGGCCTTGTCATGCATGACAATGGAGTTCACAACAGTAGAAACAACAGAGCCATCTAGGCTAAAGATGAAATGATGCAAAATTGTCATTGAAAATCACATTACAATATGTTTTAAATCACAATATCTTTCTTTTATATAGGCCTATAAACTGCAACTGTAATCCTGCAAATGCTAAATACAGAGAATATAAAAGAACACATTGCTGGAAACATGACTTTATACATTTTAAAGATGAATCAACCAAACATGCCGGTAAGGTTTCAGTGTATGTCGGTGTTGCCCTGCAGTTTGGAGCCAATTGCCATCGGAAGGTTTGGGTTGGTGAAGTGATCTGAAAGAGACCATTCATGATGTCCATACCTTCTATACATATTGACGGTCCAACATTGATTGAGCCAATACGGAAACCCACCTGCTGCGAACTCACGAATATCGACGGGTCTTTTGAGAAACACATCTCTGTAAAAACAAGAATACTGAATACTGAATCAGCACGTTTGTCAGTTAGTTTAACAAATTGAACCAACTTTAGGTTAAAGGCAACAAACCTTACAAAGTCGCTTATTAACACCTCCACCTCCGGATGCGCTCTCAAATACTTTTCATTGTCGATTCTTGTTTTGATCTAAAATGGAGAACAAACAAGAGTTTCCTGTAGACGCAAAATAATGCAGAGACAACACGTTCATTAGCTAGATAGCTAGCGTGGGCAGATACGTAGCTATATTAGTACGTTAACTCTCAAGCAAGCTATCTAACTTGGCTAACCTTAAATTGTCGCAGTTTTTCTTGTTGCTCGGCGCTTAATGCGCCTATGTCCAGTTTGTCCAATGTACTCATGTTTTAAAAACCAGCTAGTCGTATCCAAAACCAAGGAGATGCAAGCAACAGATGCTGGCTACAGAGAAAAAAAAAACACCTGTTGATGACAAACGCTGCTTTCCAAGCTTCTATGGCAACCGCCACTTATTGGTTTCTATTTAGCCACAGGATGGCAGTACAATATCAATTTAAGCCTACAGAGCCCAAATGTTTTTTTTATTACTCTGTGTCTGCAAAGCAACCTCAGTCTTCTGGAAGAAGAGAGAGTGGATAATAGACCGGGTCAATTCCAGCAATTATGTAATTGAGAAAAGGACATTCATTTTCAAAGATTTTTTAGGGTTAGGTAGGCTATGGTATACTATGTTCCAAAAGTCATCAATCAACTGTGTGTTTTCTTTACATTCCACTATAAATGTAATGGCATCGAAAAGGAATTGCCCCAACCCTGGAAATAGCTCGCAGCCCCACCACCTGCACGCACGCACGCACGCACGCACGCACACACACACACACACACACACACACACACACACACACACACACACACACACGGACGATTCAGGGTGGAAAAAAACATTCCTGAGGGCACTTTGTGATGGGAGGGTTCCCTGCTACATAGGAGGGCGGAGTGATGTAAGAGCTGTAAGAATTTCAGAACTGAACTGCTTTTCACATCTTTTCCAGCTGATAGAGTCAACTACTGTAAGTCACACTTATGATCTTTTTTTTTTATTTTATTTTTTTATCAGAGACCAGAGACAAAGTAGGCTTTAGTAGCTGCATCCCTATGTGCAATAGCCTAAGTATTTATCGTCCTTTGCGATTTTAGTGAAGTTTAATTCACCCGAAGATTGAGTTTCTGAGATGAATGAATGCAGATGACGCGTCCCTATGGGGATTGATAGAATGTCGGCGATAGAATGGCGGAAGATCAGCTGTCAGATCAGGCTGATCGGGTAGGCTTATGAGTTTAATGGCATTATCAGTCGTTGAACGAGATTCGAGCAGCATATAGACTATTTTTTTCGCAGACTTGATAGTCAATGTAGCCTATTGTCTTTTATGGGTTTCTTAACTCTTGTTGTTCGACCCCTCAGCCTGATGCTCTAGCTTAATATAGGCACACCTGCAGCTCGCCCGGTGGATTACATCCGATTTATTGACAAATGGCTTGCTAATGGAATGTTTGACTAATGGTCCTTTGTTGATGCTTTGTTCCTCAGCTCAAGCATGCTTGTGATAATAACACTCAGTAAGTAATCGCATTCTTTGTATTCATCATCTACCTGCCATACCAACATATGCCCCTCTCACTTTACGGGCTCTATATACCATTGCCTTGCGCTTATCCTTTTTTTTTCAAATCACTGTGAAGTGTCGTGATCTTGGTGTGAAATGTACCCTAGCCTATAAACAATGCCAGCGGTCGTATGTTTATTACAGTCTCAATTGTATTAATTCTATTATTATTCTCCATGCAACTTTTTTTTGGACTAACTCTGGTTGTAGTACAGTGTCCTGCATACACTGAATGGTTTATTAAAAGTAACAACGTGTTTTTGTAGCGAAATCCTCATGAATTTCCCTTATTTATTTTACATTTTCAGTGCTTGTGGCTGCTGCATGTGCTGTTTCTGCGGTCACAGGTGATTAAGTCAAAATGATAGCATTATATATTTCATATTTTAAGTCATATTCCCTGACATGTAACCAATTTAACCAGCGTATTACTAGTAGGGCTACGGACTCAGTAAACATACTGTTTTTAGCTACCATTTTTAGCATGCTCTCCTCCGCACAACAGTAAGGAAACAAAGGATGTTTTTAAAAAGTGCAGTTAGTTCTAGCATCAGCCAATGTCAGATCAAGTTTACTGCATGGCATGTATTATGATAAGATAGGCACCAGTGGATCATGCTGAACCATGCTGGTTAATTGTAGGGGTGTAACATTTGGTCTCTCACTATTTAAACAAAACAGTGTAACTCCTCAAAGAGTGGTTTTGATACTGACATACAAGTCTTTGTGTATGCTTAATATGTCTCATTCATGCACATGGCACCTCATTTATCATTGTCCACTGAATCGTTGTTGTGATTAGGTCTGTCTGTTGGTCAGTACGTAATATTCTCCCCGCTGTTTCTTTTCATCATTATCTGATACAGCTCAGAATACTGGGTGTGTTTCAATTATGAAGGGCGAAGCGGTGAAACGGATTTTCAATTCAAAAAATGACGAAATGTTGTGGATGAGAAACATGTCAATGCCAGAGCTTTCCAACTGCTCTCTCACCGTCGCCCCTCCCCCTGCGAAGTGCGTGGTGTGTGTCGAAGACCAACAGGTTTACGCAGTGTGTGGTGAGCTTCTAGAGAACACAACACTCGACATCGAAGACACAGGCACCTATACATATAGTCAAGCCCGTGAGTACCACTGTATAATGGCACAGAAATACATGCGGACAGTGCATGAACAGAGAACAGACAAAGCTTCCAAATGAAACAGTGTTTTCACATTACACTGTACTGCACTGTATTATCTATATAACACCAGTTTATATACCAGTTTTATCCCTTTCGTGTTGCTTATGATTTATTTTTCATTCACCCCATTTTAGAATGCCCTGGATTAAAACAAACTGATGTTCTGGGTAAGTTCCATTAAACGTTGTTTAGACCAGCATTTTGCTGTATTTTAGACAAAAATAATGACATTCACCATTGCCTTGTACTGTACAGACCATAAACTGGCCATCAAAAGTGTCGAGATCACCTGGGGGATAGTCTCCTCCGTCCTGGTCCTGCTCGTCCTAGTTGTCCTTGCTGGGTGTTTCAGGCACCAATTCTCAAAGTAAGCAAGCAGGTGTTTGGAGGGGCATACTGTAACTGTACACCACAGGCCAATTTTAGATTAGATTAGATTAGATTAGATTAGATTCAACTTTATTGTCATTGTGCAGAGTACAAGTACAGAGACAACGAAATGCAGTTAGCGTCTAACCAGAAGTGCAAAAAAGCAGAAAAGTGCAGTGTGAACAGTATATACAGGTAGTGCAGTATATGCGCAGTATAGTATAAGTAGTGCAGTGTAAGCAGTATATGAATTAGCAGTAGCATTATAAGCAGAATAAATAGAATGCAGTATGAACAGTGTAAGCAGCATATGAGCTGTATAGGCAATGCAGTATAAGCAGTATATATGTATTAATAGTAACATTAGAGTAAATAGCAGAATAAATATGGAATTCCGTATGAACAGGTATGTACAATTGCTGCCAACTTTGACAGGGCGATGCTGGGGTGATGATCACTGGTTAAACCAGGGTGTGTTCCAATTGTCTACCCTTCTCCTGAAGTGTGCACTTGTACAATCACCCTCATGGATTTAGTAAGGAATATGGTAGAAACTCTCCAGCCATGCTTGCACTAATCCAATGCTTTTAAAGCGGAATTTCACCTTGTAATCCAGTGGATGTGTTGTTTTCATTATTCTATAGTAGAGTACATTCACAAAAAATCGTGTTTTAAAACGACCTCTGAGTTAAGATATCTCGCTTTGAATGCCCTCATCAGTCCTAATGTTCCAAATTGCCCATTTGATTCAATTCCTACAACTCCCAAGATCCCCTCTCCCTCCCACACGAGGTCCTTCTGTTGAAGAGCGCAAAACCTAGCGGTGCTCCTCTCTGGGAATCTCTGGCATAGTAGAGCAGGGTCGGAGTGCAAAAACTGACGTATTTTAATGCGGTATGAGACTTTTTATAGAGTAAATACAGACCTCATGTTTCGATAGCTATGATGCAGCTGCACGCGAAATTACGATAGTTCGAGTCGGTATGCATTGATTGACCAGAAATACACATGAAAATGGATCATCCCCCTGTCAAAGTTGGCAGCAATTGGACCCACAGTTTGTGGTTAAATGGATTTAATACATGTCATTAATTATTGGTTGAAACAGGGACTGTTTTTCCATGTCTATTCTTGCCATGCACTGGAAGGGAATTTTTGTTTGTGTGTGTGTATATATATATATATATATATATATATATGAGAACATTATATATATATAATTATTTTAATACATGTTCTCATATATATATATATATATATATATATATATATATATATATATATATATATATATATATATATATATATATATATATATATATATATATAATTATTTTAATATCTAATATCTAATATATATTTTAATATTTAATACCTCTATATATATAATTTTAATACATGTTCTCATTTGTCAAATGTATTTGAGTGACATTTCTTTGTGGATAGTTTTTGCGGTGCTGGACAGCAGGATGTGGGGTGTAGGCAGAACCAGCCCAGAGCCTTCCCAAGGTGTATTTTCTCAGCTATGAAGGACCAAGCTGAGGTTGCGTGATTGGAGGAACCACAAAGCCGGAGCTGGGTTGGGATGTGAGCGAGGAGTCACAAATTGTATATGTAGTTCTTTTAAAGCCCCAAGTCTGTGGTCTTAAAACAAACGGTCTTAATGGTCTTAAAACAAACCCTCTTACCAAAGATGCATTTCAATGCCATTAGGCAATTTGTTGGTTATGTACCTTTTTTTGTGTATAGACTTCTCAAGTTAGTGTGTACTACGTCAGTATTTATTTGGGTAATCCCTTTGATCAGACACATTCCGTACAGTACTCAGGTTATCAAATGGCTGGAATATTACAATAACCGTATGTTGTCACTTGAGATTATGCACACATATGTGAATTTATAGTCCTTGAACTACTTCGAATGAGGTACTTTTTGAGACCTTCCCTCTGTTTATGTTTTACTCAGGATTAGTCTTGAGTAATTTTTGTACATTTTTGTACATTTTGTAAATTTCTTGTCAATATTTGCTATTGTTTTTTTATGTCCCATGCACCAACCTCACCAAGTCAATTTCCTGTATGTGCAAATATACTTGGCCAAATAAAAGAATTCTGATTATCATTCTGATTCTAATAAACAGACCAACAGTAGAAGTAACCTCTTTCCCAGGCAAGTATTGCTACACACATACTACTGTATATCTTCAAGCGAGGAGCGACAAGTGTCTGGTGATCTGCACGATCACTCCGCTCTTCCACCTCGGCTGGCCGCCTGGCACCGCCGCCTCTACGTGGATGCAGCAGCCGCACTACTTGGTCACGACTTTTCACTGTCCTGGCGCCCCGCTGGTGGAATGAGCTTCCCGCTGCTGTCATGACTGCAGAGCCACTACCAATCTTCCGCCGTAGATTGAAGACCCATCTCAACATCTACATCTTAACAGTCCCTCCTAAAGACCTCTTCACCCCCACTACCCCCCTGTACTAACCCTAACCCTAACCCTAGAGACCTCTTCAACCCCACTACCCCCCTGTACAAGTTTCTCTCGTGTTATTAAAAAAAAAAAAATCCTTCTTCTAGCATTGTGACTGCCAATGGCTCCTGGTCTGAGCATTGATTTCTTTATCTTATGATGACTGATGGATAGATGATTCACTTACTTAAACAAATGTATTTGTTGTAAGTCGCTTTGGATAAAGGCGTCTGCTAAATGCCATGAATGTAAATAAATGTAAATGTAAATGGTGAACAAGATTACTGAGGAAGTGACTAAAACACTCTACAGTCCTGTTTGAATCTTCTGTGGAGATTGGTGACTCCACAAAACCTTCAAGAATGATTCTTGGTCCTACAACATAGGGAACGGTTTCATTACCACGTTCATTCCATTTGGCAGAGTCTGTACAGGGCATGTCACAGTAAACATAGTCCTAAAACTAACCCTCAAAGCCCATGTTTTCTTACAAACCTAGGATACCCACTTATGGGGACAGTATATAGCAGATAGTTGATCTGGCAGTTATGCTATCTTTCATAGATTATCTACAGTGCTATTAATGAATGTTCTCTTGTTTTTATTTTTTCAACTATTGGGCATGATCAAATATTTCGTTGTTATTTTGCTATGTAACTATCTATACCATAACAAACTAATGACGGGTCACCTTCCCACTTGCAGTAGAATTTGCAGTAGAATATTGCTAAACCAAACCATGAGAGCCCAAAAAGTCAGTAGACTCATTTCAGCTGTGAAACCTTTTTTCTTTTTTAATTGTGAACCCATTCCTCTCCAGCACATGGAAGGTAAGAGGGTAACCACAGTCACCAGTTGCACACATGCAGTCAGGAATGGCTTCTATGTACTGTATGAAAGGTTAGACCAGATTGACTCACAAATGATTTGACTCACCTTGCTCCGCTATTTTCTGGTTTTCCCCGGCATGCACATTGGTACGCACACTTCTGTTAAGTAGGTCAAGTAGTCAAGTAGTGTACAGTTCCAGTATCAAAACTATTATCTATAGCAGAGGTTCTCAACCTTTTTTAGACCAACACCCCCCATACCTGATTACCAACACCCCCGCATTTTGCATGACAGCAGCTTTTCAAAAGACATAGCACTAACAACTGCCATAGTCTTGTAGAAATTAAAACCACACTTTCATAGGGGATGTGGCCTACAGTTACTATAGGACAATTGTGTTGCTTCACCATTCAAAGGCTCTATTCTATTTTTCATACAACCAAGGTTAGATAGTCAGTTCCGCTTTATGCCTTTTATTATACAAGGCGACAACTTCTTGTATTGACAAGGGGACTCATAGAAATGAAACTTATTGGTTCTTATAAGAATTATTACAATTCCTACCTAGAGTTTCCTACCATTTGAACTAGCAGTCTGTGAAACTACTAGTTTATAAGCAGGGAACAGAACAGGGTATTTATACTATTTATGGAGGATAAAACCCTCCAAACTTGAGTTCTTCTTGGTTAGTCACAATCTAGCATACTACATATTTTGTAATCAAGAAACCAAAGTTAATTTTGAGCTCTTTTATTATGACAAGTTGACAGGAATCTTTCAATACACCAAAATCAATGCACAGAGAGATACTCTACACACGACAAACAATACATTAATCATAGGTGTCAAGTTGTCGTCCCTACTTGTGCTCAGGACTGTGTTATTGCAACAGTAAATCACACAGCAGCCAGAAAAAGTTCAACATGAGTCTCAAGTCAAAAGTTCACTATACATTATGTGTGTATAAAGGTTAAATGAAGAGTATCCAATATATCTTATTATTAATAGAAAGTATAAATATAGCATTAATAATCAGATGATCAATTATCACAATCTTCCACATATTACTCAATATTAAACCTGCGGAGAGGTTCAGACTTGCATGATCACAACAATTAGTCTAACTGTATTATGTCAGGATTACTGTTTTATCATTGTTGTATATTGCTAGTTATATATACACATATAATGGAAATCAATATTTATATAAACTATTTATTCAACGTATAGCAATTTCTATATAGAAAAGTATTTCTCTTATAATTTATTATTTATAATATATCATATATATCTTAAACATATAGTAAATATTTCATAAGGTGAAGCAGAAGAGTCTCCGCTTCCACAGCAGAGAGACTTATCACTGCACTTTTACCAAGTCTCAGAGGTTAAAAAGTGCCATCTCATTGATTCTCAAAATGAGATTAAAACATATGTTTCTTTAAAACACTCAATTTAAAACACTTTTTTGTAGTTACAAAGGCATGGCAAGTTTTTCTATATAGCACATTTCATACACAGAGGCAATTCAAAGTGCTTTACATAAAATAGATAAAAAGGAAAGATAAAAAATAATAATGAAAATAAATAAAAGATATTTAAAAAAAAAAGAATAAAAGTCAAACTTGTTCCCAGGTGTTTGGGACTCCGTCCTTGACATCACTGCGATACTTCCTCAGACACAGGACTAGTAGTATCAGGATGGCAATGAAAGTCAAACCAACTGCAGCATAAGACCCTATATGGTTCCTTGGATAAGGACCTGTATGTGGAGAGGAAAAGGAGAGGGTCTGAGCACACAGTGTATTGTACATGTAGGTAGGCCTACTCCCTCAAACATATCTATTGAGCTATGCACAGATCAAATGTACTGGCATTCACTTAAGCATGCTATACTAGGCAGGGCAGTGGAGCATTCTGATTCAAAATTCAGATTTAATTCGCTATTATAACAGACTGGGTTGCAGGCGTGTCTGCTATTATCTGAGAGAGCTGATAATCCATGTTATCTCTGCCTTAACACAGCAGAGCAGCCTAGCAGAATAAACACACCTGAGGATATGCTAACAAATGCTAGCTCCAATTCAGTGAGGGTAAGTGGTTAAGAACCAGAGGTTAAGAGAAAGAAGGAGGAGGTACGCATGTAGTAAAGAGTACGCATGTAGTAAAGAGTACGCATGAGTAAAGCATGTGGAGGCAAATGTTGAGAAAGTTAGAGGGGACATGACCACAGTTTCCAGGAAGTTAATAACATTCATTGGTACAGATGACACTTTTCTTAGAACTCCTAGAGTTAAAATATGCTGCTGATATCAATCTCAACTTGACTCACCTAAAGTGAAATGGACAGGGCTGCTAGGTGTGGTGCTGCAGTTACCTAGGAAACACAAAGGGGATTCCGAATGATTGAATTCCTAGTGGTAAATGTATCACCCTCTTCTTCTAAATACAGAAAGCATCTCACAGATCAATCAACGTACAGTGACTATTTACTGATACGGCAAACATTGTGGTTCTATTTGTTCTGGAGAACAAATACAATCAAAACGATACAATTAAAATGACAATGAATTTACTTTTTAACTGTCAGTGTAGCTCAGCTGCTGGGTATGTGTACGTTGCTGACTCACTAGTGTGTGTGTGTGTGTGTGTGTGTGTGTGTGTGTGTGTGTGTGTGTGTGTCTGGCTGTAACATCTTTTACTCTTAAATCTACCGCAGTATATCTGCAAGCACCTGAAACATGTGTGTGTGTGCTTGTTTGTCATACTTACTGAAACACTCTACATCGGTTATCCACTGAAAGAGAATAAAATATAGTCACAGTCAGTGCAGGATGTGGTCTAGATTTACAGTACCGGCAAGACCGGGCATGTCAGTACAAGACCGGGCATGTCAACCCTCACATGCCATGCTTCTCACTCTCATGCACATTCTCCCACACACACACACACACACACACACACACACACACACACACACACACACACACACACACACACAATACCTGAGGATCTATGCAGTCCACAGAGTGTTTTAGGTTACCCAGGCAGGCATTGGTCGTGATGGACTGATTGGTCAGATCTAGGATAACTTTTGAGTTGTTATTGTTAAAGGTGAGCACAGTGTCCTAAACAAACACACAAAGACAAGATCACAGACAAAAACCAGACAGTCCTTTTCATAAAGCACTGCTGCTGATAAGGATATATGGATACTGAAGCACTACTCTACATGATGAAATATGTACTGTACCAGTCAATGAGTAAACAATCATAAGTGGTTTCATTTGTCACTCACGTTAGGATACATCCATTGTGTGATACACGTGGTTGAAGGAGTTGGCGCTGAGAGATGATAGGTCACTGAACCGTTAGCATGTTTAGTGGCTTCACAGACAAGGGCAGGGGCGATGGCACCTTTCACCAGCTGACCATACACCCCTATGACTGAGAGAGAGAGAGATACAGACAAGTCAACACTTGAGAGAGAAGCTGTACATAAACAGGCCAGACATTTTCAATTGGTTCAGTGTACACAGTTAAGTGCTCTACTTAATTGCTACAATATACAACTGTTGGTTCATGCGGACACACACACACGGTTAGCGCCTCAATTGATAGGCAATGCAACGATCTATCAATTGAGTACTCTAGGGGCCTAATGTCCAAACCGGTTTGAACTGACTGCGACACGGACGGACGGACGGACGGACGGACTAGTAGACTCAAACATGCATGTCGCCTTGATAAAAAAACAGACCTTTAATTTTTCCCACCAGGTCTGAAATCAGAAATCCAGACTAGGAGTCATTGGTCGAAGTGGTTGCACTAAACCAAATTATGACACAACATGAAGAAATCAACTTTTACTAAATTATTAAGTTACTTGATGAATTTACAGTAAAAGATGGCAACCGGTATCCGCATGATCTTGAAGTCTTGTTGAAACTGTAACGTATCAGAACTAGTGAACCCAAGTGCAGCAGAGAAAGAAAGGCAGATAATCCGACAGGAGGTATTCCAGGCTGAGGTCGAAACTCGATAAAGCAGTCCTAAAAAAGCAGATAATCCGACAGGAGTTAGGCAAAGACACAGTCCAAAAACACACGTGGAGTCGAAACCAGGAAACAACGGGCGAGATATTGATGGGATGAAAAGGAATGAAGCAGTATGACGACGAGGAGATGGGCAAGGGGTGTGGATGGCAGGTGTAGATGGTGACGTGAATGATTGGCTGAAGCCTGGATCCACGCCTTCACACTGACTGAGGCTACACACCCAGCTCTCACTGACACGGTTTAAGAGACCGGCCGGCGGCGTAGTGAAATAGCCATAGCCTTGTGGAGAAGCACGTTGTAGGTGTGTCAGTCACACTCTGTCACAGGGGGTTAATACCATTGTTTTATATATTTTTAGGACATTTCTGCTTTATTGGGATAGAGACAGTAGAGATTGACAAGAAGGATGGGAGAGAGAGGAGGGATGACATGCAAGATAGCTCGAGGCTCGGAATCGAACCAGGAACCTTGCGATTACGTGGTAAACGCATTAGTGTGCTACGCCACTAAGCACTCCCCATTGTTTTATATATAGGGGTTAAACTTTATACAGTAAGCTCTTATTGTACGATGTAGAAGTATTTGTCACTTTTCTTTACCTAACTACTGCAGGCTAAGAATGTACCTTCAAAAAACGTAGCGATTAGAATTGTATGGGTTACTTTAGGACTCAGGAGGTAATCCTTATCCTTGGTCAAACAAACAGGACATGGGAGAATAGGGGGGATTGTAGCGGCAGCGGGAAAGGACAGGGCCAGTGTTAATGAGAATGACATCCACTGGAACAGTTAGGTCTAGGTTCTTACAGTTAGAACTGGGGGAGCGGGCAGTCAGCAATGAATTAAGCACATGTTTGGGGACTGTGGTTGACATGAGTTTTTATGGGGGGGCTGTGTTTGTTCTCTTTTTGCTCACAATCCATTCGTATGAGGCTTGTAGACAGACTGAGGTGATATAAACAAACACCTGCTATAGGCAGGGAAATTACAAATCTCAGTTGCTATGCAGACTACTCATCGAGTGGTGCCACTGGGTGTGGCCCAACCATTTTAGAACAATTTCAAAGTTGGGTTTCCCCTTCACACTGCTGCCCACTTCTCTCGTGTTGTCAAACTAGTTCATGTGCAGGCTAGGCTAGTGTGACATCTGGTGGATTGAATGCAAATGCTTCGATGAGACTAATTCATTAAGGTTGCAAATATCACACCCAGTTCTTCTGCCTTTTTTCTCTTTTTGCTCACAATCCATTCTTATGAGGCATGTAGACAGACAGATTGAACACCAGACGAGCGGCAGCATTCTGTTATGAGCTGCAGAGGTCTGATGGCGGAGGCCCGGCCCGGCCAAGAGTGCGTTGCAGTAGTCAAGGCGAGAGATCACAAGTGTCTGGACTAAGAGTTGTGCTGCTTCTCTGGTGAGGAATGGACATATCCTTCTGATGTTGTACAGAAAGAATCTACAGGAGCATGCTGTCGCTGTGATGTTCGCCACACACGTCACACAGGATAAGTGGTTGACATGAACTGAACTCACTGTATTCATATAGATTAGATGGAGAATTGTCCAAGCAGCATCAGGGTTGTGAGTTTGATTCTATCTTTAACCATAGATGCACAGTTATAGTCATTGTACCACCAACTGGTAAAAAGTGAGTATTGTGTGTAGGACTGCATTATTCAAATGAAGTGTCTTAACACAAGTTTATTCAAAACTATTTCTTTATTTGGACAATAATATTCACAAAACATAATACTTTTCATAAACAAAACAATTTATATACTGGCTCATTATTTCCAAATATAATGGAAAAAAACATATAGTACATCCATGGACAGTGTGTGTGCAAGAACAGAATAGGCCTACTGAAGCTAACTAGTAGACAGCTTTTCAGGTATTTTGAGAAGTAAGAAGGAGTGGTGTGTAATGTGTATTGTGTGTGTGTGTTTCCTATGTGAATGTGTCTCTCAACATGGAGCATGAGTGTCTGTATTGTATGAGTGTGTGTGTGTGTGTGTGTGCAGTCATTCACAGAAGTGTATCGGTGTAGAGTCTCCAACACCATATTAATCACAGTGCAAGAGCTTCCTTTTATCAGCAATCAGTGCTAAGATGAATGAGTATGATGTTAGGCCCCTCCTCTGGTGTGTCTTGAAGGAACCACATAGGTGAAAGCTACAGTATATGGTGATGGTTTCATAGGTGTTCTATGGATCAAGGGGAGCTTCTATTACATTGCTAACACCTATTCAGTTCTTTCAGATCTCCAGACACCATTGGGATAGGAGGAAAGGCGTCTAGGATTGTTTTCACATCATTCCCTTGGGACCAGAAAATAGCTTGTGTTGTTGAAGTGAATGACCTCCCTCCTACTTTCCTCCTTGTCTCCCTCCTCCTCCTCCTCTTCCTGGGGGAGGGGCTCCCTGTAATGTGGGGGGTCAAAGTTCACAAGGGCATGCCCTTCCTGGGGAAGTGGAGGTGGAGCTGGAACCGGGGGGGAGGAGGGGTCCGAGGAGGAAACGGGACTTAGACTCCAGAATTTTGACATGAACCGCTTCCTGTGTCTGAGAGAGAGAGAGTGTAAAGGACTCAATGTAACCAATTTTAGGGCTTCCATCTAACCTGGAGGGACTCCATGTAATTTCCATCAGAAAATATCCCCTCATTAGGAAAACAACATTTGTCATTACATTGTACAAGGGAATTGTTTTTGTTCTGTTTTTGAAATAATATATCAGAGATACAGTTAAGATGGGATACTCTAAAAAGAGACATGTAGTATTTAGGGTTGATAATTTACAGGCAGGTCTAGTATGTTTCCATTCATCCCCTTTAGGATTACCAGTTCTATAGAAGTTTTGCAACCTCAAAAGGAAGTAATGAAATTGATGCTCCTCAAACCTTCACTACACCAAACTATTCAGTGGGGGGAAAGGGTGAACAATTGTTATCAAGAACAGAATAAGAAACAACCATGCCTTCACACTGAAACTGTGGGAGTATACTAGAAGTTCTAACTGTCATATTGAAGATATTGAGGATGGTAGGATAGGAGAGGTGAAGAATGAGAGGGCAGGTTTACCTGAGCAGGTAGGCAGAGAGCAGCGTGATTGACAGCAGAATACAGGAAACAAAGACCCACAGGACATAAGGCCACACCTCCTCTGCAGCACCATGAGACCCTGAGACGGAAGGAGTTGAAGAAGTGGGAGAGACGTGGAGGGAGAGAGGGAGAGGGGGATGCAGAGAGTGGTAGTGAGAGGTCAGATCATACTGTAGATATATTATGAATAATAATAATAAATTGTATTAATAGTTTCTTTTCTCTGTGTCAAATCAGACCACATTGTATGTATATGTATGACATTGAGTGAGTTGGGGGTTATGGGTGTGTGTGTGTGTGTGTGTGTGTGGGGTGGGGGGGTGTGTGTGTGTGTGTGTGTATGTATGTGTGTGTGTGTGTGTGAGTGGGGTGGGGGGTGGGTGTGTGTGTGTGTATGTGTGAGTGCCATGCAGCTGGTACGCATAGCAGTGTGTCCAAGACGATGCTTTTTGTTTCCATAAGTCTAGGCATCCATCCTTTGATATATTTGGGCTCTTTGAATGAAATGCTTTACTGTACCCACAAAACCCCAAAATGTGTGTGTGTGTGTGTGCATGCTTGTGTACAATAACATAAAGAGAGAACGTAGGGTGTGAGTGGAGTTGGGCCAAGCTCTCTGTACTTCCTGGTGCACGTTTGGGCTTCCTGTTTAAACTCCCTGAGGTTCTGATTCTAAAAACAGGGGAATTCTGATACTAAACCCCTCCCCCTTCTCTCTTTCTTTCTTTATTTCTTTCTCTCTCTCTCTCTCTCACACACACACACACACACACAAACTCTCTTGTTCTTACCACTGACTTTCTTTTCTTCTATCATGCCAGAGCCCTCATCAGCCTCCTCCGGGTAGAAGAAGGAGTTCTGCAGGGTGTATAGTACAAGAGAGGTATGAGTGTGTGTGTGTGTGTGTGTGTGTGTGTGTGTGTGTGTGTGTGTGTGTATGTGTGTGGGTATACAGTAGGTGTGTGTGTGTGTGTGTGTGTGTGTGTGTGTGTGTGTGTGTGTGTGAGTGAGAGAGAGAGAGAGAGAAGGAGAGAGAGTGTGAGAGAGAAAGAGAGAGAGCTTACCATAGTAGTAGAAAGATCACTTGGGACAGTAGGAACAGGTGCTGTAAGAATAGACATATATCAGTTGTATACATTTAAAAAAGTACACTACACTAACACATTTCATGCCAACATTTACTGGCATAGTGGAGTGTGCGTGTGTGTGTGTGTGTGTGTGTGTGTGTGTGTGTGTGTGTGTGTGTGTGTGTGTGTGCACACGCTGAAAGTTCATCATGTCAATCAGAGGGATGGCACTGTAGTGTTGGGTACCAGAGCCCACTCTGCATCTGTGTGTGTGTACGTGTATTTGTGTGTGTGTGTGTGTGTGTGTGTGTATGTGTTTGGTACCGTACAGTAGGTCTCTCCAGATCACAAAGATGCAGGAAGGAACACTGAAGCCTCCCTCTCAGGTTGTCATGACTACCTTTGTCTGTGAGCAGTAGTTTCCTTCACATCATTCCATTCCTAGTAGCACTGGACCTAGGCAGCTACAGTTTATATACTCTGTGTGTGTCTCTAGGTGAGTGTTTATGTGCGTAAGGTATAGTGTGCTGTATGTGTGTGTGTGTGTTTGTGTGTGTGTGTGTGTGTGTGTCTAGTTACCTGTCCATGTATGTGCGTAGACTGGTTGACTCCATTCGCTCCACTGGCCTTCAAACTCTTCTTTAGCTCTGAGCTGTACCACATACTCTACCCCAGGCAATGCATCATTTATGATGCATTTCCGGGTTTGGGTGTAGTTCTCTATCTAGATACACACACACACACACACACACACACACACCAATGTGAAAAACAACTCACACACACACACGTGAAAAACAACTCAAACACACACACATGCACGCACGCACGCACACCCACACCCACACCCACACACACCTGCTGTGTTCCACGAGGCAGGGGTTGGTAGCGTAGCTGATACTGCAGGATGAAATAGGCATCTCTATCCTTCCAGGAACAAGGGTAAGCCCAGCTCACCCTCAGCCTCCTCTCCTGACCCTCCTCCCCATGGACCACCACCGCAGAGGGGGGGTCTGGCTTGACTAAAAGAGGGGGGTTGAGAGGGTCCTGGTTGGTGATGCACTTATACACACTTACACACACACTTACACTTACACACACACTTACACGCACGCACGCACGCACGCACGCAAGCAAGCACACACACTTACTAATGTCCCAGGGTTGGAAGTTTAACAGAGGGCTGGTGATGTTGCCGGCGATATTGGTGACACACAGGTACAACAGGTGTTTCACTCTCAGCTCCTCCACACCTCCGTTGAGAGCACACCAACACCGTGAGAGCGGAGGAGAGTAGGAACAGTTGGCACGAGAGAACCAACCTGAGTCACTGACAGACAGCAAAAGAGAGAGAGAGTTATGGTTACACTTCTTTATTCTACAGGGTTAGACACACAGATACCCAGAACAGGCCTTCACCAAACCTCTACAACTGCCCTTGAGAACTTGAGCTGTATACCCTACAACATTCTACCCATGCTTGAAGAGGAGGATGAGAAGGAGGAAGAGGAGAGGAACAAGAGGACGAGATGGAGGGAGGAGGAGAAAAGAAAGCAAAGGAGGAGGCGGGTGAGGAACATGATGTGTGCTCTCACCCTTTGCTGAGGAGGAGGTAACAGTCAGGACGCGGAGTCACAGGCTGACTGGCCGGCCACTCACAGCGGATCTTACTGCTGGGGGATCTCTGATAGCATGACAGAGTAGGCTGCTCTGGAGGAACTGTGGGAGGGAGAGGGAGAGGGAGAGGGAGAAGGAGAGAGAGAGAGAGAGAGAGAGAGAGAGAGAGAGAGAGAGGTAAAGAGAATGAGAGAGGTAAAGAGAAAATGAGGTAATTAGAACAGTGAGAAAGACATGATGAGTGTGGGCCTTGTTTTCATTTACAAACACAGCCAGGTTGTAAATCAGGTGGTAAATGTGATAAATGCTCATAGAGCCAGCCACTGTGACATCCTCATCATGACTCACCTGCTACCACTACTCTGAGTGAGGAGAGCACTGTGCCCTCGCGATGGCAGCTGTACTTCCCTGAGTCAACTTCCATCAGAGAAGACAGCATCAGACTGCCAGCTCTCCTCCCCAACACAACTCCTCCTCCTCCTCGTCCTCCTGTTCCTTCTCCTCTCAGAGGCCTCCCGTTCAGTCGCCACTCTGGCCTCCCCCTCAGCCCCCTCACCACCCTTCCCCCCTCCTCATAGTCATCCTCACTGCCATCCTGAGGCCACCAATCAGAGGGCGTCCCAGTCTCAGCCCCTCCCACTCCACTCATACTGGTTGGCTGGGGTATTGGCCCAGTAGGAGGGACCTGGTTTTGAGTATCTATGTATCCCGAGTGATTGGCAGTGTTAATGTCCTCGGTCCCTCCACTCCTTTTGCCCTTCACGGTAACACTTCTGATGGAGGGGTGTGTTCCACTAACACCGGTGTGTAATCCAGTAGTAACACCGTCTTCTGCATTAATGGTAGCATCCGTTCTGGTAGTGACAGTGGCGTGTGCTTTGTGAACATTTGTATCTGTAACGCTGGTGTCCCATCTGTTAACACTACCAGCTGTGTTGGTCTGGGGGTTGTTGTGATCTGCTCTGATGATAGTTACCTTCACCCCATCTACCTCCACCCAGCCACTGCAGCCCAGGACCAGCTCACTGCCTGGGGGTAACACCAGCACACCGGGAGGGGGGTCTGGAGGGAGAGAGAAAAGACAGGACCAGTCAAACAGTGCCCAGAGAGAGAGAGACACACACACACACACACACACACACACACACACACACACACACACACACACACACACACACACACACACACACACACACACACACACACACACACACACACACAAACACACACATGATCATTCAACACTGTATTTAACATATTGAATTATTGTACTGCAAAGAATGACAGTAGCAAAGGATGGGTGTCTGAACCTGTGTGAGTCTTGTCTGTATACTATGCTATGTGTGAGTGTGTGTTTCAGTGTGTGTGTCTCTTATCTATCATTGTGTGAGTACAGATTGTGGTTTACTGGGTTACAAAGATAGAGGGGACACATTGCATAACTAATAATCCGCTCCTCTCTCACTTCCTCTTTCAACAACCCACTCCCTCCATCCATCCAATGTGCATAGCTGAGACGCAGGAGAGAACATCTGCCCGTTATCGTTCACTGACAGGACCTTCTTTAATTAGAAAAAATAACAGAACAGGAGAAATCCCATAAGGCTACTACTGCACACTTTCGGGAGACGATCGCTAGCCACAAATCATAACTGAAAAACAGCAACAATGGCAACTGCTGATAATGTGAAATAAACACTACAGATAGCATTACATTTGGGGTTTTGACAGATCTTGTGATAAGTGCGACATTCGGTAGTTGTTTACCCACGCGTATAAGTAAACAAGCCATTTGCTCAAGGCCTTGAACACACAGACCAAACACCAATACTAGTCCAAGGTCTCTAATTCATGTAGGAGTCCCTGCTTTTAGAGTTCTTAAAGTCACAGTCTGTAAGATTTCCTGAAATGTAAACTAATTGAGTATACATACACTTGCGGTAGGTGGCCCACTCTTGGGGAGGTATTTCCATATTTATTGTCTGAACTTGTACTGGCCAAAGGATAAGATTTGTCTTCACAAAAGTTGAATTCCCATGAGACCAGTAACTGATGATGATGACCATGTGCTATTTATGTTGTCATTTACCCCCAAAAATAAAATCTATTGACATTGAATCACAGTCTTGAATTTGTTCTGTTCTGTTCTGGTAATTTAAATGTATGATATACAGAATCCCATTGATTGAAATAATATTACTAAAATAAAATTCCTGAAATAAAATTCCTAAAGAGCTTAGTGCAACGGTCTTACCCTATAATCTTTTTCATATTTGTCTTCCACATTTGTGTTTATTTGTGTTAATAAACATTGTATTTGTGAATAAACAATGTAAATGTTTCAACGTAATGAACTAGTAGTCCTTGCATGCAGAGCTCTGTTTCTAAATTCAAGAGTGGTCACATCTTCCCCAGGCCCAGCTCTCAACTTTATACCAAAACAAGTGGGGGCCAGTTAATTGGCTGAACAACTTGTACCTTTAAAGGGATTCAGACATCTAGATGGACTGCGGAGTGCACACTTGCGCAAAAAACCCCATCTTTCTCCAGACACAAAATAAGTGACGGGAACGTGTGACAGTTGGTCTGACAGCACCAAGAAAAAGAGAGGAGATGAATCAGAAATTAATGATCTCACCTTTCCGAGGACAAGTCCCCTCCATAAAGCAGTGTACTGAGAGCGCAGTGAGCGCACACAGGAGCAGCATACGAGTCATCTCTGTTTCATCTATAATCATCACCCAAATATCTCCTACTCACTAACTGCCGCTGTACAGTAAGTTCCATAGAAATACCAGCTGCGGCTCTATTATCAGTACATTGGTGGAAAAAAGTTAAATCCAGCAAACTTGAAACAAGTTGGTCTCTGAAAGGGTCTTCTCCTGATGCTCTGTCTTCATGTTATGAGCTGGCAATTTGCATAGATAATAATACCACCTGGTCGCAAAAAAAGAGAACGGTTTGGCAAGGGGGAGGCACCAACTAATATAACCTTCCCTTTTCCTTCGTTCTCAGTTTCTGTCGTTTAGAAATCCGCTATTGCGAAAATGTAGTCCTTCCCCCTTTTAAGCTCCTTCTAGAGAAACGGCGATAACATTGGATAGGTCGTGCGACTCCCAAAGATCATGTACGAATCATAGACATACTGTAGATATCATTAGTATGACGCATTTGAGAGCCACTATCCACGAGTCAAAACAAACACTGGACAATGGACAGATTTTCACTTTTTCCTCTGAGCTAGATGAAAGCCTTGTAGACCTACGTGACTTATTCCAAACTTCTAAAAATAACACCCCAAATGTTTTTGTTATTATTCTGTTTCATATTCTGATGCTTCCTCTTTATGAAACATCTTTTTCAAGAAACACCCAGGTGTGAAAAAACAAGTGTGAACACCCAAGTTCATAGCAGTTCCGTTTGTAAAGCTTTAGAGCATGACATTCAGTCATCCTAGAAATCAGACCCAAATAGAGACAGTGTGTTTTCCTCCAGAGAGAATGGGAGGACATTTTTTTTAATTTATTGACCACCGTCCATAAACTCCATTTCACCTCCCCTCTGAGACCCAGACTTTGACATGAGTGATAAGAACATTTAAACAACCTCTTCTCAGTTTTCAGAGACCACACTAAAGTTCTGCTGTTTTATCTCAACAGCTACTATGTTTATGACAGAGTAGGTTGAAGTTGGCAAAAACATAATCTATGGTCAGCTTTGTGTTTTCCCTCCTAATAGTTAGGATTTGAGAAGATGTTTAAACTGACCTTAGATCTGTGTTCTACCCAGAGTGTCGACAACACTGTGAGGACCATTTTACTGTCAGATGTTGTCATCTTCTGAGCTGCATGATTAGATGGATAAGGATTTGATTGTTCATCAACATTAAGGCTTGTATGCACATCCCCCTCCCTGTACTATAGCCTCTGAACCAGTGAAGCTGTTTGCAGGTTACGAGATACAACAGCACACTATACTCATCACATTCACATACAAACGTAAGATGGTCCCCACACACAGTCCCATTGCCCCAAAGTCCGCCCCAAAGTAACATGGAGGTTCATGGTTGGCTTGATTCCAGAGGAGGTGTCCGTTTCCTTTTCATGTGGGTCAAATATCTGTAGGCCCCTAGTCAGACCACCTGGGGCCTAATAGTGGGTGCACTCCATAGCGCTCGCCCAGTGACCAGGTAAGCAGAGTGGTGCACTCTGACACTCTACATGGACATACATTTACTATGCTGCTCAGCTCGTTCAGGGAGTGAGGCGAGCTGATTTGAATGCAACAACTGTCTGTAAGATGTTCAGACAACGTTGTGGGAAATTGGGCTAGGAGGGAGGAGAAGTCTCTCTGAGCACAGTTCACAGTTCACACTGGGACGCCATATACACACCAATATGGTGCAGAGGAGGAGGAAGAATAGGAAGAGGAGGAAGGAGAGGAAGAAGGAGAGGACGACGGGGAAGAGAGAGTAGTCTTGATGTGTCCCATGAGGTTAAGATGGCGTTCTCACTGAGAACTATAGTGAACACAGAGACTCATGATCTATATAACAGCAAAGATCACTACAATTGGCTGAACCTCCCAGTGTCCTGCCTAGTAATTGGCTGATTTTTTCACAAGAAGACATACAGAATGTATACATTGTGTATGTATGGCAATCAGACTGGATGAACAGTCAGAGACTTCCATACCTGTACACAGTCAGTCAAAGAGGACATTACAGAGTCATGACAGAACAATAAATCAATGCAAACACCAAAGAGACCAAATGGATGAGAATGTAAAGTAACATAAAGGGCTTGAGAGATTGAATCATAAAAAAGGAAATAGCTTTCTCAAGATTCTTTCTATTCTTTAATTTGAAGTTTCTGTGATATGGTTCTAGAGCCATTCTGATATGTATCTATCACTCTCGTGATATGGTTCTAGAGCCATTCTGATATGTATCTATCACTCTCGTGATATGGTTCTAGAGCCATTCTGATACGGTTCTTTCACTCTTGTGATATGGTTCTAGAGCCATTATGATACAGTTCTTTCACTCTTGTGATATGGTTCTAGAGCCATTATGATACAGTTCTTTCACTCTTGTGATATGGTTCTAGAGCCATTATGATACGGCTCTTTCATTCTCGTGATATGGTTCTAGCCGTTCCTTTTACAATAGGGTTTTAGAGCAATTTTTCTTGCTCTCAAATTTCTGAATGAAAAGCACTCTTTGGCATTGGTTTATAATGGGTGTGTTTTTTTGAGTGGCACGAGCATACTCTGTATCTCTCCAACAAAAGTAAACCGTAATGTTGACGATTAAAAACCACTCAGTCTGCAAACTTGACTTCCTAATCTAGGTTTTGAGTGTCTACCTTGATCATCACATCTGTACCTTTCCTCACCAAGCTATTGTTTTCAAGCTGATATTATGTTATGGTGATCTAGGAATCATTTCATGTAGTCAATTCTGAATGTTGTGTATTGGGCAGAGTTCCTGTCTGTTAAGTCTAGAGGATGGTTTCTCTATGTGTCCCTGTGGGATGGTGTTTGGTGTTGTTGATGGTTTCTCTCGTGTCCTTCACAGCTTCTGTGTCCTTCTCCACATTGGTTGAGACACAAAGAGTGGGTTGTTGTTTGGACTGTGTATGTCTTTCACAACTACAACCTCCACATGTCTTTCACACATTGACCCCATATGTGTGTTCTCACCGACGTCTCCCAAACAAAAAAGCACATGAATGCCAGTGTTTGTCGATGCAGCTGCACACATTTGCACTTATCACATCCTGTTTGTGTGTGTGTGTGTGTGTGTGTGTGTGTGTGTGTGTGTGTGTGTGTGTGGGTGTGTGCAGTTCTTCAGCCAAAAATGGACTTTGGTTCTCTTCCAATGACTAGAGGAGTACCATTCCAAACATTTCAAGCTCAGTGTTCTTGAAGTATTCCAAGAGAATTTAGTGGAATACAACAGTTCAACTGTCGTCTGTCCATCTCACTCTGCTTGGCTGGTTTCCTTGGCTACGGGGGGTGGGCCTGGGCTGCTGGCTCCGCTGATGCGAGCTGCAACACCCCTCCACCCAAACAATGCCTCCTATTGGACAGGAAGAGACGAGAGTTATTGTGTGTAAGGGGGAATAGGGTTGAATGTGTGAGAGTGAATGAATGCAAGTGTGTGTGTGTGTGTGATGTTGGAAGTGAATGTGACTATGTGATTAAATGGGGTTGTGTAAGTGAATATAGAAGTGAATAAGGTTCCCATGAGTGTATAAGTGAGTAATAGTAATGTGGACTATCTTACCTGTACGGCCCCAAAGCTGAGGGCCCAGCCTCCGACTGAGTCTCCCCCAGGACTCCTCACAGTGGTGGGGGTGATAGTACCAGCACAGGGGGCCTGGACTGGAGCTTGGGCTGGAGGAGTATTTGAGGGAGGGACAGGAGCAGTCTGTGTATGTTGGACAGGTGGTGTGTGTAGAACCTCCTCTAGGGGTGTGTCCTGTGACCCCCCCAGGAGTGACGATGAATTCGAGAGAGGCGGAGCCGATCCGGATACATAACTGGGCGCTGGGCTACACTCTCCCGAGGCGCTCTGAGGAGTGTGTGTGTGTGAGTGTTTCTTCTTGCGAAGTGTGTCGATCCAGCTGGAGCTGTGTCGCGAGGCGAAGGTGGCCAGGGCCAGAGAGGACAGTCTCATGTTTTTCCCTGAGGTGATCAGCTCTCCGAAGCCCTCCTGGTGGGCGAAGGCGTAACCCGACCTCCTGGACCCGCCCCTGGCCCCCAGACGACCCTCAGACACGCCCCCGACACCACCTCGGACGCCGCCCACACCACGCCCTGCAGGCTTGCGCTTCTTCTGACGGACCAGCTGGGTGTAGCGCACCTGGAGATGGATGGGGGGAGAATGAGAGAAGGGAGAGAGAGGGATGAGAGAGAGAAGGGGGGATGGAGAAGAAAAAAGAAGGGAGGTGGAGAGAGATGAGGCAGGGGAGGAGACATGAAAGAGCGATATCAAGGATAGGAGGAATGAGGGAGAGAGACAAACAGACAGAGTGAATAGATACAGGAAAAGAGAGTCAGAGGAGGAAGTTCTTTATAGACTCTATATTCATTGGTTACAATAACTCTATAATGGGGTCATAGTGGTGTGTGGGTGGTGTGGTAACAACACCTGTTCTAGAGGGCATGAGGATAGTGTAAGGGGAGTAGACTAATGTCTTTAGGATGGGCCAGAGAGTAGACAGACCCATTCTTTGTGTCAATATTTGCTGGGTGCAGATAGAACATGGGGTACAGAGAGGGGTGACAGTAATATAGTTAATCATCGGCAGAGTGAGAGGGCATTGGACTGAATTGAGAGAGAAAACAGGAAGCATGACTGATGAAAGAGACACAACTGCCAGAGTCACAGACAGGGCTAGTTGATAGTGGACACATGGATTGGAATTGAGGCCCAGTTAGTGTGTGCATGTGTGTGTGTTTGTGAGGGTATTCGTACCGTGTCGGAGAGCTGGGGTTTGAGGTCCAGTTTGAGGAAGCGGAATGCCAGCACTGGGACAATGCAGATCACCGTTGCCAAGGCGATGGTCAGCCACACCACCGGCTGAACCAGTGTGCTCTGGGCACTACCTACAATACACACACACACACACACACACACACACACACACACACACACACACACACACACACACACACAAATAGGTGTGAAACAAGCATTCAAGCTGTTACGTCATTGATCCTTATCTTGAGGTAATCTGAAAGGTCACAACCTAGAGTCTAAATCTTTCCATTGTAAAAGCCTGATGTGTATTCAGTGATCTCTACCAGTCTTCCATAGTGGCGTGTGTGTGTGTGTGTGTGTGAGACACTGACCTACGAAGTGGAACTGCTTGGGGAAGATGCTGAAGAGCGTCTCGCTGTGCATGGCAAACATGATGGTGAAGAAGGAACCCAGAGATCCCCACACAAAGAAATGGTTTATAGCTGTCCAATAACCTGTGTCCAGAGCAATCTACAGAGAGAGAGAGAGAGAGAGAGAGAGAGAGAGAGAGAGAGAAAGTTATTAGATGAGGTTGTTAAATGAGGTAGAGAGAGAGAGAAAGTTGTTGAGAGATGTTGTTAAATGAGGTAAAAGACGTTATTCAGTGTGTCCAATGAGGTGTCAACATCACATTACTTAGGTTGCTTTCCACATTACATAGAGGCATAGCAGCTGTATACTATAACTCCATGAAATACTCCAGATACAAACACCATTTCTCTGGGAGCTGGGGAAGTCACAGCTAATGAACCGTGAAACCATGCAGAGTCCAGTCCCCCTCTCACCTGCACACTGACGACGATGACGAGGGCGGTAGCCGTGGTAACGGCGAAGGTCTGGTAGTCGGCGAGGGGTTCTCCGGTGCCCTGGGTGGCATGGGAGAGGACGGCGTACGGCACGAAGAACAACACCACAGAGGTGTAGATTCCCTGGGAGATGCAGATGAAGAACTCTCTCTTGTTGAACAGCAGGTTGAGCTGGCCGGGCTCATAGAGCTTAGGATACTCCAGACTCCTCTGCTCAGGTACAT
>NC_139664.1:9623394-9668394 GCF_951799395.1 Argentina silus | reverse complement strand
TCCAGCATGGTGGAGTGACACAATGTTTGTGTGTGTGTGTGTGTGTGTGTGTGTGTGTGTGTGTGTGTGTATGTGTGTGTGTGTACCTATAACAGACATCCTCTTCCGTATGTTGTTGAAGTCCAGTATAGCCAGAAGTGTGTAAGTGACGGGGCGTCCCAGCTCAGTCACCGTCACCGTCCCAGGGGTCCGAGAACGGAACACGAAGCCGAAGTTACGAGCCGCCGTCACCAAAGCCCCCTCATCTGGTGACTGAGCCTTGTACACCAGCGCTCCTACAGTAGAGGGACAGAGACATGGAGGGGTAGAGGGAGGTAGAGAGGGAGATAGAGAGAGAGAGATTATATTTAAGTTATTTACAAACACATTTTGCTTTGAAGACATTTCTACATGACTTCCTCCTCTATGCCCATTCCCCTTCTCTCCCTCTACTATCCCGTATCTCTCTCTTCATCCATCTTCCCCATCTTCTTCTTCCCTCCATCTCTCTCTCTCTCTCTCTCTCACCCTCGCTCTTCTCCTCACTCATCACTGTGTGACAGAGTGACAGCAGACGGAAGAACTCATGAGTGTGGGGGTCTCCCAGCTTCACAGACTCCAGCAGAGCATCGTCATAGAAACAAAACCCTGGGTCCGCCAGGGGGTTGAACGTGGAGAAGTCCAACCTCTGGAGAGAGAGAGAGAAAGAGAGAGAGAGATGGGTACTCAAGGTAATAAACTAGTGCACAGTGCCAGTGTGTGTGTGTGTGTGTGTGTGTGTGTGTGCGTGTGTTTGGGGGAAGTGAGAATCATATATTACCTTTGGCTGTGTTCCTAGTGTGTCCATCACCTCACCTGAGAATCAAACACACACACTTACAATCAGAGCTCACCAGCACCACAAGGATGTTCAATGTGTGTATACATGTGTGTATGTGTGTGTGTGTGTGTGTGTGTTTGTGTGTGTGTGTGTGTGTGTGTGTGTGTGTACTGTACTTATGTACCATAGGCATGTCCATTGATAGAGCACTTGTTGAAGCTCATTATGTTCTGAGTAAGAGTTCCAGTCTTGTCGCTGAAGATGTACTCCACCTAAATTGAACGATTAACATGAATAAAGCACCTTTCACAGGGTCTTAAAGTAATGCGCACTTGAAACGTGACTGGACTGTTGGACAAATAATAATTCAGAGTTAAACATGCATGTGAGAGTCATTTCTATGTCACCAGTGTGTGTGACCCACCTGCCCCAGTTCCTCATTGAGAGTGGTGGTTCTAGCCTCAGCCGCTGTACAGCACCGCGGGCAAAACATCTTCCTGTCCCAGTTAATAAAGTAACTATGTCCCAGCCTAATAACCTCCACACTGAGACAGAGAGAGAGAGGGTGGGAGAGAGAGGGAAATAGAGAGAGAGAGAGAGAGAGGGGAGGAAAAAGAAAGAGGGGGGTGGGGGAGAGAAATGTGAGTGGTGATCTAAATTCTCTAGCGGAAGATTCCTCGTGGATATATTGATATTGCAGGCCAACAGTCACGTGACACATATACGCCCATAACAAAGACGGGCACAATAGTATAATGAAAAGCAACAGTAGTGTGATGATGTCATACACATATATTAGTATGAGTCAGTACCACACAATAACATTAGTCACACTTTAGTGTTCCAGTCAGGACTCAGTACACTTCATAGGCTGCTAGTGGGCGAGTTTAGGATTTAGGGGTGTAAAGAATCATCCGAGGGTGGGATAGGTGCATTGGCTTTCTTTTGGGGGACACAGCCGCAGCTCTCTTTCTTACCTGATGGGGGTGCTCTCTGAGGACAACGTGAACAAACGAAACAAACAAACCGTCAACACAACAAATGAAAAAAAGGGTAAAAGCAAGATCAACAATAAAGAACAATATGAGAAAACAAAGTTCATAGCAAAGGTGATGCAAATCAGATACTGGAATTGGCCGAAAAACAAGTGGAGGAGTTGTGTCTTGTTGTGTCTTGTAAATAAAGGCTTGACGCATCAGGCCTGACTCACTGGTTTCCTCATTGCTTATTCTCCTGCTCTCACTGTTCTCTGACTAAGAGAGGAGTCACTGTATTCTAAAGGACATGTAATGGAAGTATTTTTGTCGATGATGTGACTTAGAGAGGTCGTTACCAGACATCGAGGGCTTATTAACTGACTTAGAGAAATCATTACCAGACAAAAAGGTTCTTATTACCTGAGAGAGAGGTTGTTACCAGACATAGAGGGCTTATTACCTGACATAGAGAGTTGTTACCAGACATAGAGGGCTTATTACCTGACATAGAGGGAGATGGGTACCACAGTGTTGAGGATGATGACGTAGGACCAGAAGGAGAGGAAGGCGGAGAAGAGGAAGTTGTCGACGGGGAGGTTCCATGGGAGGTAGCTCTGGAACAGGGAGCCCACCTCTCTCTCCCATACGGCGTTCCCCACCGCCAGGATCACCCCCATACACACCAGAAAACCAAAGATCTGACAAGGTGGAGGAAGAAGTCATGGTTAAGGCACAAAGCACCCAATTAAAAAAAAAAAAAAAGGATGAGCTCATAAAAGTTGAGAGATTTGGGATTTCCTACCCAGAGGACCAGGGTGTTCATCAGACGGTCGATGCTTGTTCGTTTAAA
This sequence comes from Argentina silus, assembly GCF_951799395.1. Classification (NCBI taxonomy): domain Eukaryota; kingdom Metazoa; phylum Chordata; class Actinopteri; order Argentiniformes; family Argentinidae; genus Argentina; species Argentina silus. Next base: position 9,665,768 of record NC_139664.1, on the reverse strand, counting down.
CTTGGTGCGACCGCTGTTCTGCATCAGCTTGGTGTCTGGACCTGGCTCAGAGACATGGAGAGAGGGTCAGAGACACGCACACACGTACACACACGCAAGCACGCGCGCCTGCCCACACCCACGCCCACATGCTCACACACACACACACACACACACACACACACACACACACACACACACACACACACACACGCACGCACCTGCGAATATGACAAGGCCGTAGCAGGTCTCAGTGTTGCGGAGGACACAGCCTCGTAGCAGCATGTTCTGGTTGCTCAGGCTGCATTTACTGTCTCTCCAATAGAGAGTCCCACAGAAACGGTCCAGCTTGTTATTGGGCGGCTCACACACCACCTCACCTGCACAGGTGAAACATCACCTTTAACATCAGTATATCAGCAACAGTGCAACCTTGCATAGATCGGTTTAACACACACACACACACACACACACACACACACACACACACAAACCCAAACACACACACACCAGCTACAGTAGAAACCTGATAGGAAGCAATGTGTGGGATGGATTGCTGCAGTAATGCTTATTCTGCAGAGCAGGTGAGGAGTGGGTGTGTGGGTGTTCCATGCTGACGAAGAGTCTGTGTTTGACTGTGTGTGTCTGTGGGCGGGTGGAGAGGCTGTGGGGTGTTAAGTGCTGACGAGGGAGGGAAGAGAAGGCAGTGTGTGTGTGTGTGTGTGTGTGTGTGTGTGTGTGTGTGTGTGTGTGTGTGTGTGTGTGCGACGGTGGGTGCTAAGTGTTCAGTTGCAGAGCAAACCTGCTGACCTAAGTGGTGTGAAACGATGGACATTGTGTGAAGAAAAGACAGAGAGAAGGAGAAGGGGGGGGGGGCCTACCATCAAACGTGGCCAGGTTATTGGGGTCTCCCAGCTCTGAGGTCACTGATAGAGACTGGCGTACCTTCATATTGGTCTCCCTGCAGAAGAACACAGAGTATTGGGAGGTTGTATACACAGTTATTGTGTGTTTTATTTGATTGTATTATACTGTACAGCAGTGTGTATTCTCACCCGTCTAGCTCTGCGGTTTCAATGTAACACAGCCCATGAGGTTCACTGCTAGCCAACAGGAGCAGGTCAGCCTACAGAGAGACAGCTGGGGTTAGCATCCGCTAAAAGAGCCTTGCTAATACAACAGCAGCATTAGCATTCGCTAACAAATGCTAACAAGACATTGATGATACAGTGGTAGCCAGTTAGCATCACTAAAACAACATTGCTAGTAGGCTAGTAGTAGTATAGCTAACATCTGTGTATAGTGCCAGAGGCATACTGTTAGAACTTTAAATTAGGAAATCTTTTGTTGTCTGCAAGCCTTTGAAAGCAGCATGAAATAGTGTTAATTAAAAGTGCACAGCTGAATGTATCAAACTATACCAATAAACAGAGGCCTACCAATCACATCTACAATATACACTCACTGGCCACTTTATTAGGTACACCTGTTCAACTGCTCGTTAACGCAAATATCTAATCAGCCAATCACATGGCAGCAACTCAATGCATTTAGGCACGTAGACATGGTCAAGACGACCTGCTGAAGTTCAAACCGAGCATCAGAATGGGGAAGAAAGGTGATTTAAGTGACTTTGAACGTGGCATGGTTGTTGGTGGTTGTTGCAGACGGGCTGGTCTGAGTATTTCAGAAACTGCTGATCTACTGGGATTTTCACGCACAACCATCTCTAGGGTTTACAGAGAATGGTCCGAAAAAGAGAAAATATCCAGTGAGCGGCAGTTCTCTGGGCGAAAATGCCTTGTTGATGCCAGTGGTCAGAGGAGAATGGCCAGACTGGTTCGAGATGATAGAAAGGCAACAGTAACTCAAATAACCACTCGTTACAACCAAGGTTTGCAGAAGACCATCTCTGAACGCACAACACGTCGAACCTTGAAGCAGATGGGCTACAGCAGCAGAAGACCACACCGGGTGCCACTCCTGTCAGCTAAGAACAGGTAACTGAGGCTACAATTCGCATGGGCTCACCAAAATTGGACAATAGAAGTTTAGAAAAACGTTGCCTGGTCTAATGAGTCTCGATTTCTACTGCGACATGAGAGATGGTAGGGTCAGAATTTGGCGTAAACAACATGAAAGCATGGATCCATCCTGCCTTGTATCAACAGTTCAGGCTGGTGGTGGTGGTGTAATGGTGTGGGGGATATTTTCTTGGCACACTTTGGGCCCCTTAGTACCAATGGAGCATTGTTTAAACGCCACAGCCTACCTGAGTATTGTTGCTGACCCTGTCCATCCCTTTATGACCACAGTGTACCCATCTTCTGATGGCTACTTCCAGCAGGATAACGCGCCATGTCACAAAGTTCAAATCATCTCAAACTGGTTTCTTGAACATGACAATGAGTTAATTGTACTCCAATGGCCTCCACAGTCACCAGATCTCAATTAAATAGAGCACCTTTGTGATGTGGTGGAATGGGAGATTCGCATCATGGATGTGCAGCTGACAAATCTGCAGCAACTGCGTGATGCTATCATGTCAATATGGACCAAAATCTCTGAGGAATGTTTCCAGCACCTTGTTGAATCTATGCCACAAAGAATTAAGGCAGTTCTGAAGGCAAAAGGGGGTCCAACCTGGTACTAGCAAGGTGTACCTGATAAAGTGGCCGGTGAGTGTATAAGGCGTTGCAAATGTTGTTTATTGGTGTGTGTGTGTGTGTGTGTGTGTGTGTGTGAGAGAGTGTACTACAGTATATCATGCTGAGTGTTAGTGACTTACTGCCACAAACTGGTTGTTCTCCAGTTTAATAATGTCACCCACTCGAACATTCATCCACTTTTCTTTCTGAAGACTGAAAGAGTGAGAGTGAGAGAGAAAGGGGGGGGGGGGGAGTATTGACAAACAGAGCAGAAGAGAGAAAAACCCTGTGATCAATCACATGTACAGTAATCGGGTGATCAGCACTGTGCATAGTGATAATCAATGATCCATATGACCAGTGACCAAGAGCAAAGTGATAATCGAGGGTGATAATTAGAGACTTACGAGCCGTGGATGAGGACCTGAGACTGGCGGTTGTTCACCTGGTTGTCACTCTTGTGACGAAACTGCAGGAGACACAGTTTACATTGGTTGATATGGGTGACTGGCCGGTCAGTGTTGTGAAGCATTTGTTTCATGTCCTGCAGATTTTGGTTTTGTGTCTTTTGTGTAGGGTTGTCAGGTTGCTCTTTGTTTGCGTAATCGATACTAGTAATCGGTGGCAACCTTAACTGCAGAGATGTAGTGTGTGTGTGTGTGTGTGTGTGTGTATAACAGCCACTCACATAGTCATCTGTAGCGTCCTTCACTGCAGTGATACTCAGCACCAGAACTAAAGGCACTATGGTGGTGAACCAGGAGAGAGACGAGATCTGAGGAATCAACTACAGTAGAGGGAGAGAGAGAGAGAGAGAGAGAGAGAGAGAGAGAGAGAGGGATTGGTGAGTTGAAAACACACACCTTATTGTGAACATTTCAAAATGTAACTTCCAGAGGTGGAGAAAGGAGAGAGGGGGAGAGGGAATGTGAATATGTGCTTACGATTGATAGAGAGAGAGAGAGAGAAAGCGAGAGGTCTTTCATTACAAAAACCTGCGTTAGCTTGTTGAAAGGGAGAGCAGAGTGAAGTATACTGTATCCTCACTCTTTAACAAATCCATGTCCTTCAGTGTGGTGCACTGTAAGCTGATAGCTGATAGCCCCTCATCTACACCATCCCCCCTTCAGCCTCCCTCCCTCTGCCCTGCCTACCTTCCTCAAACCTATACCTCCCTCCATCCCCATCTACCTTCCTCAAACCTATACCTCCCTCCATCCCCATCTACCTTCCTCAAACCTATACCTCCCTCCATCCCCATCTACCTTCCTCAAACCTATACCTCCCTCCATCCCCATCTACCTTCCTCAAACCTTCATCTCTCCATCTCCCCCGGACTCTCTTTTCCCTCCCTCCCTCCCTCCCACCCACTGCTCTCCTCCTCTCTCCCCCCTCCTGCTGAATCTCTCTTCTGTACTTCCTTCACTCACCTGCAGTATGAGCAGGAAGAGGAAGTAGGTGTTGGCCACTTCCTGGAACTGCTCAAACAAGTTGACGGGCAGAAAGGTGATGACGTTGTACTTTGATGTCACAATACAGTTACTCTGAGAGAGAGAGAGAGGGAGAGAGGGAGGGAGGGAGGGAGGGAGGGAGAAAGAGAGAGAGGTTAAAGCACTTTGGAGCAGCATTTTGGAGCATGCAAACACACACACACACACACACACACACACACACACACACACACACACACACACACACACACACACACACATACTTACAGCGTACTGGAACTTCTCGTTATATTCTCTGTCATTGGCCCGGACCCTCCTCTCCTCCTCTGAAGAAACACAGTCACACAACTATGAGACAACACAACTTTGATGAAAACACAATGCACGCCTGTTTATGTGATGGTGTATATGATTGGGCGATTAGTCAGACCTGAATCAATATCATTTATTCATCCATATCACCCCGACAACCAAGCCTCCCTCCACTGAGGGAGAATACACGAGGGAGAGATAAAGAGAGAGAAAGAGAGAGAAAGAGGGATGGAAAGAGGATGAGGCCTGATGTCGAAACTTGGATTTATGTCCAAATCAATGCAACCCACACACGCAAACACACACGCAAACACACACGCAAACACACACGCACACACAGACACACACACACACACACACACACACACACACACACACACACACACACAACACATCTGACAGAAAGTCAATTATAGTCTTTCAGTAATAAGCTCTCATTTGGCTGGTGCCTTTGTCCATTACTGACCAGACATGCAGCCCAGACCAGAGCCAAACAGTGTTTACTCACCACTGAAGAGTGTATGTGTGTGTGTGTGTGTGTGTGTGTGTGTGTGTGTGTGTGTGCGTGAGAGAGAGAACCCTGGGTCATTCATTCACACTCAGGAAACACATAGATAACCACATATGATGACTAGAACTTTGCAGGCAATAACAAATTAGTTAATCAGCTGTTTTACACCAACAGGGCACAAAACACCAATAAATTTGCACAAGCAGAAAAGACAAGGCCTATTACTTCTATTTCCTGCCATTTCCCCAAATCCTCACTCTTAATATCAAGAGAATATTTTTGCTCTCCCTTTCTCCTGCCTCTCCCTTTCTGTCTCTGTCTCTCTCTCACTCTCTGTTTTTGGGGTCTTTCTGAGTGTTTTGTGCTGATGCAGTGATGTTTGAGAGACTCTCCACTACCCCCCTCCCTCTCCCCATCCCCACCTCTATCTCCTCTAATATTGATGAGAGAGCTTTTAAAAATGAAATGACTACCCTGTTTAACCAGAGCACAGCACAAAAGTCCACACGCAAGCAGGCACACACACACACGCACACACACACACACACACACACACACACACACACACACACACACACAATTGTGTGCACTAGATGGGCCTGCCCTGCCCTGCCAAATAAAGTGTGAAAAAAGTGTATGAGGTGTGAGTGAAGTTCTCAGTACTAAAGATGGAGAGAAGGAGCAACTCTCATCTGAAATCCCCCAATAGAGAACGATACACCAGGCTAAGAATACCGATATGAAATACACACACACACACACGCACACACACACAGCAGCATGTATCACTCAAAAAGGATGCACTCATATATATAAATCTCCTGCACATGAATGTCAAACCACACACAGACCACACAGCTCCTGTCCTCTGAGGAGTTGAGACCTGCTACAGGGGGAGGAATCCACACACACACACACACACACACACACACACACACACACACACACACACACACACACACACACACACACACACACACACACACACACACACACACACACACACACACACACACACACACACACACACACACACACACACACACACACCCTCCCCGTCCATTTGCTGTGGTTTCCTGTCTCGTCTTGAGCCTCCCGAGAAATAGTGTCAGCCGCATCTGACTTGCCAACACTCATCTCTCATAATCACTCATATATACTCATCACCTGAATATACAAAAACACTTTGGTGCACAGTGAAGTCACACTTCAGTTCACTCACATGCATTCCCAGAGCATCAACTTGTATTGCTACATCCATGTACAGAGATAGAGTATGATCAACTACAGGCTTGTGGAGATGGAGATGCCATATCATCTAACAAGACTTCACCAAACCTTATTATGTGCCTTCAGGCTGTGTAGCTCACTCCAACAGCTCAGATGTGTGAACTGTACCAGTTCCCTAGGCGTAGGGCTCTGTGTCAGCGCCCATTCTGTATGTCTATAAACATCTGGGGGACATCAGCAGAATAGTCTTAGGGTGGCAGGGTTAGGGAAGGAGGGTTAGGAGGTAGGGTTAGAGTGGCAGGGTTAGGAAGGGAGGGTGGCAGGGTTAGGGTGGCAGGGTTAGGGAGGTAGGGTGGCAGGGTTAGGGTGGCAGGGTTAGGGAGGTAGGGTGGCAGGGTTAGGGTGGCAGGGTTAGGGAGGGAGGGTGGCAGAGTTAGGGTGGCAGGGTTAGGGAGAGACGGTTAGGGAGGTAGGGTGACAGGGGTAGGGAGGTATGGTGGCAGGGTTAGGGAGGTATGGTGGCAGGGTTAGGGTGGCAGGGTTAGGGAGGGACAGTTAGGGAGGTAGGGTTAGGGGGGAGGGTTAGGGTGGCAGGGTTAGGGAGGGACAGTTAGGGAGGTAGGGTTAGGGGGGAGGGTTAGGGTGGCAGGGTTAGGGTGGGAGGGTAAGGGAGGTAGGGTGGCTGGGTTAGGGTGGCAGGGTTAGGGAGGTAGGGTGGCAGGGTTAGGGTGGCAGGGTTAGGGGAGGCCTATATTAGGGCTATAGGGCATGGACACAGTATCTAAAACTCCCAAGCTCAGAGATCTGCTACTGTAATAAGAACATCCATACTATATTAATATCTATCGACTAGTAGTGTAGCCAGCTAGAGGGCCTGTGCACATGTCTGAGTTGACTATGGTTGATGCTGTTTGATATCTGCCCACACAATGGTATCTGAGCTCAACCTCTGTACACAGAGAGAGGATTCTATCCCCATCCCTACATCTCTCTCTCTCTTCTGCGCACTCTGCCTGCATCTAGGCTATTTGAAGGTCGTTATATATTGTTTACTTGGGGCACATGGCTGATTGGTATCTGTGCCAGCCTCTCTCTGTGAGTGTGCCAATCCTGCATTAACCCTCCCACCCCCCGCCCATCCCCAGAACACATTGGCATGCAGAAGACTACGGCCTGCCAACCCTAACCTTCCGTCAAAGCCCATCCTGCCACCAGCCGCAGTGCCAGCCTCAGCGCAAGCTAGATCCAGTCCAAACCTGTGAGTGTCTCTCTGCCTGGTCCATTAAGCATTTATACAGCCCTGTCAGCCTCAAGGGCACCAGCAGACCTATGCCAGCCTCAGCACCAGCCGGAGCTACGCAGCAGGCCAATATAAACCTATAAACCTTGATTACTGGGACAGCTGCAGCAGAGGGAGATGATTACATATGTCATCTATGTCAGTACTCATCTCAGACCATCTATACAGTAGCCTAATACAGCAGTTATGAAAATAGACATTCACACAGGATAGATGAGGTAGATGGGTAAGCGATAAAGTGTGTGTGTGTGTGTGTGTGTGTGTGTGTAAGTGATCTTGCAAGCAATAATGATTAGCATCCTCTTAGAGAGACAGTATGTGAGTGGAGGCAGGATGGATGGATCTGTGTTGTTAAAATAGTGAGGCTAATCAAGAAGAGAGCTCTCTTCTTCTCCCCCTTGTCTGTATTTGTTCCTCTCACCCTCTCTGTATCTTTAACACCCCTCTCCCTCTCTTCTCCCTCTCTTCTCCCTCTCTCTCTTTCACTCTATGACGGCACATGTCCTTGACTCACCCCATGACTCCCTTCACTCACTCACGCTTGCTTGCTCGCTCACACACACACACACACACACACACACACACACACACACACACACACACACACACACACACACACACACACATTTTATCGCTTACCCATCTACCTCATCTATCCTGTGTGAATGTCTATTTTCATAACTGCACAAACCATTATATGCTATATAAGAGAAATATGTTGACACATATAACCACATATGCTTGACTGTGGTCAGTTCAAATGTCCTGAGGCCTGAGGGGGAATGAATGTGAATTATTGTTCTACTGTTTAAAATGAATTACATCTTCAACTTCCCAGAACAAGAGGTCCTGCTATGTTTTTCTGTTACAAAATGTCCTTGTGGTGACATTTCAGTCCACACATGATCTAATTTGCCTCCCTCACCATTAGAGACATTTAGGGAAGCAGGAAGAATAACAAGGACACACTTACACCAGAGTAAGACTGGCTGATCCCATTAAAGATCACCACACACACACACACACACACACACACACACACACACACACACACACACACACACACACACAACACACACGAGTGAGATGGTGGTTGGCGCCTGTAGGATTGATCAGTATCTCAGCGACCTGGCCTCTCAGACAAGGACATCACTCACATACAGCACAAAGGCACTCAGATCAACACTGTCATTAACTATCATTCACAACTGTCATCTGATTCATATACAGTAAATCTGCATTATGACCAGCAATTCCACCTTTGAATGTTTTGCTGTTGTGCCGCATTCTGTGAAACTGGCGATGTTAAAAAGCTCTACATGAATGCAATCTAATCGATCAATTGATTGAAATGCATCTCTATACCGCACCAGTGAGCGTAGAGGTTGAACAACACTAACTAAAAACACAGAATCACTGAAACACCCAAACTTCATGACAAAGCTGAAATCAAACAAACTGCTGTAGGACTGGTCAAATGAGAAATGACAGTTGGTGTTGGAGAGAGAATATGACATTTGAAATCTTATTAGAATGATAATTTGTTGGAATGTTGCAGTTACAGGACCCTTGGTGATGTCATCCGTTTGAATACGTCAGAATGTTCGACAAAAATGGCATATGAAGTTCAATGAAGTTCTAATCTCCATTCTCCTCATGATGGTTATGGTCAAGGTCTGACTGGTGCCGTGTGGGAGGCAGTATAAGAGTTAGTGGAGCACAGACCCATGAGTACACACTAGATACACACAGGCCCTCACGCACAGACACACGCACAAGGTCATAGAAGTAGACTAGTGATTGACGCACACACACACAAATATGCACGCGCTGATGCACACACACACACACACACACACACACTCTCTCTCTCTCTCTCTCACTCACACACACACACACATACACACACACACACACACACACACACTCTCTCTCTCTCTCTCACTCACACACACACACACACACACACACACACACACACACACACACACACACACACACACACACACACACACACACACAATATCTAGGGCACTAATAGTACAAGGTCAGAGGAGTAAAACTGCTGGTGATGGTCAGTGACAGCAGTGGGTGTAAATGGACACAGAGCTAATATCTACTAGTGATTAGGAGACTGGGGTGTGAAAAACACTTCAGTGAGTGAGTGATGGGGCAAATGGGAATGAAGACTGATGCACAGATGAGGAGAGTATGTGGAATGGTTTATTCACATAACAAAGGATGCATCCAAGTCTGTGGTCAGACAACACACAAGATGGAGTTGCTTTACTGATCGGACAACATTAGGATGTTCCATGGTCATAATGGCAAATCAGACGCATCAAACGCAGTTTCCATCCATTTAACTTGACTGCGGACAGAAACAAACAGGCTACACACACAAGACTAGGCTACGCATCCTATGCAAACAGATCAATGACACAAGAGTTGAACACAGAAGTACCTGTCCCTTTCTTTTTCGCTTTAGCAGCATCGAGTCCTTGCTGTTTCTTCCGGTGTAGGGGAAGAACGATAGGGAACCACTTTTCGGGAATGTCTTTCGGAATAGTCATTTTGACTTTTCAAACCTAACGGCACTTTTAAATGATCGTTTACGGGCAGTTAGGTGCCCATGCTTCCGCTCACCACCTCGCGGAGACAAGCTGCGCAACTCTCTCCGGTCCGTCCCGTCCCGACTCATCCCATTATTGCCGCCCGCTCTCGCTCTCCTCTCTCGCTCTCGCTCTCCCACTCTCTCTCTCACTCTCCCACTCTCTCTCTCACTCTCTCTCTCTCTCCTCCCCTCTCTCTCGTTTTCCCTCCCCTGCCGCAGAAACGCTGAGGTCATTCGCTATGATGTTGTCCTGCCAGCTCCATTCTCTGTGATGCTGTAAGCGGTGCCTTCATGTCGCTATTACTGCACTGCTGACGCTGACAATTACCGATACTGCAAATGAGGAGTGCTACAGTAGTCCATATAACTGTATACAATATGTCGGTCTAATACAGTTACCTGGCGAAAATGGCTTTATGATTTAAAGTTACATCGTATAGCCCCTTGTTTGCCCATGGTTGTTCATGGTTTTGGTAGCAGATACGAGTTTGCTTATAGCGAAAATACAATTAACTTCATTAGACCTAGTATTTGAATGTATAATGTAACTTTCAGTTAGGGCTTTCAGTTATCCAACAGTTACATTGGTGTATTTGGAAATATTGCTCATCAAAACAACAGATATCTGTCAAACACAGTATGCAACCATAATTAATGGATATCAATTTCAGACGCAAAACCATCTCCTTGGTGCCTTCCCTGGCGCCAATAACATAAACATTGCCCGGTTCCTGCATTACATAATCGCGAAAGCTGTCCATTTGCCGAGGGTGTGAACCAATAGCAGGCTGCCGTTGAAGTTGTCAGGGCAACTGCCTCTCTGCAGGGATGTGCAAGAGAAACAGGTCAAAAGACGGAGAAGAAACTGGGCGCCATCTTGGATCTACTTGCAACATGAGCATGCAGCTGTGCTGGCATATTGAGCCAATGTGGCTTCCCACAGCAGTCCAGTTTCCTGAGTATTGGTAAGGTATGGGAGGGGAGAGGGGACACTGCAGAGGCTGGGCAAGGCAGGTGTCTGGGCATGTGCAGTCTTTGGGGAGTCTTGTGCCAATAGTAGACACGTCCTGACTGCTAAACACACACTTGATGTCTATTCACACACATCTCTCTGATACACACACACACATACGCACGCACGCACGCACACACGCACGCAAGCGCACACACACACACACACACACACACACACACACACACACACACACACACACATACACACACACACACACACACACACACACACACACACACACACACACACATTCTGTAAACATAAACAATACAGTTATCATGACTAAACTACTATAATTCTCCAGGCAGTCTGCACTTGACCTTGGCTTGCTGTAACAAATTAATATTTAACAGCATTCCCTTTAGTACCCAGTCTCAGTCTCTCTGCATACCTGTCTCACCCACTGTCCTGCATACAACATCTACCAGACAACATTACACAGCGGTCAGTTTATTGTATTGGTCAGTGGTGACACAGCGGTCAATACTGACCAATAGCCTGTACCGTAGCTTCAGTCTGAACTATCCCAGACCACAACCACATAGGAAATACTACCTCCTTGTTGCTTCTGTAGACCAGGGTCAGAAAGCATGAAACAGGATCACTTGAAACGGAGGAGGTACAACATCCAATATGAATGCCACATCCAATGAGAATGCATTTTTTTGGTTTATATTATAGACATGTTTTACCGTGATCCATTTTAGTTGGAAGACATTGGTTTACTTTTGAAAGCCTCCCTCCTGTGTGCAAACCTTACTTTTACTCATGATAGAAGAACTCAATGAGGACTGACCTGGAGGAGGCCTCTCTTTGAACATCTCCACTCTGCCAACGATCCTCCACTATGGCCCATGGGACTGTCTATAGGAGGAAGGATGGAGGGAGAGAAGAGGATGGCGAGAGGGGGGGAGCATGAATTGGATGAAGGAGGAAGGAGGAGGAGCAGCAGAGAGAAGAGAGTAGAGAAGAGGAGGAGAAGGGGAAAACACCAAAAAACGATGTCAACAGGATATTCAGAGTTAGAAACACACTCTCGACCAACTGACATTTCAAGACCTGGAATTAGCCCAGTTATTGTGTAATGTATAAGTGTATGTATAAGTCCCATATATACAGTAAGTACTTACTGTGAGTGGCCGTGAATGAGAGTAACTATAACTGTGAGTTTGGTTTCTGCAGATGTCTGTCCTGAGAGAAACTTAAAAAAAGGAACTGATCCCCCTGTTCCAAAACTACTCTCAACTCACTGTTAGACATACAGGGGCTATATGGATATCAGTCACATCAGAGATCTGAAAGCAGTACTGTATCTGGTGCTGCTTATGCAGATGCGTTCAGTCGTTTCTAATTGAATTCACGCTTAGTATAGTGGTGATATGATAACACATGGTCAGTGGGAGACTCCGAGACAGTCAGACAGGCAGTGTGAGCTTAGTGCCCCTCTCACAACATCAGACTGCAAGGCGACAGTACAGGCAGATCTCATAACTCGCAGAGAATACCAGCCTTACATACTGTAATAACTCTCTCTCTCACACGCACGCACGCACGCACGCACCCACCCACCCACCCACCCACACACCCACACACACACACACACACACACACACACACACACACACACACACACACACACACACACACACACACACACACCAGAACCCGTCTCTGGCTGAGCTCTAATGAGGAAATGACATTCAGCAGAGAGCAGCATCCGTCTGTGTGTGTGGCGCAGTCTGACTGATGAGTCTGGCCATTTTCAATCTTTCAGTCCACAGTGGATTATCCTCTACTTGCAAAGAGACAGCTTTAAAACTGCCTTAAATGTGACTTGCATTGCTGTAGATCAGTTAGACTACAGGCAGATGGAGGAGAGGAGAACGGGGGGGGGGGGGGGGGGGGTGAGAGATGCACCCCAGGCTGCCTCTGCCCTACAGTAGACAGAAGATGGGCTGTGGTAGATAGAAGATGGTGGTCGACAGGCAGTAGATGAAAGGTAGCAGCAGTGGGGCCTGAATCAATACTCCAGAGAAAGTGCTGCTCTCTCTCTCAAGGGGAGCGATCAGCTTTCAGCTCCAGCCTCCACCTCTCCCTCTCCCTCTCTGTCTGTAACCTCCATCTCTTTCTGCTACATTCACTTTGTCTCTCCATCCCCCCATTTATCTCACTGCCCCATCCCTGTCTTTCTACTGTATACCTCTCTCACCTTATCCCCCTGTCTGTCTCTACTGCTCTCTCTATTTCTCTGTTGCTATTTATCTCCCTCTCTCTGTGTACAGTGTGTGTGTATGTGTGTGTGTGTGTGTGTGTGTGTAGACACACAATTAAAGGTCAACACAAGAAAAAAGAGCAGTTTAGGCTGAATGCCAGAGAGTCTGGCCAATACAATGCATTTGAAATCAAGAGAAACTACCTGGCCTTTCTTTCCCTCCCTTCCACCCCTCTCACTCCGTCTCCATACCCCCCTCCATCTATTACTTCTCACCCTCCGTCCCTCCATCCCTCCCTCCCTCTGTGACTGGCTTCTTGTATTACCCCATGGACTGCAGTGCCCTTATGGAACAAGGCTTGCAGGCGGGGGAGTGAGAAACACCAGGGACACACTGAATATCTAAGCGCCTTTCTTGGCTGCTTGTCAGAATTCCTTTCAACTTTCACTGGAGTCTGGTGGAAGAATTTGAGGATATTAGAGCCTCAAAATCCCTGCTGAAAAATGCAACATGGCTTTGCCATGAATGGCAAGGCTCCACCTACTGCCCCCATCATTGAACAAAATATATATAATTACACAGATATTATAGTTCAAGCATCATCTAAGCAAACTCAAACACAGTAAAGCCATGTATGTTCTCCCCAAATCTCACAAGTTTGCTTGCTTTTTACACATCATTTGGGAATGGTGGAGGCTATTTATTTTTGCCATAACAGTACAGTATACTACATGTAGCAACTTCATACTCTAAAGTATCGTTAATCACATGTTTATATTTTAGTTGCTATGTAGAAGTTAAAAGTTCGTGAGTAGCTGGGGCAGGTGTATAAGTCTGTATAAATTAACGCGCGCGTTTACAGAAAGTAGAGCCTTCCTCGCCCCGACACAGACAGTCAACGTTCAATAGTCCCGCTGGAATGACATAACCTGGCTAGCATTCAACTTCTGTACTGTACATCAGATGGGCACTAGCTATCTTAATTAGCTGGCTAGCTGAGCAACAACCTACCTTTTCCGGTCCACGCTATGAGCACATTTCTGACAGCGACATCCTTGTCATCTCTCTTCCCGTGTTCATGCTGATTCTTGGGGTATGTTGAGGCGAATTGTCCTCGTAAGTAAGGCCACGGAGGTAGGAAGATACAGGCACTAGTAGGGATGCGCGGAAATAGACATGCTGGTGAGGTGAGAGAGGGTGCGTGCGGCCAGCCAGAGGGTAGAGAGGGGAAGGAGGGGCGATGTTTACCTCGACCACCCGGACATCCTACGCATTTTACAGTAAATGCGCTCATTTCATAGGCCCAATGCCCAATGCCAAAGGAATATGAAATATGAAAGTTGAAAATTTCATGTACTCACCAAAAAGTAGACTTCATAGATTTTCGTCTTGCTTTGAAAATGTTAGCTAATAATATTTGTTTTATATTGGATACCAAAACGTACTTATATAAACGTACCTATATCAAATGTTTATCAAATGTACCTGTCATTCATTTTCCTTACCCATTTTTACTGGGGCCTCACAAAAAATATCCAGGTTTACAATTATTATCAAAGGACAACGACTAGCCATGTGCTTTTTATTTGTATCGTATAGCTCCCTCTGCTGTTCTTTCAGGGGAGTGTCAATATGAAGCCGCAACATCTGCCCAGAGACGCACAATAACCTTGCACAGGGGAGCGCTTATGGGCAATTATTTCGACAATTTGCATAATGATGCTTCTGGGGTAATTCAGCTGGAGTGAAATTGTCCGCATAAAATCATGAGATGTTCCTTCTATAACTTAATGAGGCTGGAATACTGGCATAGGCTTTCCAGAGAGCTCCCAGGAGCAAAGTAAAAAACTGACTCCAGATCATTCACAATTCATTTATTCTTATTCTTGGCTTATAAAAGCTCCTTCAAAACAACCTCAACACACAAAGAATCAGTGTGTGACACAATGCCAAAATCGTACAACCATTATCATCCTTACCAACCATATACGTTACATCATCATTACTTTACAAATTGGTGGGAAGGGAAATAATGGAGGGATAGGGGAGAAGGGTGAGAGGTAGGTATAGAAGGAGGGAGTTTGGATGGGAGAAGATGGGAGGGACAGTTACACATTGTTGACTTTCTCCTGCAGTTGGACTGTCTTCTCTATGTCTATCTGAGTGTCCTTGGGGAAAGGTTTCCGACTGCTCATGCTCAGTTCCACTGCCTCCAGAGTGGGAGCCATTTTGTTCCTGAGGCAGAGTCCTTTGGGCTCTAGTTGCAGTACTGGGTGGTGCAGCTCTATGAAAAGTTGGTACAAAGCTGCACCCACCAGAGCCCCCAGGAACGGGGCAACCAGGGGTATCCAGAACCACCATCCTCCAGCACTGAGAGACAGACAGACAGACAGAGAAAGAGAAAGAGTGAGAGAGAGAGACAGACAGAGAGAGAGAGAAAGAGAGTTGTCAATGTCCGTTGTTTAGCAGACAGTGAATAGAGAACATTACAGTAGGCCTTTCAGCTTATGAAACTGCCCTATTTTGTTAATGACCAAGGCATGTGTGTGCGTGAATGTGTGTGTGTACACACTGGGTGTTGTCTCACCTGAAGACCTCCCCTCCCCAGCCAGCGATGTATGTGAATACCCTGGGCCCCAGGTCCCTGACTGGGTTAAGGGGGTAGCCACAGTTACCCCCCATGGACAGGCCAATGACGAACACTGCCAAGCCCGCCATCAGGGGCTCCAAGTGGGCAGGGGCCGCAGAGTTCCTCTTGTCCCCCAAGGACAACAAACACACCAGTAGAGTGGCAGTCCCTATCACCTGGGATGGGAGGGGAGGGAGAGGGAAAGGGATGGTTAGAGACAGAGAGTAGTGTAGAGAAGGGGAGGTTTGGGATGTGTGCCTCTGTTGTCCAGTTATCAGAGAGACAGACTGAAGTTACTAAATGTCATGCCTTTCCCATGACCTGTGTGCAATGCAATTCAGTGACAAATTCTCTCTCAAGTCACTTGATTTATATTCATTTGAATAGTCATAGTATCTCCCAAAAAGGATAGATATGTTCAGATAAAGCGAATGAAACACTTCCTTTAAGGCTCATACAGTTGTTAGTGTTCTCAGGTGAGACCCACCTGGTCTATGAAGCCGTTCCATATGCTGAGGTAGTCTGCAGGGTAGGTGGCAAAGATTCTGGCGGTGGCAGTGGCACCAGTCACTGTCAGATTCCCCTCGGAGTAGTACATGATGGCATCTACACACACAGACCAGAGAGAGACACAGTATATCAGAGAGACACATATCTAATGTATGTTTTCTTGTGAATAGGCCCCCAAATATAGCCTGGTCACAACCTTGGAGAAACAGCGTATCCTGTTAACATGCTTCATTGTAACAGCAGTGCTGTTACTACTGAAGTATTATCTTATTATTCACAATGGCACATCTTCTAAAATGCTACTTTTTCACTCCTTAATAAAGCACTTTTTGTGCGTGTTTTTCTGTTTGCCTCTTTGCCTTCAAAACAACCAAACAAAGCTTGTGTACTGTAGCAGGGTTCAAAGCTGAGTGTGCTGGAAAACCTTGTCAGTGCATAGGATATAGATGTGTGGGGCTTAATTGAATTTCTTGTCTTTTTCTGCTATTCCCAAATCTATATGTCACTTAAAACTTTTTTTTTGTTGCATTTACATACAGTATTCACTTAGACACATAGACTCAATTTCTAATGAATGTAGTGTTTTGTGATAACTCAGTCTGTGTGTGTGTGTGTGCGTGTGTGTTTGTGTCTTAACAGCCCAGTGTATCACAGTTACTTACCGTAGTAAAGGGCATAGATGGTAGCAGCCCCCAGGAAGGATCCCAGCAGCTGGAACAGAGTGTAGAGGGGGAACTTCCTCCACTGGAATCTGCCCAACACACACATACTAAACGAGACAGCAGGGTTCAGCTGGGCTCCTACAGAGAGAGAGAACACATGTACACTTAACACAGGTTCTATAACAGCCTCAAATATTTTGTTTTTACAGGATAAATATCAGCCTGGTTGCCCCCGGTCTGTTTACACTATTAGCCAACTCCTATCACTGTCGTTCTCATGTTTGCTATACAAATCTGGGGAGACCAGGCTAAATTAATGTCTGATGTTCCATCAAACCAGACCAGAGCCCTTACCTGACACGCCACGTGTGATGTACATGGCAAAGGTGGTAGCAAAAGAGAAGGCAAAAGTAGTTGACAGGTATTCCCCCTTCCCCCTACTAGTGATGGTTTGGGCCATGGAACCTAGACCAAATAACTACAGAAGTAACCACACAAGGTTTTAAATGTGTTTACATGATGATAAATACATTATTAAAAGATAGTTTGATGATGAAGAGGATAATATAAACAATAAATGCATTACTAAAAGATAGTTTGATCATGAAGAGGAGAATGTAAACACACATGCAACGTCTGAACCACCTCACATTTATACACATTATTGTGCTGATATGAACTCATACACCTTCTTTTTAACTGAAACATAGATGAACTAAACATAGATTAACCAGGCAAATTGGTCGAGAACATCTACTCATCAGTGACTATAAAAGGGTTCTCATTTACAATGACAACGTGGCAAGGAAACCAAAACACAGCAATACAATAAAACATGAACAAAAGAGAACATTAAAAGAGTAATACTCACAATCATAATGTAGACTCCCAGACACTCTGCTAGACACTCTCTGAACAGGGGCTTCATGTTGCTGAACCAGCCTTGTGTCTTCCCCATCTCTCTCTCACACACACACACTTCTACACTGACAAACAGGTGCTCTGACCAGCAGGGTGAGAGAGAGAAAGTTAACACACGCTTCGACAGCTGGTACTGTAGGACTCTCTACCTGACTGACAGACAGAGCATAGATAGAATAAATAATGTGATACAATGAAATGTTAAACTGCAAGCCCACACTAAACCCTGTGTGCTATGATAGCCTACTGGAAGATCTCTGATGGATTCAAAGGGCCAAAGTAAGCATCTAAAGCACACAGAAAACCATGGATACTCCACACTGACACACTGGTAATCTGGACACAGTCAACCGCTAAAGTGAATCCTCAACATAAAAGTCCCAAACCTTTTTGTAAAGTATTTGTTTGTCTCTAATCCTCCTATCGTACAGTATGTCCAGTAAGACTGTCTTTCGGAGTGAGGTGCTTTGGTTCTTTGAGAGGACTCATTTTAAAGGCCCCAGAGGTGAAATGCTACAATAGGTCTAGATGGAGAGAGAGAGAGAGAGAGAGAGAGAGAGAGAGAGAGAGAGAGAGAGAGAGAGAGAGAGAGAGACAAGGTGCAGATGACTGGGAAATGGAGAGATGAGAATTGAAACATTTGATATTATTATCAATCTGAATACAGTAGGCCATGGCCATGTCTCATCATGTCACAAGATGTTATTGTTTGATTCAATTTCACATGACGACCCTGGTCACGTTGAAACTGCTGTGGTGTACAAAAGAAATATACAGGTTTTTCATTTAGCATAAAACAATAATTGTTTATTTTCAGGATCAACTTGACAGATCTCATCAAACCTATTAACTGTCCATACAACATGAGCAACTTCTATGAAACAATAGACAAAAATCAGTGCTTGAAATGAATGAATGAAGCACAACCATCAGAAGCACAACCATCAGATCATAAAGCATACAGAATAAACTAGAACATCTATTTCTCCTTTCATAGCTGCTTCCGTCCAACATGCTGGCTCACAATCCTGATCAACAACATACTGTACATTGCTGCATTCACAACAACAGGAAAGAGAAGTACGTTTACCTACTCCTGTCAACAGGTGGCCTCACTTGGGAGAGCATGGTTCCCGCTGGGACCATATACTGGTCACCAAAAATGTATAAAAGCATCAGCTAAATGGCATATATTATATTATATTACATATTGAACAATCAGACATGAGCCACCCCACAGTCACACATGGTTGGATGTGGGTCAGACATGATTAGACACAGACACCTCTCACCCATGTTCCAACAGTAAACCTTCTCCTCTAAAGAGCAGCCATTTTGAGCTCCATCTCCTCCTTCTTGGTTTTAGGGAGCTGCCTCCAGTCCTCAGTGAAGTCCGTTAAGGAAGGGGGTTCTGTTGGGGGATCAATGTCTGGGAGGTGCCACTGGATAAAGAGCAAGTACATCAAAGAACCCACCAATCCCCCTAGCATAGGAGCCACAAGAGGCACCCAGAACCAGTAGTTATAGCACCTGAAGAGACAGACAGAGAGAGAGAGAGGGAGAGAGATAGGGGGCTGTTAGAGATATCAAAGCCTCTTTAAAGGCACAAATGTGTGTGTGTGTGTGTGTGTGTGTGTGTGTGTGTGTGTGTGTGTGTGTGTGTGTGTGTGTGTGTGTATGTGTGTGTGTGTATGTGTGCGAGTCACGTACGTGAACACCTCGGTGCTCCAGCCTGCAGTCAGTGTAAAGAGGCGTGGCCCCAGGTCACGGGCGGGGTTTATTGCGCCACCACAATTGGACGACATCGACATGGCAATCCCCAGGACAACCACAGCAACAATGGGTGGGATCAGAGCCGAGGGGGCGGGGCTGTTCTTCTGGTCATCCAATGGGAGGATACACAGCATCAACATGGCAGTGCCCACCACCTATAGGACACAAAACACAGCTAGAATAGGTGATATATCATGATAAATCATGCCAACATTTACAATGGGAACAGCATACTTCAGAACAACATACTTCATACTCCTTCTCCCTGTTAGGGAGAGGGAAAGTACCTGGTCCAGGAAGCTGCTGCTGAGAGAGATGTGCTCTGAAGGATATGTGGCAAAGATGGATGCTGTCTCGTTAGGACCATACACCGTCAACACCCCCCCACTAAACTCCATTATAGCCTCTGAGAAAGAGAGAGAGAGAGATGGGGGGGGGGGGGGGGGGGGGGGGGGGTAGTATGTGACATGCATGGGATACTTTATCAGTGTCAATAAAAGCTGGAGTTGAGTTACACTGTAAGGTGACATTCCTCTGATTGAGACCCTCTGGAGTATGTGTGTGTCAATATGTATGCACTGTTGGGGAGTACTGTCGTTCCACTACATGTAGCTCAACTATTAGTTTAACTACATTTTGCTGTAGCTTGGTAGTGTTTTCAGTAGTTAACTCCTTTTTTGCCATGTAGCAGTGCAGCAGTGCAATGAGCTACTGTCATTACTTACTACATATTACCCCCAAAAGCAAAAAATAAATAGGATATTTAACTATTATTCCAGCCATTGAACTTTCAAAGTCCCTACGATTTATTCCCTCACTGCTTCCCATCTCCCCACTTTGCTTCACCTCACCTGTTTTTATCTTTCTCAGTGATTTCTGTAATGGCTGTAGTACGCAGTCAGAGGACTCAAATGCACGACTCAGGGACAACAACTAAAATCCAAAAGAATAGTCTTTAATTCCAAATAGCAGGGGTCGGTACACAGGTAGACAGTCAATGGGTAGGCAGATAGTCCGATAAAGAGTAGGCAAAGCAGAGTACGAATAAACTATCAGAGTACGAATAAACAAACTTTTCAGTCATTGACGTTTCAGTCATTTCAGTTTCTTTCATACCGACTAGACATCTTTCATTAACTGACTGTTGTGTGTTGGATGAAGTAGTTTCGATGTAGTGAACTACTTTTTCAAAGTACAGTATCTTTAGTTTGACAAACTAGCTTTCTCTCAAGGGTAGCTTTAGTGTAGTTCAACTTCTTCGCTTGTAAAGTAATTGGTAATTTAGTTAAATACATTTTCTGAGTAGCTTCCCCAACAGTTTGTGTATGTGTGCGTAGTGTGTGAGACTGACCGTAGTAGACCAGGTAGACCAGGGCTGAGGCCAGGTACGCTCCCAGCACCTGACAGAGGGAGTAGGGCAGCAGCTTATACCAGCACAACTTCCCCAACACACAGAAACTCAGAGACACTGCTGGGTTCAGGTGGGCTCCTACAGAGGGGTGAGAGAGCCAGAGAGAAGGATAGAGGAGGGGGGAAGGGGGGATATGCAGAGATAGGGAGGTTAGAGGAGAGAAAGAAATAAGATTGGGAAGGGGTCATGACATATATTGTTTATGATCTATTAACATTCAACGCTAACCCTGATTACTGTGAGTGAGAGTGTCGGTGTATGGGACTTTGGAGAGTTCTGGCCAAGGTCTCAGCCGTGTCTCCCTGTGTCCCAGTCTAATGCATGATGATGACTCACCAGAGCTCTGGAGAGGCTGTGTGTTATAAATCACGACAGTGCTCAGCTCAGTGAGTGACTGCAGTAATGGTCATAAGTCACTGTGTAGCACTGTGGGCAGTCAGTATTACCTCTACTCTACATCTGTTACTGTTGCCAAAACTGCCATTGAGGGTGGAATAATCGTGTGGGTATTTAGGTAAAAGAGTATAATAAAACACTAATGCAATAAAGCTTTGAACTGTTGTATTTGTTTGAGGGTGAATGTGGCCAGACTGCCTTCAATGGGCTGTATACTGTACAGTATGTGTGTTGCATTTATATTTATGCATTTATGATAATACATGGAACTGAGTGAGGGATGAGGGTTGGCAGGGTGGGAGTGAATGCCAGATAGCTGGTGTTTACCTGAGACACCCTTGCAGAGGTACATGGCTGACATGACTCCCACAGAGAAGGCCATGTTGACTGATAGGAACTGGCCTTTGGTCTCTCTGCTGGTCTTGACCTGGGCTGCAGCAGAACAGCCAAACAACTACATCACAAAGGAGGAGAGAGAGGATGACAATGGGGAGAGAGCTCAAGAGAGTTACTGTAACCTACAGGACAACCAGTTCTAGGAAGTGCATTCCGTGGCTTTATTAGCAAGGTCACCACACACCCACACGCACGCACGCACGCACGCACGCACGCACGCACGCACGCACGCACGCACGCACGCTATCAATATTGCACATACCAACTCACTCACTGGACAGTCAGTAAACATATGCAGTAAAAAGAACACTCCCTATTAATCCCTTTCCCTCTTTCTTTGCTCCTAATCTCATCAATTAGGCACAACACTCTTAATTACTGCCTGTAATAAAAGCAGAGTTATCTGAGCCGGTACATGACCCACAAAGTAATAAAGTTGCAGTACGAATGTGAAAGAGATAATATAAGATAACAATATAAGAAACGTATCAATCAGCCACGTCAGGTAAGAAACTCTGGTAATACGTCTCATTATTACAGATGAATAAATAACATTATCATAGATTAATACAGTCTGTAAATCAACACAAGCAACCTCTACACAACACATATAATTTAACCTCAGTGCAACACCTGGTTTTAATATCGACAATTTAGAGGGTTATACAGTACAGATACAATATGTCCTGTTACATTGACATTGTAGTGTTTTACTTATCTTGTGTATATTATTTTGAAATGATCACGTGCACTCTATTTGTGATTGAACCTGCGTAACAAAAGTCAAAGTAAATGCCAATTCACACCACATAGACTATACTCACCAGCAGCACAAAGGTTCCCAGCAGCTCTCCCATGCACTCCCGGACAAGTGGGTTCCTCACTCTCAGAGTCAGCTTTAACACCGTCCTTGGATTGGGGTTAGACTGATGCATCCTTCTCTCCCTGTCTTCCAGCCCAGATGGCCTGTCTGCACTCTTCCCTGTCTCCATCCACGGAAAGACCACCTGTCTATCTCTTCTGTGCTCACCTGTTGGTCTGTGGGCTACTGTCGTGGGGGTGGTGGTGGTGGTTGTGGTGGTGGAGGTGGTTGTGGTGGTGGAGGTGGTGGTGGTGGTTATGGTGGTGGAGGTGGTAGTAGGGGTGGTGGTAGTGATGCCTGTTGTTCTTCCAGAGAAAGCTATCTATGCACCTGATCTGGAGTGTCACACCTGAGCCCTTGAGGAGCATGTGGATCTGTGTGTGTGTGTGTGTGTGTGCATGTGCATGTGCATGTGCATGTGCGTGTGTGTGTGTGTGTGTGTGTGTGCGTGTGTGTGTGTGTGTGCGTGTGAAAGAGAGAGTTGCCTGGTAGATCACCCTTGTGCAGTCATGCACAAGCTAGTGTGTCAGACCCCTCAGTGTCCACGTGTCAGTGTCTCCCTCACAATCTATCCACTTATCAAGGCTTCTTGTATGTCAACATGATATCATTGCTTTCTGACACTCCACAATCCACACAGATAAGACCCCACTCAGACAGTCCATATACAGTATCAACCTGCTTTGAAATCAGACTTTGAAACCCATAAACTCACTAATACACATAACAAAGAAATGTGAGGCGAGAGTAAGGAAATGATGAAATGTATTACTATCTGTATATGTACTAACTCAAGTTATATGTGTAACCCTAATTTCTTGGTTGTGAATATTCTTACTCTATTTCTACCAGAGTACCTGGAATAGAATAAAATAAGTCATGGGTTACAATGGATAACGAACTTTGTCTTTGTTTAATTCTCCAACCACAAGAACGCAGCCTAGTAGGAATAACATCAGCATTAAGGGTTCTTCTCCTTCACTCTGACACATGCAGGTGTCTTCTGGGAATAACTACTGTACCGTAAGTGCTTATAAAGGTCTTACAGGGGGTATCGTTGATAATACAGGCTGAATAGCCTATATGTTTCAGAATAGCCTATATGTTTCAGAATAGCCTATATGTTTCACACATGCGCACGCGTGTGTGTGTGTGGGTATGTATGAGTCTGCAGAAAGAAACAAAATGAGTTCAAAAGCTGAAGACACTCACTATTTGTATGTATGAAAGTATGCCATAATTAAACCACCTGGGTGATCAGATTCGGCATTCATAACAGTTCCTTGTCATAAATCATATACTGTTGTATTAATAAACTCATGCTGAACTTTGACTGCACACAATAACCCATGATGTGTGTTGAGTAATCTAATCACTGATGACCGGCAGAGCAGTTGTACAGCAGTGAGGACAGTGAATGAGCTGCTATCAGGGAAACAACAGATATAAATATGAGGGGACTCAGGGAAGCCAAATAGATAGCAATAAAACTCAAGGTCTTGTAGCTGAATTGTTGGCAATGCAAAGTCTCAATTCAATCCTCGTTTTAGTTTTTCTACATACTGTAGCCCCAGGGGAGTAGATATTGATTATGAAATGGTATCTTTGTTTATTTCTCACATGTAAATGAAACAAGTAACAGTATACTGGAAAAGTATTGGTAAAGCTATATGAGAGAGAACCACTGATGATAATCATGAAACCTGCTAAAAGAGAGACAGAAATGCAGAAACCTGACAAAACTCTGGGCCCAAGCTGTGAGAGTGGTCTGATCTGTTAGCTCCCTCTGCAGGTAAGAGAATGTGCTGCATTTAGATAAAGAACTGGATCATGGAAAGATTTATTACAACCATACATTTACTCAGGACGGATTTTAGCTTTCTAGTCACAATATATTACAACAGCAATACAAAATAAGCTTCTTAGATGCTTCATCATATAAAACATGTGAGGAATAGATAATTTAAAAAAACTTTTGCGTCTACAATAATGTCACAAAATAAAGATTCTGACTTCAGTATTCTTCCTTCTTTCCCCTTCTCTCTTGATACTACTCATACCATTATGTATTCTCATCATATACCTATGTATTCAGTGCTTTGTTATCATAAGACTGGTGCAGATATATAAAGGTAGAGGTAGAAGTTGCACCTAATCACAGATCTAGGATCAGATATCCCTAACCTAAACCATCAGAGAAATAGAAACACAAGTGACCTTAGATCAGTGGTTAGAGTAACTTTTATCTTCCTCTGCTTCCCCCTCCCAGGCCTTCTCCTGAACTAGGAAGCATCTCTTCAGTGCAGACTGCATTAGCCCACTGAGCGAAAGTCGAAGCATTTTAGGACCTAACAGGAGTGGTTATTTGTCAGCCAGGGTTACTCATCACCTGAACATAGAACATGAGTGTCAAGTTGATGATGGTCACTGTGGTTTGAGAGGGCGGTGTAGTATCATCTCCACAGGCCCAGGGGGCAGCTTTCTGATCAGGGTCCAGGCCTCCAGTCGCCGCATCCCCACAACACTGACACCCTGGATCTCCATCACCTCATCACCAGGACACACCTCAGTCACTGGGCCCCCTGAGAGAGAAAGAGAAAAAAAGATATATAGAGAGAGAGAGAGAAAGAGAGAGAGAGAGAGAGAGAAAGAGAGAGAGAGACAGAGAGCGAGAGAGAGAGAGAAGGAGAGGAGAGGAGCATTAATTGAAATGGCTGTAGTTTGAAGGTAGATGTCCATGCTGGATATTGAAAGTCCATATATACTGTATATTGACACATGATTCTAGGAGACATAAGAGACATAAGTCTCTTGTTGATAATATCTACTTTACTAGCTAATGACCAGTGTCTATACCAGTCTAGCCTGTACCAATAAGTAAAAGTTGAGCGCTCACCCAGGAAGATCTTCTGTATAGTGATTGGCCGGTCTCCCAGCTTGGATCCCACTCCTCCCTCCAGACTGAAACCCAGGTCTCTGCTGCGCTTTTCCAGCCTCACACACACACGAGAGCCTGAGAGGGAGGAGCATCAGAGACATGATATACTGTAGATAACTCCCCAACACACATATACCTCTGCACATCCAAATAAGTGTATATAATAGGCTACCTTGGCCAGTTCTAGGCTGATAGTGATGCAATCAGAGGTTGTCTACTAGCCTCACTAGGCTTTGGGTGACCTCTGACCTAACCTCTCACCTGTGTGGGAAGGCTGTGTCCGCGTCCATCCCTGAGTGTCTGTCTCAGCCCCTGCTTTACAGGGGCCTCTAACCCCTCCTCTCTTCAGGACGACCACTCCCATCCCGCGAGTCCTTGACCTCCTCAGCGTCCTCAGAACCTCCCAGTGGGTGGAGCCACACAGCGATGTGCCATTGATCGACAAGACCTGGTCCCCCTCCATGATAGAACCCTCCTGAGCCGCAACACCGGAGGGAAACACCTTGTGGACCTGGAAGAGGAATCACAGTGGTCAGCGTGAACCAGGAAGTGAATGACAGGAAGTTTTACGCTGACATGATTTGAGCAGGTCAATAATCTACCCAATGCAGAGATAGCATTCATTAGCCTAGGCGCTAGCTGTGTCAGACTCACAGTGACAGGTTTGTTCTGGTCCACTCCTCCTGCCATGGTGAAGCCCAGCCCTACCCCCACCTCCTTATGTAGAACTACCACCTGTACATCCTCATAGTTCTACAGAGAGACGGAGAGAGAGAGAGAGAGAGAGAGAGAGAGAGAGAGAGAGAGAGAGAGAGAGAAACATGAGGACAAAATAGCTGTTAAAAGTCCAAACAGTCGAAAAACAAAGATGAGACCAGAGGGATAAACACAAAACTCAATACATTTAACTTGTAAGACGTGAGATCACTGTCACAGTGGAAGGCCTGTATGACAAAGGATAAAGCTGTTGAAAGTCTGTACAGTATGTCTGAATCCTCATGTGGTTGTGAGTGTAGTAGTTGTACTATACCTGCAGGGTGGAGTCCCCCAGGCCCCTGACGTCCTCTAGAAGGCGGTCCAGCTCTTCGCTGCCCAGGACGGACACACAAGACAGGGCCGACACGTCTGAGCTCAGGGAGGCCGAACGGCCAGACGACCAGTCCTCGCTGTCAGCCTCTGACGACTCATAGTCCACCCCACCAAAGTTACACAGGTCAGCCAGACTGGAGGGGAGAGAGAGGGGGTGGCAGAAATAGAGATAAGAGGGTGAGAAGAGAGAGGGGAAAGGAAGAGAAGGAGGGGGAGGGAGGGTACAAAAAAAGAGAACGTTAAATGATTCAATTGAGTAATTTAAATACTGTACACTTAAGTTGAACACACACATGAATGAATGACATCACCCATCTATCATCATTTCCCAGCATCCCTGCCACATACCTGAGCGAGAAGCTCCTACGGTCTGATTGGCTCATGTTGCTGGTGATAGTCACCGAGGATTCTGCAGAGTCTGAGTCATAGTTGGAGTCCTCGTCCTTCTCCGTACCTTCATCATCATCTTCATCACTCCATTGCACTCTCTCCTGGCTCAAGCGAGCCATACACATATCCAGGTAATCCCCCCTTTGGTGGGGGTGAGCGCTGGGGGAGGAGGAGGTGAGAGGGAGGGAGAGGGGGAAACACAGGGAGTCTCTCCCCAGGCCTGAGTGAGAGACGGGGGAGGAGGAGGCGTCAGTAGAGGAGGGTGTGGAGGAGTCAGTGTGGATCTTGCTGCGTGATACAGCTGTGTGTATTGATACTGGAGTGCTCTCTGGATCAGTCTGATCTGTAGCTGAGTCTTCAGGGTACGGGTAGTTGGGATGAAAGGGAGAATTCTGGGGCGTGTTGGTTGGTGTCTTGTCGTCATCGGTAACAGGAGATGGCAGGTTAGAGGATAGTGTGTAAGGTACACCAGACTGCCCGGGGGTTTGTAACACACCATTGTTATTATTGATGTTCAACAGTTGGGCGGATGACGTATCCTTGGCATAGATGCCTCTCCTGGCACTGTCCTGGGTGGGGACTGTGTGTGTGTTCTCTGGGTTAGGAGCTTTGGAGAAATCTGGCTCATCCATCTGAAAGCCTCTCACAGTCTCCAGCTTGGTTCTGCTGTTTGGAGGAGTCTCGGGTTTATCCTTGAGTTCAGAAAATGTACCAGCGCCAACAGCACCACTCTCCCCACTGCTTCTCTCACCCTCACCCCCCAGCCTGACCCCCACTTCATCCACTGACACAGACCTCACCGGCCACCCTTTCTCTGCCCTCTTCTCCCCCTCTCCTACTCCTCCTCCTCTCACCCCACCCATAGCTTTATCTGACCGGCTCTTTCTCACCCCCTCCCCTCCTGCTCTCTCCCCTTCCCCTTTTACACTCCCTCCCTCCCCTCCTTCTCTCACTCCCTCCCATTGTGTTCTCACCCCGCCTAGTGTTTTGTCTGAGCCACTCTTCTTCACCCCCTCTCCAGCTCCACTGAGCTGTTCTGGGACAGAGAAAGCCCTCCTGGGCTTCAGGAAGGGGACTGACGCCACCAGGCCCTGGGCTCTCTGAGTCAGAGCCTCAAACTGGTGGATCTTATTCCTCACCCCGGCCGCCGAGGGAACAACGAGTTTCTCAGGAAACATCTTCTTTTCACTACTCTGTAACGTGATCTTCTGTGTGTTAGACTCAAATACGTCTTCAGTCCGGCTATCTTCCCTTGCCACGCCCCTTACAAAGGTCATAGCCCTAGCAGGGGTATCAGTGCCCGCACTCCTGTTCATCTGATTGGTCAGGTGGAGTTTTGACCCTGTGTTGACCCCTCCTTCAGGAATATTCTTTAATCGCTTTTCTGCCTCCTTTTTCTCCTCTTTTCCTCCTTCAACATCTGTCTGTTTCTCTTTCTCCAGTTCTCCAACCTTCTCCATTTTCTGGGCAGAGCTTCCTATCCTCTCTCTCTCATTTACACTACCTTCACTAATTCCATTCTTTCTCCCTCCACTGTGTGTCTCCTCCCTACTCCCCCTCTCCCATTCTCTCTCCTCACTATCTTCTGATGGAGGGGCGAGAGAGGGACCCCTGGTGGATGGTAATGACTCTACCACTGAGGGGGTGTCCGAGACTGTGTGTGTGTCTGCATCCCTCGCAGATCTAATCTGAACTGCCACAGTGAATTTACTGCAGGCTCTATCCAGGGACCTTGTGCCCTGCTCCAGCACCCCTCGGCCCCGTATATCCTCACTCTCACCAGGGTGCCTTCCATAGGCCTGTCCTTGTCTCTGTAACCCTGGAGCCCTGTCCCTGGTCCACACTGACAGTGGAGACACTGTGTGTGTGGGTCTCTGATCACTGTTGAGTGTGTGTGTCAAGGGTGTGTGTGTTGTAGTCTGACTGTGTTGGGGTGTGTTGAGGCTGTTTCTCTCCCCCATGGAGAAGCGTCTGGGGAAGGTTCCCCCTGTTTCCCCCTCATATGACACCTTCCTCCACTGGCTGAGGGGGGAGGAGACGGGGGAGGAGGAGGAGGACACAAATGTAGGGTCCGTAGTGGACTTTCTACGATTGGCTACCGCATTGCCCCCCTCCAAATCAGGCAGAAGCCAGTCTTCAACAGGAGCAGAGTTGCGTTTGGTTCTGGTCGAGTCCTCTCCCCTTCTGTCCCCACTAGTGGCTTTATCAGGCCCAGCCGACCCGTACAGTCTCTCTATCCGGTCCCATATACTCTGACCCCTGGCTCCAGTCGAGCCACTGGTGGGATCCCTGAGCCCAGGCCCAGACCCAGACCCAGACTGGGGCTTCAGTCTATAGGGGAGGGACTGGCCCCCACTAGACCTCTCCAGAGCCCTCTGTCCAGGGTACCAGCCTGACCCTGACTGCCCATTCAGAGGCCCCTCCACTGGGCTCCTCTCACCCACCACAGCCCCTGAGCCTGCTGAATTATAGACCTTCATCCTGGACAACACACTCTTTTCACCCCCCTCCACTCTGTCTTTCTCTCCTGCCCCCCTCCTCTCTAAGCTCTCCGCCCGTTTAGGTGTGGTCCCTTGAAGGTTCCCTGAAAACCCCAGTACCCCAGTCCGAGACCCCTCGTCAGGGCTCAACCTCCCTGCTCTCCAGTCAACACTCTTACTCCTGCTGGTCAGGTCCAGCCGCCTCTGTTCCATCCTGCCCCTGGCTCCAGCCAATTCCCTCACCTCGCTCCAGTTTCCACTCCTGTCACTGCTACGCTCTGAATTCACCTCACTCACACTGCCATTCTGGCTCAACTGTCCAGGCACCATTTTGGATCCTGATGTACATTTCCCCTCACTCTGGGAATTGAGGCAAGAGTGAGTCTCAGTCCTGCCTTGATTGCTAGTGTCCATGTTGTCCTTTATGACCTTGTCTTTCTCTCTCTGGGTGGGGGGAGGACCCTGCGCCTCCTCTCTGCGCCTTCCGCTCCCTTTTACCTCCTCAGTGTTTGCTCCCTCTCTCTTCTCCTCCTCCAACAGCCCTTCCCGTTTCCTCAGGTCCAGTCTGGAGAGGGGGGTATAGGAGGGAGAACTAGCCGAACGGATGCTAAAGCGTAGCCCAGTACCTTGCCTCTGGGCTCCAGGTAATGCAGCTCTGTTGGAACTGTATGGTATGGGACACAGAAGGGGACTGTATTCACACACTGGAGGAGAGATAACAGATAAGTCCATTGTCTGAGAGTACACAACCTTTAAATAGCGTGTAGTTACGTCCAATAAATTCCACAACAGAGATGTCAAATCATCAGTTCATTACACAGACCCTGTTGGTTTGCAAAAAAAAAACACAAAAAAAATTAAAAAATTAAAAAAGAAAATCTAAATCCACCGTGGCAGAAACGTCATCGTGGTACAACTGCAATCCTCTCTTGTTTAAGTTTCCGGAGCAGGCTGACCACATACACCCAGGCACTCTAGATCCACAGGCTTGAAAACCACAGACACTGATGCTCCTGATGTTTCTCTGTACAGTTGTCTGTCCCACCTATCTCTATCTCCTCTCTCCCTGCTGCTGCGCTGTGGGTCCTCAGCAGTGGAAGTCTTCAACTGAGAACTGTCACACGTGTTCACACACGAGCCTCCAATCCCTGCAAACATAAACAAACTCAATTATAAAGTTCCATCCCTGAAATGGAATGGCTTGGAATGTTGGGATTGGCCGATGTGGACTGTGGTCACTCTGGTGAAACGGCCAGATGGAATCACAGAGCAGAGAGAGAGAGAGGGACAAAAGCACATAGCAGCCAGACTACAGTCTACTGTCATCAGAGAGAGAGAGAGAGAGAGAGAGAGAGAGAGGACAAAGCTAAGGAGAGGGGAAGGTAAATGCTACCACCTATAACACAAAACAACACAAGAGAGGTTACCTCATCAATGCACTTGCCTGCCTTCCAAACATTCCCCTCATACTGACTAAATTAGTGTTTCATTGAGAAACCACACACCAATGAAACACACACAACTGTTTACACAAGAAACATGCTTTGAGTCACTGTCACACTCAGCAAAACCAGATTCTAAACTGGAAAAACTCATCTGACAGCAATCCACTCAGGAAAACAATGTATTACACTGATACAACTTAATGTACCTCTCTGTCCATCTCTCTCTCTCTGTCTCTCTCTGTCTCTCTCTCTCTCTCTCTCTCTCTCTCTCACACACACACACACACCCACACCCACACACACACCCTCATACAGAGAGAGTGATTCGAATTGCCTAACAAAGGGTTCAGTTAGATGTGATCAGATAATATTCTAACAAAGCGGAACACAGTGAAACAGATTTACATACAGGCACTGCTTTAAGATGGAGGGCATGATAACCACAGCACTGCTGAGCCACAGCTCCTGATATTACAACAACATGGTCATTAAGCAGACTTTTATCTAAAGTCTGGTGTTGTAACCACCACACTCCAACACATTGAAGTATCTGAACCACCTCTATGCTTAAAGGCAAACCATCTCTTATCTACTGCATCTCATCTATAGATGGTTATACAAGAGTCTCTTCTCAATATCAGTTCAAATTGTGTTGACTTAGCATTCAGAAATGTCAATATGGATTGACATAACCTCCACAGTCAAATACATATATCATCAGGTATAACAATGGGTGTTGTTAGGCAAAGCTAACCGTTAAATGTAGTGCACACTACTGCCAAGTCCAACCAACACCACTTAAGCCAAAAGCCCCACAGCTTACAAAGTCACAGCAGACTGTTGACAGATAAATTAACTCAAATGAATACAAAAGTAGGCAATATAGAAAAATAAATAAGAGAGTGTGTTAATTCTATGTGTATCTGTGGATGTGAGATTGAGAGAGATTGTTTGTTGCTGTGCCTGTCCATGTGCAGGTGAGTGTCAGTTTACAGAAACACCTGCTATGCTAGGTCACAAAGCCTCCAACCTGTGTATCCGTTGGCAACATGGCCCCATTCATGTTAACCTCAAAATCAACACACACACACACACACACACACACACACACACACACACACACACACACACACACACACACACACACACACACACACACACACACACACACACACACACACACACACACACACACACACACACACACACACACACATACTGTACCTTCAGAGTATCTCAGGCAATAGGGCTGTCTGGTCATAAGCCATGTTTTTGGGTGAAGTTAGGAGAGAGTACTGTGACCCCATCCTCTCCCTCCTGTTCTTTCTCTCTCTCTGCTCTCTGTCATCTTTGCATGATGCATCTATACAGTAACGCAAACCTGCCCCACTGGTTTATCCTCTCTCTCAGTTCATTCCTCCCCCCCCCCCTCTCTCTCTCTCCTCCCCCTCCCATTGTTGCTGCCTCCTTCTTACTTCTTGTCACAGGACGGCATTCCTGACTGGCTCAGTGTGTCAACCTCTGACCATAGGCCACACACACACACACACACACACACACACACACACACACACACACACACACACACACACACACACACACCAGACAGCCATATCAAAATCCGTCTCTCTGTGTCCATTCATGACATCACCACATGACAGCCTGAGGGACAAGGGATAGGATTCAAATAATTGTGTGAAACCGAGAGAGAGAGAGAGAGAGGGAGAGAGAGAGAGGGAGAGAGAGCGAGAAAGAGAGACCATCAAGTCTCAGCCTACCTTAGGTAACCTATTTTCCACAGATAACATTTGTATACAAATAAAGACAGCGAGAGAGAGATCTAACATGAACAGGGAAGAGTCAGGTTACCTGCGTAATAGTGAATAATCACAAAAGGATGTATTGAGTAACAAAAGGGTGCATTAAGTCTAGATACTAGGTCTCCTAGGCCACCAAATGCCCCCTATTCATTCAAACTCAGTTACCTTGGGATAGATAGATGCTTGGGATGAATGAAATGAATATCCTTGTGCTGTAACAACACACATATCACGTTATGATGATAATAAAGGGGATAAAGAACGCACACCCAAGTCGAGGTGCTAACTAATGGAGCGTAACCCAAACCTTAATGAAAGTAAAAGTCACACACTCTTCTCTCATTGCGGTGTTCACCACCAACGTTTCGGCTCAAAAGCCTTCCTCAGGGTGGCCTATTAATAATGAAGATAGCATCAACAGTGTGGAACATCATGAAACTCAAGGAAAGCAGACAGGGAGAGAAAGCTGGTGACAACCTCTGAGACATAACCCCAGGAAGAGTGTTCTCTTACTTTCACCCACCCAGTTCTCAGATCAGAGGAGAACTAACTAACCCTAACCCTAACATAGGGTCATAGGGACATAGGACTTAAGAGGGGAACCTTTTCCAATGTTGAAACCCAGCCTTGGCAGCAGAAAGAAAAAGCTGTGGAGAAAAGATGGCAGAGAAAACGTTTGCTGTTAGAGAAGCTCACACACAGGCTGATGAAGAAGCTGAATTGTTGCTCTAGCCACCAGAATGTGCATTGAGTGGGTAGCTGAACAACTAAGCCATTGAGACAGACAGACAGATAGACACGCAGACAGAGACGCATGCATGCATGCAAAAAAACAGCTTTGAGTACTTACTGTTATTGGTGTAATCTCTAGAGAAGCAACCACATGTATGTGCTGCTTATAGTTCTTGCAATACTCACCCTTCAGCTTGTGTCATCTGTTCAGGCAGAGGAAGTCGGGTTGTGGTTTGTATCACAGCTTGCAGGGGGCTGTGTGCATATCAGCTCATCTTAACGTCTCAGAGCTGTCATAGCCTAGCTCTGTTTTTACCAAAGCATAAAAGGGTTTGGTTTCAAGAAAGATTTTTGCTCTACCAAGGAACTTGGGATGGTGCTGGTGAAGTAGTCATGGGCCTTGCTCAAATATTGTATCCTTCATTCAAGGGTGGATTGTGGAAATGTATAGATTAATTATCTATAGGAAAGGAAGAAGTAGGAATGCATTCAAACAGGGTCCCGACTGGACAGCGATAGGCTACTGAGAGGGGTGGAGGAAAATGTCTAATGTTCATATCTGCAGATCCAGACCTTTCAGCCACCCACCCCTGTTCCCCCCAGAAGAAAAGCACTCTCTGTATCTGCTGTTACAAATATGGTCATGAATCACATCCAACTCACACAGGCAGAGAACTGTTTTATAAGTTCATGCTTTGTGGTACTCATGCAGTATTCATGTATGGTCCAGTCCTCATGTGACACATAAATCAGGTCACTAACTACAACTAAGGTACTGTAACATTGTTGAACACCTGGCTAAATAGCACAGAAATCTTACAAAAAACAGATTCACTGTTATGAAGAACATGAAATGGAGAGGAATGGATATACAGAATACTACATTCAGGCTCACAAAAAAGGGTATGAACTCCTCCTCACCTTGGACCAGGACTAATACATTTGGAATTAAGTGATGAAACCTGTCTGGTCGTTAACTGATCGTTAGGTGGGAGGGGCTGCTACCCTGCTAGTCATCAGCAATTACAGAATCTGCATTTCTATCTTGACGGTCATAGAGCTACAGCCTCCTGACACGAAAATGAAGGAGTCAATCTGTGGAGACCATCGAGGAAGGCCAAACTACTAAGTATTTTCATTCGTCATTAGTTTATTTTTTCACTACTCTGAGTGTATTGAGGGCTACCTGCATCTTGTATTGCCCACAAACCTTCTCTATCTCTATACCGGCAAATATCACAATGTGCTTTCTCCCTGTTATTTCATCCCTCAGGAGGACACATCGGTGCTACACCTCCCCTCGCAACCATTCCAATCTAATCTACCCACCATGCTCAACTGACCATGACCTCACTGTCGTGACTTTGGAACTGCTAGTCAGTGGTCTGCAAAGCAGAGGCTATCTCAGCTTATGCCTGCTTCATGTCCCTCCACTTCCTTGCTCTCACAGAGACATGGATTACACCGGAAAACACAGCTACTCCAGCAGCCCTCTCTGATACCTACTCCTTTTCTCATTCCCCTAGTCTCTCTGGTTGAGGGGGAGGCACAGGACCCCTCATCTCCCCTAAGTGGTCACATAATGTCCTTCCCCTGTCACACCTGTCCATATTCACCTTCGAATTCCATGCTGTTTCTGTGACCTACCCTGTCAAACTTGACATTGTTATCTATCGTCCACCAGGTCAGTTTGGCCACTTCTTAGATTAGATGGATGTCCACAGGATCTGTCCCAGCTGCCTTTAAGACAGCCAGAGTCATGCTGTCCATAACTACAGGCCACTTATCTTGTGTGGCGAACATCACAGCGACAGCACACTCCTGGAGATTCTTCTTCTATAACATCAGAAGGATACAGCCATTCCTCACCAGAGAAGCAGCACAACTCTTGGTCCAGACACTTGTGATGCCTTGACTACTGCAACGCACTCTTGGCCGGGCTCCCCGCCTCCGCCGTCAGACCTCTGCAGCTCGTCCAGAATGCTGCTGCCTGTCTGGTGTTCAATTACCCCAAATTTTCCCATGTCACCTCCCCCCTTTGCAGTCTTCACTGGCTCCTGGTAGCAGCTCGCATCAGATTCAAGACCCTGGTGCTCTCCTACCGGGCGGCAAAGGGAACAGCCCCATCGTACTTGCAAGCAATGGTAAGCCCCCGAACCCCTGCCTGATCACTCCACTCTTCCACCTCGGCTGGCCGCCTGGCACCGCTGCCTCTATGTGGATGCAGCAGTTGCACTACTCGGTGATGGCTTTTCACTGTCCTGGTGCCCTGCTGGTGGAATGAGCTTCCCACTGCTGTCAGGACTGCAGAGTCACTACCTATCTTCTGCCAAAGACCCATCTCTTCAGGCTACATTTTAACTGTCCCTCCTAAAAACCTCTTCATCCCCACTACCCCCCTATACAAGTTTCTCTACTGTAAATAAATGAATAAAAAATTGTGACTGCCAAAAGCCCCTGCTCCTAGTGCAGATTACTTTTTCTTATGATGACTGATAAGTGAATCATCTAAGTCGCTTTGGATAAAGGCTTCTGCTAAATACCGTAAATGTTTACAAACCACATGAGAGACTGATATGATTGTGACATCTTATCTAGGACACAGATGTAATGGCAGAATTATCAGTAGAGATACAGAAACTCCTGGTACATTCGGATGATTTGAATACATATAATTTTTTTCTTTAAAAAAAAAAAAAAAAATGTTTACAGTTTCGTAGTCAGACTCGAGAGACTTCCTTAAATTGGAAGAAGCAGGTGTTTTGCAGGATGTTGTGTAGTATTTACAACAGATGGTGGCGATATAACATTAAAACCACAGTCGGAGAGATCACGTGATTACCCCGGAACTCCAGATGTCAACAAACTAACAATATCAACTACGAACGAAGGAGGTTTCTAGCTGTTCATTAGGATAAAAATCCCCATGAATTTAACAGGTGTTTTTGTTTGTTGTTTAACAATAATGAACGTAATTGCTAGTAACATTTGGGGAAAGTAACCAGGAGAGCCTGCTGCCGGGTTTAGTTTTCATTTTGTAACGAGCACTTTCAACAACACCGTCAACATGAGATCTGATTCTCCTCTCTCAAGCGTCAACGTTGTGCTAGTTATGGCCTACGGAAGTCTGGTAAGTTACAGGAAGATAAATAGTTGACAAATAGTGGATAAATGACGTCGCTTCGCTCACCAACTTCCCCAATGATGAGCTATAGTATTGTGTCACCTACCTGCCTAAAGTTTAGCTGTACAGCTAGCTAGCCAGTCTGAATGTCTGTTTGTCTCTGGTTGTCATTTGCATATGAAAACAAGATAAAGCAGTAGCTACTGCTGTCACACTCACAGGGAGTAGGCCACAAGTTCATAACTTGCATATGTTATGTGCTGGTATTTCTTATGAGAGTAGTAGTGTAAGACCTAAAAGCAACATCCTGTAATAGCAGGGAAACACTATTGTTGCCAATCATTGTCTGTCTCTCCACAGGTGTTTGTGTTGCTGTTTATCTTTGTGAAAAGGCAGATCATGCGCTTTGCCATGAAGTCTCGCAGAGGACCACATGTACCCCTTGGCCACAATGCTCCAAAGGTAACACACACACACACACACACACACACACACACACACACACATACACACACACACATACATACTCAGACAGAAACATATGCACACACTCTCTCCCTCTCTCTAGATGACAGCTTGTTCACTACCATGAGTTATAGCTCTTTTCCCTTGTGTGTCTAAAGTTCCAGGTAAGGTCTGCAGTGTGTTTGTGTTTGTGGGGGTGTAATCTCTTGTCTACTCTCTTTGTATCCTGATCTACAGGAGCTGAGGCAGGAGATTGAGTCCCGTCTATCCAAGGTTCAGGAGATCCGCTTTGAACCGCGGCTGCTCTCTGAGGAGGATGATCGGTTACAGCAAAGAGGACTGAGTGGTAAGAGAGAACACACACACACACACACACACACACACACACACACACACACACACACACACACACACACACACACACACACACACACAGTCTGTTCAACCCAAACCACACCATGACCAGCAGTACTACAACTGTATGATTAGCATTTGCAAAACATTTGTCAAAATAAAGTCTGTCTGTTTTGCAGGTTGCTATGATTACCTCTACAGGATGAGGGCACTAGATGCCATTAGAGACTCTGGTAAGTCCTCTCCAAGCCACTGTTACCATAGTCCATCAGCGCCCCCTGCTGAATCATGATATGTATTAGCTTCATGATTAGCTGTTGTAAGTTCTCTCCTTTCCTCTCCTCTTAGATATTCCATTACGTCAGTTGGGAGGGACTCCTACTGCTGTGACAGGGAGGAGATTCCGGACCTGGCTTGTAGAACTCCGGAACTCCCATCCTCTGTTCCGTACCTGCGAAAGTTCCCTCATAGACACACTGCTGGAGGGCTACGACAACGCACGCCACGGCACAGGGGTGTGTGTGAGAGAGAGTGTGTGAGAGAGAGAGAGATATGGATAGGTGGGAAGCATTGGGGTCAGTTGTATAAGGTCCACAATGTGACTCCTGTCTCTGTCTCTGCAGGTGTTTGGAGAAGCAGAGTTTGTGAAATACCAGGAGGCGCTGACTGAACTGGCCTCTGTGTGAGTACTCTTCCTTTTCTCTCACTACACTTTCCTTTCCTTTCCTTTTTCAACATTTTCTACCACTGATATTTAACATGGAAGATTAAAAGTGCACTTTACAGAGTTTGACTCTCTCTCTCTCTCTCTCTCTCTCTCTCTCTCTCTCTCTCTTCCTCTTCCTCTTCCACACAGTGTGAAGACCCACTCCAGCTCCACCAGTCTGGACCAGCATCACCAGTCAGCAGCCAAAGACCTGACTGGTACCCCAGACCCTCCCCCCTCCTCCCCCACCCAGGTCACCTACCTGCCAACCGCAGGGCAACGCAACAAACGGCCAAAACACTTCCTGGAACTCAAGAACTTCAAGGACAAATACAATACCTTGGAGAGCACATAAGTGGCCCAACAGGGAAGACAGTAGAACAGCAGTATAATATTCCATCATAGTAATTCTGTCTTTGATTGCCTTAAATCCTTAGATTACCTTTGAGAAACACCTGCCTGCTAACAGCATATCCACATCCAGTGCCCTGCATTTAAGTGTTTATGACCTTAGTGAGGGCTATTGCACACTATGGTGTGAAAAGAGCTGATGTTGTAACTCTGTAATTGTGCTGCTATGTTCAACACATGATTACTGAGATATACATGTTATGTCACTATGCAACAACAGAAGAGACAATCAGTATGTATGACACAGTATCCATGCATACACAGTTTGTATGTATACTGTAGACTTGCTCATGGTGAGTTCAAAACCATGCTAATGATGTAATGTTACACTTGACCAGTATTACTGTTAGACATGTAATGTAGGATCATGTTGTTTTGCCAGCGCTGGTGCCTCATAGTGTTACAAGGTGTTTTGCACAGTCTTG
The DNA here is from genome assembly GCF_951799395.1 of Argentina silus. Classification (NCBI taxonomy): domain Eukaryota; kingdom Metazoa; phylum Chordata; class Actinopteri; order Argentiniformes; family Argentinidae; genus Argentina; species Argentina silus. Next base: position 9,626,556 of record NC_139664.1, on the reverse strand, counting down.
ACTACTGTTCCTTTTGTTGCGGTAAAATCACTGTATGCCACAGGGACTGTGTTTGGAAATGTTACCATTCTCAGCCCAGTTTTACTGAAGCCATAGTGGATCTAATGAATGAATTCTTTGTATGTCTTTATTTCTCCGATTTTTTAAGGTAAAAATTATGAATTCTAATGAAAGTGCTATTTTGCCTGTATGTATGTATGTATATATGAATGAATGAATGAATGAATGCATGAATATTTTTAATGCTCTGTAATTTAAGTGAACTTGTAGCCTGGGTGCCAGTCTGAATTGCTTTAGCCAACTTATCCTTGCTAAAGCAGATGAGATGTGTGAGCTGTGTCCTGTATGACTGGTGTATGACTGGAGCTCAGTGTGGCCTCCTGGTAGAGCTGGAGACTGCCCTGCCTGAATGTTACTCATGCGGATTTATCATCTGTGTAATGTGAACCATTCCATTAAAGTGGCAACACTGGGGCGGAGAGATGCGTGTGATTCTTCATGATCAGAGAATGTGCTTATGGATTCATTACATAGTGGACACATTTGAGATGAAATACCTTTGAGATGTACAGAACCAGTCAGCATAGGTGCCACCTGTAGGATAAACTGGAATTTGAAAAGCCACAACGTGAGTCACCAGTAGAGGGGGCCATGTTACCAACTATGCAGTGAATTACACCTTAGAATGAAGGTGATAGGCATGAATGTATGGTCAACTCACTCAGTACTTTTGAAGTAAATGGCTTTTTACTGGAGCAGATGTATGTGCATAAATGTTTTAGATTAGTAGCTTTCTTCTTTTTCTTAGTAAAGAACAAATGTAATCATCACCGTATTGGGACACCTACATACAGTAGCAGCCTACTTCAAAGTGAAGGTGATAGGCCTCTGATGATGAGGGGGAAAGGATAACAATAATGAAACAATAGTGATTTTAAGAGATTTATTGAAAGAACCAAAACAGATACAACTAGTAAGGTTGTAGTTAATAATACAGTACACACACTAACTTCTATTGCACAATTTCTCCCTAAAATGAAGGTTATTTTTTCACATAAATACAAGGAGAAAATTGTCAAATAAATGTAAGGTCATCTACACGTCTTAGGGAAAGACGATTACAGAGAGAGAATTCATAAAACAAACAAACAAACAGTATTTACAAAGTTTATGATAGTAGATGAAACTTTTCGAACAGATTATTGTGTAATTTCGACAAGCGATGTTTTCGAACGTACGTTTGTCTGTTCTTCATCATCACCATCAATATCATCTTCATTTTCCTCAGCTAACTCCTTACACTATCATTTGAATAAAGTGACATCAGTATTGGTGAGGGGGACTTCAAAACCCTTCCTGTAGACAACTGCAGCTCTTCTCAGTGAGTGAATCAAAATAACAAAAAACGCTATTAACTGAGTAATAAAGCCATAACACCCCCACATCTCTCTCTCAGCCATAGAGTGTTTTCTCATCTGTGTTGTGTTGCTTTGGCCTGGCATTGCCCTGGGAAGGCGAGGGCTAAGTACTCCATTCAAACATCCCACTTCTTGAGGTCTGGGTCAATCAAATTGGAGTATCCCTCCTCCACACATGACACAACAGAGATTTAGACATAGAAATACAATCACATTCTTATTTCTATGGGTTTAGAGACTGGGTTTGAGGAAAAAAACATGAATACATCTAGACTTCAAATGTAAATCAGTTCTATAAAGTATTTATCTACATCCAAGTCCTGCACTCATATTCTCACACATTGCATAGTGTCCTCTGAGGGAGTGTGGCGACAGGTGTAGTGGTGCTACAGTTGGTCGTGGATGTGCTGTTGTATGCATCTGTGGTCACTTCATACATGTAGCCAGGTGTTATTGATAGTGGTCTGGTTTCAGTCCATTTTGGCTGCTTCTCAGCAGGTTGGGTGCTATTGTGGAGGAGCCTCCTCTCTCCCTCTGCCTCTGCCTCTACCTCTCTCTCTCCAGCTCACGACTTGATCTCAATGACTTTGATGAAGGGAAGGGGTTTCTTGGACGAATTGGACGGTTTGAGTGGCTTACTGTGGAGGAGAAAGAGAGAGAGCGGGTAGAGAGAAAGAGAGGTAGAGAGCGGGGGAGAGAAAGAGAGGTAGAGAGCGGGGGAGAGAAAGAGAGGGAGAGAGCGGGGGAGAGAAAGGATGAAGGAGAGAGAAGGGATCAAGAGTTTAGATTGTTGGCAGTGTTATACTTGGGCACACATTTCTAAAGTGAACAGATGAGTGACCCTATTTGGATCACATGGGGAAATTCTTGGGTCAGGTGTGTGTGTGTGTGTGTGTGTGTGTGTGTGTGTGTGTGTGTGTGTTTGTTAGGTCAGGAGCAGAGGGGGCAGGTGTGATGTCAGTTGATGAAAAGTCATGTGTGTGTATGTGTGTGTGTGTGTGTGTGTGTGTGGAAGTGGTGAGATGAAAGGGTGAGAGGAAAAAAAGAGAGAGATTGAGCTACCTGTAAACGATCTGCCCATTGCGGTCTGATGAAAGGTATGCGTTTGACCTTTGCCCTCCCAGGAAGTAGTCCATCTGGTCATGCATCTCCCGGTTCTACACACACAGGTCAGGGGTCAGAGCAGGTAGAAGACTATAACTCCCAGCGAGAGCTAGCAGATAAAAGACTACACCTCCCACACAGAAACAGTGCTCACCTCAGCCTCCAGGAAAGCCACCTTCGTCTCCAGCTCCCTGATGACACGATCCCTCTCCCCTATCACCATACGAGAGTTCTGCAGCTGTAGACACACACAGAGAGTTATTACCCAGGAAATAGGAGCCCATGCCTATCGTCAACATGAACATTTGTATATGCAAATGCTAGAGTTTCTGTGTGCCTCACCTGTTCGATCATGTGTCTGACTTTCCTCTGCTGGCACTTGAGCATGTCGTCCAGATGGTGAATCTTCTCTTTCAGGATGGCCAGCTCCTGCTCCAACTGCTCCGATCTAAACACACATACACAAACAGTTACACTTACTGATAGTCATTCTAACATTGAATCATCACTGTGTTTGCATACAATATACTGTACATGTGTGTGTGAAAGTGTGTTCGTACATTGCATGCATCTGTATGTGTGTGTATGTGTGTATGTGTGCGTGTATGTGTGTTTACGTGTGTGTGTGTATTTGTGTGTT
>NC_139664.1:9580894-9618394 GCF_951799395.1 Argentina silus | reverse complement strand
GCCTCTGTGTATGAAATAATATAAACTTGCCTTGAATTTGAATTGTGTTTCATCGTCATAAGGTCTTCAGTGGAAAACTTGCAAGTCTCACACACACACACACACACACACACACACACACACACACACACACACACACACACACACACACACACACACACACACACAATGGGAATGTCCATTTAGAATTCTGAGAAACAGTGGGGTGGGCAGGAAAACAAAAGTGAAGTGGGATGGAACATTTCCATGACGACCAAGCCTCCCAGTAGCCATAAACAATCTGGCCCCCTAAAAATGTCCTGTACATAAGAGGAGTGGGTGAACACACACACAACTAACACACTTCTCCTTGAGTCATTATAGTGTGGGAAATTAGGTCTAGCCCATGATTGGGTGTGTGTCTGGCAGCACAGCGAACCCCTTATTACAAGCAGAGAGGGAGTGGGAGTGTGTGCGTGTGCGTGTGTGTGTGTGTTTGTCCCTGCGTGCGAGGGAGGAGAGGGATTACATAACTTAAATAATATAACAAACTTCAAGCCAAACATCTTGTTCTCTTTACAGTACTTTCCTCTCTGTATATGACTGTGTCCTCCTGAAGTGTAAACCAATGGAAACTATGGAGACACTACGCAGACAAGGAAAATACTTTCCTTCTGATTCCTTCTTCTTCTAATTCTGAAATGTTTAACACATGTATACACACTCAGAGACACACACCCTGTGGTTAGCTACTGTTATTGTGTTCACTTTCCTTGTCCTGTCAGTCAGTTAGGTCATGGACAGGAGAGTAATGTCAGGAATCCACCTTATCTGTCCCTTTCACTGGGGCTCTTCACACTATTACCATTGTGTGTGTGTGTGTGTGTGTGTGTGTGTGTGTGTGTGTGTGTGTGTTTGTGTGTGTGTGTGTGTGTGTGTGTGTGTGTGTGTGTGTGTGTATGTGTGTGTGTGAAACACAAGTTTACTCAACTTAAATTACGCGATGGGTTTCAATCAGGCTGCTTTATAATTTATTTGTGTGTGTGTGTGTGTGTGTGTGTGTGTGTGTCACTCTACTGCACAAATGGGGAGTGAATACCATAGCGCTTAATGAGGAATACATATGAGTACGTCTGTTGCGGTTGGCACCGTTGAGTGTCAGATGCACAACACTGTATGTCACTATGGAATGAGGATATAAAAGTAGGCTGTGTTATGTAACAATGATATGGGTTATGTTGTTATGTAAGGCAGTTAAAGGTATGAGAAGCCTGTATATGTTTACTGATTGCCTGATTACCTACCTAGGCAGGACAATACACACACTGAACACACACACACGACAGGACAGGACAGGAGAGGGGGAAAGGGAGAGGGACAGAGAGAGAGAGATGGAGGGGGGCGCACACACACACACACACACACACACAAAACACACACACACGGAAAAGCTGGACAAAGAGAATGAGAGAGAGATAGAGAGAGAGAGAAAAACAGAAAGTGAGGGAGAGAGACAGAGAAAGGGCTGTTGGAGGAATGTGTCATTAGACAGGTCCCTTGGCCTCTCACAGAGAAGTAGACAAAGGTTCACCTAATCCACTCCCGAACACAGACTGCTCACACACTCACACACACACACACACACACACACACACACACACACACACACACACACACACACACTCACACTCACACAAAACCATTAGTGCCCAGGAGTCATGCAGAATCCACTCTACCATTATAATAGAGCAGTAATCTGAAACCATGCAGTGCACAGAGTCCAGACTGTGTTAGGGGCATTGACAACAGGCACAAAGGATCATGGGCCATGGCCGGCACAAAGGATCATGGGGAATGACAGGTCTCTTGTTTTCAACAGTGGCGTCTGGGGGTCTGTTAGTCATCTCTGTCTCTCACAGAGGTTGACTGAATGTTTAGAAAGTGGCATAGGCATCGTAAACAAAGAACTTCATGAGAAATGTCACTTGGAGCTCAACGTTCTGTCGCTCCCTGCTCGTGAGAGGAAATGGAACAGGAGGGAACTGTGAACACTGGAAACTGAGGTAGAAGATAGCATTGCCATATATAGTGACAGATCATCTTGTGTCTATGGGAGACAGTGGCCTTCCTCTGTTCTGCATTCCAGAGGTAGAATGCACCATAAACCATTCTCTCTCTCTATGTGTGTGTGTGTGTGTGTGTGTGTGTAAACAACCACATTATAAATCTGTCTCTCAGGTTTACAGCTCCTGGGGGCTGATCGGCGTACGTGTGTGCAGAATGTCATGATGCAGAGAGGACAGGGAGAAGAATGATCAGAGTACTAACAACACCTTTTCAGTGCTCTGATCCAGGTGTAGCTTTTTGACCAAGCCAAGCACTAGCACACACCTGTGGGCCTGAAGCACATGCACTGGTGCAGTCTGCACAGTGTTATTGTCAGAAGGGAATATGAACCATAAAATGTTAATAAAAAGGTTAGGACCAGCTCAAATGTAGACAAAGGCAGCCGCATGTTTCGAGTTTTGTTTTTTGTGTTGTATTCCCTTTTGAAACACGAGGTGACACATGTGTACAGGTGCAAAGCAAGCATTTCATAAGTCTGTCCCCAGGACATGAAGCGAGAGTTGTGATGACAGACCTATGATGTCAGAGCTATAAAAGTCTTCAGTTTAAGGACTCAAATGACTCATAAGCCAGTACCAAGGGAACACTGACTGTTGTACTTGTAGTTCCTGGGTCTTTGACTCCCTTCTGTTGAGAATGGTTTGATGCCCTGGTTCGTTACTGTGTAATAGAGTAACTGTGTAATAGAGTAACTGTGTTTGAGTTACTACCATAGTGTGAGTTACAGTATTAGCTCCCAGCTGATACCCATAGTGTGGGAACAGTGCGAGATTTAGGGGAGTCAGTTTCTCCTCATAGATGAGTGTGTATGTCATGTCTGGCTCAGGCCCAGTCACTGATGTCACACACTCCTGACTGAGAGAGTGGGTGAGGAAGGACTGAGGAATGGGAGAGTAAGGAGTGGAGTATGGGTGAGGTCAGAAATCATGAGGAAATTATATGGTTCATGCAACATTATTCAAAAAGTAGGGACAATAAGAAATGCCTGGAGAAGGAAAATAAGAGATTAATTGAAGCAATCCACAATGCTCCCTAGCTAACCATGGACATACCACTAGTTTACTTTAATCATCTTCCCACCTCTCTGGTAACTTGATGAATTTTGTAAAGATTGATGGGTGAGAAGGTGAATTGATAGATATGTGAGGACAGATAAAAGATTTCTCTGTTTAGTCATAAAAACTTGGATCGGATGGAGACAGCTCTGTCTCTAAAAGGAAGGTACTGGCTGTTCTAGTAATTTCCTCTCTGAATACTCCCTGACTCCATGCTGTCAAGAAACAACAAACAAAACAAACAGTTCTGCTGCTGCTGAAGATCTCTCTCTCCCTCTCATTGCTACTTTGGGAACATTTCATCCTCCTTATCTGTCTTCCTTATATTTTTACAATCTGTTCGTTATAAACGTTTACATGGAATTGCTCTATCACCTTGACCAAATGAGAGTTGCATTCTCACGCCCATGTTCAAATGTAAAACTAGATAAACAGGACCAGAACAAATAAGAAACCCGAGCCATGCAGTACATATTAACTGCTGCCTTGCAGCATTGTTCAAATATTACCTTACGTAAGTAAGAGTAAAACACACAAGAGTATATATCTTGACTAGAGCCAGATTTACAGCCTTATACAACACTGAAAAGATAGCTTGTTTGCTGATAGGCCGGTCTAGGACCACCTTATCCTCCCAAAATCTTTATTTCAACCTTTTGAGGGAAAGAAAGGGCAACTTGATCCTACACCTGAGGTACAGTAAGTACAACACAATGGTGCCGCAGGAAACTGCTCTTATCTGGTAAAAGTATCAGGTTGCGTGGCAACATTCAGATTATAAAGAGACTATGAGCTGGGTAATTTGTCAAACATGGTGAATGATTAATCCTCTCTGACTATAGACAAGAGATAAAGCCCAAATGGCAATATGGAAAAGCACACTAGATGTAATGAGGAATATCTAAGCTATAGGCCTGTTTTTAAGTCTGGACATTTATGGCACAGGAGGTTCTAGTGTGCTTATTCTTTAACAGCAGTTAAATAAACTTCCATTCTTAAGTTGTCTTCATTGGCTGTCACTACTGTAATCGCTACATGGAAGAAAGCACTAGTGACATGCAGTCTGGCCAAACCACAGATGTTATCTGAACTAATTCTTTCTCTCTCTCTCTCTCTCTCTCTCTCTCTCTCTCTCTCTCTCTCTCTCTCTCTCTCTCTCTCTCTCTCTCTCTCTCTCTCTCTCCTTCTCTCTCTCTCTCTCTCTCTGTGTATTTGTATATAGGCTAATACTGTAATTACTAAGTGTAAGAAGCCATTCGAATGGCCCACTAAGACCAGATGAGGCCACTAAGCCTGAAAAGACTTCTGTCAGGATCAAAGTGAAACAGTCAGTGGAGAATTAATCTCTTGCTTATTCTTAGTTCCAGTCAGTTTATCACTAAAATGTCTTTATTGATCAAAAGGGGAATCATATGTCACCAGAACAGAGTGGAATGTGTATTAAAGTTGGTACAAAAGTTCCAAGAAGGCAACCTTTGCCATCCAAAGAGATAGATATGATGATGCCGGAGGTTCTATACTTCTCTATCTGCCAGACTACTGTATCTGTCTGACTGGGTCGCTGTGAGCGATAAAGCCCCATGCGCTGAACCATAGAAATGGAATGAATTATTCTATTTCTATGCTCTAAACACTATCCAGTCCCCCTCGCCCACAGGGCGCTTTACTCATGTTGCTCACATGTAGGTCGACTTCAGCACAAATATTGAAAATCCCGAAAAGAAAAAAATGTGTGTTATTGTCATGTGTGAAACAATATAGAGTTACTTACCGCTGATCTCTCGTCAGCTCTGATGTCCTCAAATGTACACAGACTCCGCGTAACGCCGTTCATCTTCGCACAGGTTCGATAAATAAACTGGGAAAAACTTAAATAAATATAAATAAAAACAGCAACGTTGTCGCTTATGAATAGACAGGTATGTCTTCTTTGCAATGGACAGAGGGAAAAGTCTTCTGACTCTGCCTGTTCACTTGCTGATCTCGTAATATATTGAACAATACCAGACTCTGCTCGCTACTACTGGGCGATGAACGGTTTCATCAGTCCGATCCCACCCCTCACCGACTCCTCTCCTACCGGTCTCATCACGTCAGATCTGCTGCCGGAATGTGCGCGTGATCTCAGCAGCCAGGCTCTCTCTCAGTCGGAACGCCCCCCGCGGCTACAAAAAAGTGAAGCATAGTCGAGCAGCGCGCAGGTAACCGTACTTGTCCAATAAAAAAGGTCTGAATGATTTTTATCCTTATTTTTATGTTCATTCTTTGATCAAATACATTTATTTGAGTTACGGATAATAGGTCTATTGAGCCTAGCTGAGAGACAACATTCCCTTTGGGCCACTCCCACTCACAACCTCACGTACCTCTTTCATGAGATTCCACATGAATCAATCTATTTTACACATAGGTCTCTTTACCTTCCTTTTGCTCGTCATGATACAGTATATGTAGGCAACTAAAAGAGAGACAGACAGATAGGCAGACAGACAGGCAGGCAGGCAGGCAGGCAGACAGACAGACAGACAGACAGACAGACAGACAGACAGAGACAGGCAGGCAGATTTGTCCATTTGGTCGGTTAGGGTTAGGGTTGATCACAACCCTAACCCTGACCACAAAAGCAGTATGGACAGGGCTCAGTGCTGATCCAATCCAAATCTCACCATGTGTACAGCACAGACCTCAAATTGGATAAAGACTTAATGGTCATTGCTTAGGAGCCAAACAACAGCTGAGCAATTACTGCACAGAGGAGATGACGGCAGAAAAAGGACAGACAGGCAGACACATGGTTATATTAACATACACTAATTTGGCAGTAAATCTATTGATTGATTGTTGATTAATTGATTGTTTTCTGTGGTAGGCTGTGTGTGTGTGCGTGTCTGTGCGTGGGCAGTTGATTAGACGAACCCACATTCCTAACAAACATACGCAACATTTCTCTCTATCTCTCTCACACACACACACTCACACCTTTCAAAATCAGGTCTCATAAACCCTGCCAAATCATGCTGAGATGTGTCTCGATCCTGGAAGACGCTAATTACACGCTGACATCACACAGACAGACAGACATGTTGTACGGTGTGCCCATATACCCAGACAGCTACTGATCTAGAGACAAGGTAGATCATATCACAACGATGATATCAGCAGACAGTTATGAATATGAACCGTTAGTCAGAAGTCTATGCATGTCTCCCCATACGTTCTTCCCTTCTTCCATTCTACACTGTGGAAACGTGAGGAGACGGTGTGAGTGAGAGGCGTCTCACTCAGTATAACAGGAGATTTAACCCCCTGAACCACAAACTACAATGCTCACCTCACAAGGACAGATACAGACAAACTCATTGATAGATATGATGATGCCACACATCCACATTGTCTGGGAGGGGATACCCAGCCAGACTAAACAAATGGACCGAACTTTGTTGATACTGTACTCTATCAGGCTCATGGGAGGCAAACAATGCATTGAACAAACAATGCATTGAACTAGGACCCAGATTCCTTTTGTGTAATAATATAGGCCATTTAGCTGACGCGTTTATCCAAAGCGACTTACATTGCAGTAAGTGCATACATTTCAGTATATATGGTCCCAGCAGGAATCAAACCCACAACCTAAGCGTTGTTGGCGCCATGCTCTACCAACTGAGCCACAGAGGACCACATGTAATCATGGCACCATTACATTGACTGCCATGGCCATCGATATTAAGAGTGAAAAGAACTAAGCATAGCAGAGGAGAAGTTATCTATTCTATATACCAGGGCATTGTATAGTACATGGTGTGCTCAACAAAGTGGTTTCACTGAGATAGGAATTCAAAACACTGACACACTGAAAGATGATACACGCTCCTCTCCTCCTCCTTTTCACACGTTTATAACATTTGAACAGCTCCGCTCAAACATGAAGCTGTTTTGCATTTTCCCCTCTCTGCGTTTGTCTTTCAATATTGATCCATACTGAAGTGGAAATATTTTTGTGTGGAAAATGTAAGGTAGCTCCACTGGCTATGCAGGTTTAATGAGAGCCTCCATATAAAGGAAAATGTTACACTGAAACACACCCTAGAGTATTGGAATATGATTACATAATGTACCAAAATCCTGTTTGGAAAACCACATTGCAAAAGCACAGGTGGGTGCAGCCCAGTCATGGAACAGTGTGGACAGGTTTACTATCTGGATTAACAGGAATGTATACATTCAATATACACATACAAGGGAACAGAGATGATGATATGTATTTCATCGACAGTATATGGAAACAGGTAAAATTATAATAACATATGTAATTACAGGAGCAAGGCGTAAGTCTATTGGAAATCTGCTACCTCTACCGCGAAATTCAGTTTGAAGTTACAAACAACAACATCCTCCCTAATAATAATATAACCCCCCAAAATGGACGTGCAGTGTCGGACATTAGCTGATGTGTTTCTACATGTACGCATGATTTGGAGAAGCAGACACCAGAGTCCACACCCCTAGAACACCCGTCAGTTACAACGTGTTTGTATGCAAACTGAGTGTCGGACCCGACACTCCATTTTAGAAAAGCGCTGAAATATTAATTTCCAGTGATCTCATTCCCTGATTGCTACTGATTAAACATCGCCAACATACTGTAAGTCATTTAGAACCGTTCGAGAAAACTTGAATGTAAGATGAAAAGATAGTGTTCTACCTGTCATCCCTCCTGGTCCCTCAGCAGCACCGCAGGGGACGTGTTGGAGTCTGCCATGATCAGCACACATCCTGGTCCAACAGTCATGTCCCTGATGTGTCTCACAATAGCAAACTGTCATTGAAGCACATTCTTGTCTTGGCATACGAGTGTGCATAAGAAGGTGTGCAAGTACATACATATGTACCTTTGCTTAAAATCTTTCATATATGCTTAATCATTAGCAAACAAATGAGCAAAATCAAACTATACTGTTCCAACTGTATGGGGGTGCTTGAATTGATATATAAAAATATATATAAAAACATTCTACTGCTTACTAAATTGAGCTACCAATGGTCTTTAATACAACAAGCAGCATTATACTGTAATCTATTCCACCGTCATTTATTTTCAATCAAAATGTCATTTCACCCCCTGGACTGATACAGGATTGAACCCAACCCTGTAAAAACACCTTGCAGGCTGGTATCACCATAGTAACAGCTCCTCTTTTCATATCATACTGGGCTCTGCCAAGATCAAACTGTTTGTACACATTCCAGACATTTCTTTCTCAGTTGTTCCTGCTGCAGTCGTTCTGTTGGCATTGATACACAGAAGAGAAGCCATCCATCAAACTACCTTGCTATGGTTAGTCTACCACAACAGAGGGGGTCAGGCTCCTTACCCAGCAGAACACTATACACAAAGTAGGGCAGGCTGTAGTATGCACAACCTTATCCATAACAAAACCTACACTTTTAGTCCAAACCCGCTGTATAAGAGTTTGGCCTCTGCTACAGTATAATGCTTCACTCTGAGCTCAGTGTCCTGCTTCAGGCATGCACTGTCTCATCTGTAAATCAAACAGAATGCTGTGATGTTCATCACCACCCATCAGGGTTTATGTGAACAGAGTAAGCCAGTGTACAGTGTACTCAGTGAGCAGAGAGAGAAGCGAGCAAGCAGGTAATTGTGTACTGCTTATTGACCTGTATCTCGCTCACGCACACACACACACACACACACACACACACAGGTAAACACAGAGGGATGCAGCCTTTAGGAAAACAAACCACCACAATCTCTCTCAACGCTTTGGAATAACATGTACGAAACATCACAAAAACAATGATGAAAACACCATTCCCACAAGAGATAAAAGCCAAAAACAGAGGGGTCTATAAATACATCTACAGTCCTGTGAACACACGTTCCACTTCCTGACAGGAAGGGCTAGTTTCAGACACAACACAACTCACATTAGTGAGTGTAAGGGTAATGTACTTTAGTGCTGTCACAGGTGCTGCTGCGCCCTTGCAGTTCTGGGGAATTAGGGATAAACCGCTGACAGACAGAGTCATAACAATGCATTTCTAAATAAGTGTCATAACATCAATTAGACCTTGATCCTGAAAACAAACTGTAATGCTTTAAGACTGGGTGGGCTCCACTTCCATAGAAAGATAAACAAAACATGGATGAATTCCATGACTCATCAGTCCAGAGACCAATGTTGCAACAATAAGTCTTAAGGTCTTAGCAAGCGAGACACAACATAGACTGACTTTCTGTTTGAGGCGACTTGTCCTGAGTGCTGTGCCAAGTTTCATTCTTATCTTCCACAGAACTACACAGAGGAATGAGGATGTAACATGACACGAAGAAAAAGAATAACAACAAAGCAATTAATACTCAAGAGGTAAAAAGGAGGATCAAAGAGATGACATTCACATTAAATTCCACAGAACTATGTCCATTCTAGTGTTTGTTCAAGAGAACTCTCTTGTGGAGTGTCACTAAGACAATGAAGAATGTAGTGTTTGACTTTATTTTTTTATTGCTGCTAAAATTGTATTCAATAGAAAACAGATTTGTAGAGTACAAATTCACAGTGTAAAATGATTCTAATCAAAATCATGTACCATCATCTCAAGCTACAACAAAAGCCATACAAGGGAATGTATGTCAGAGAACAGTATACTCTTAACAGATCTTTCAAGCCAAGTGGGCATAAGGAAAAGATACAGTTGCAGTAGTTGAATCGACAGTGTTGACTATCATTGATTGATTGTTCAACAAATAACATCTCACACTTCCACAGCTACAGTACAGTAATTAAATAGTAACAAATCATTTACAAAAATCAATCCAAAGTACACTAATACAACAAGAACAAGAACAACTGAAACCAATTACAAAATTCTTAAACAGCTTTAAGGCATCAGAGTGAAAGGTATTCACAGGCTTCACTGAGTGAGTGACTGAAAGGAATGCATAGACGTTGTGCAGCCTCGACTAATACACTTGAAAGGTTTGTGTGTGAGAGAGAAAGAGAATATGGCAAGATATGTATCATAGAGAACTCTGTACATACTCATGTAGTGGCCGGCAGTCAGGTTTAGAAAAGAACAGCAGCTGCAGTATACAAAACTAACATTTATTTTGTAAGAACGATTACCAAACGGTCAGTCAAACCATCAGATTTAGTTTATGAAACTACGATATTTCCTCCCCCCCAAAAAAACATCCAGTGGAAAATTGGTGATCACATTTCTTAGAAAAATAATTGTTCATGAATCTCAATATTGCTAGTGGTGTCTAGTGTATACACTCGTGGTAATAATCATGAACATTGACATTGATGACATCATTTGGTCCATCATTTCCAGAAGCATGCATAGTGGGATATATAGATTCAAGCTGCACATTTGCTGTGCATGCCAGTCACACGCTGTCAGCACAAACAACTGATGTGTTTCTAGTCAGAGCAGCTGTCAACATGGTGAAACAGCTCAGGTCAACTCACAATACCGTACTGTGAGGGTGGTTGTCTTAGTATTCAGTCAGAGACACAAAACCTGTTGTAAGTGTCAAATTCTTTCTCCGTGGAGAATTGAGTAGAACAGAGTAAACCTATAAACTTTAGGTGAGTCACACCCAAGACCAACATCTCTCCCTCCCTCCCTCTCTCTCCCTCCCTCTCTCTCCCTCCTTCCTTCCTTCCTTCCTTCCCTCTCTCTCTCTCTCTCTCTCTCTCTCTCTCCCTCCTTCTCTCTCTCTCTCTGTGTTTCCTGTAGTGCTGGTCAGTTTGTTAAGTGCTTTAGACAGTAAACCTTGCCTGTCCTTTAGAGGAGATTACAGAAGACTGCTGTAGAATGTACCTATAGGAACATCCACAGCAGTCTTCACACTGACTCCTCAGTACCAGTGTGTGTATGTTGCCCAGTGTACCAAATTATTCAACATGGTCGTATTTTTAATGAGGAATACATCTTGTACCCGTTTTCTCCACTCCTCCTCCTCCTCTTCTCTGTGCCCTTGACATTCCTCCTGCCCCCTCCTCTCTTTCCCTTCCTTTAATTAGCTAGACTTTATAATGTAGTATTCAGAGTACCTGTTAGCCCCCCCCCCCCCGTTAAATACAGTGCCTAGTGTGCAGTATCACCGGCTTCCTCCCTAGCCGGAGTGGGTGTACAGAAGACTCCCAGTGTTGAATACCTGTGTGTCTCTGTGTGTAGTGCTTAAAATAACTCCTTCCAGAACTTCCCTCCATCTCCTTTTCTCTGTAGTGCTTACGAAAACCAACATCCCTCCCATTACTACCCTACCACCCTACAATCCCCCCCATCCCTCCCTCCATCCATCTCCCTTTCTGTGGAGCTTAGAAAACGCCACTTTAGCCTCACTACCATTACTACTACCACTACTACCCCTCCCCCCTCCCTCTCTAGCAGGAGCTGGTCTGCAGGTTGCCCTCAGTGAGGATGGATGTGATGCTGGAGGGGTCGTACAGGCCTTCATCATCCTCTTCCTCTGAGCTCAGAGCCGAGGAGTCCAGGGCTGGCCGCCGCGCCTGCTGGACCTTCCTCCTGAGACACAGCATCATCATCATTAGCTTCATTGTTATCATCATCATCATTAGCTTCATTGTTATCATCATCATCATCAGTAAATCAGTCAAATCAGAATACAGCTGGCCCATGAGAGGCGATAAGCATGTCTCTGCTGTAGACCGTGTAGTTCCCTCTACTTGTCTCAGTCAGAGAGCTCCCTCTGTTGGTCAGAGAAGGGAATGGGCAGTTCTGACTGATAAGGGAATGAGTGCTGGATCTACTGTATGCAAGTGTGTGTGTGTGTGTGTGTGTGTGTGTGTGTGTGTGTGTGTGTGTGTGTGTGTGTGTGTGTGTGTGGGCATGTGGGTGTATTTCTTTCCTTGCGTTGCTGCTTGTCACAGCGTTATTGTTTTAGTTTAATTGGACACCTTTACACACCATGGTGGCCACTGACTGACGTTTTTCCTGCTTGTGTCCCAAACAAGTTTACTAAACTTCAATTAGGCGGTGTGTTTCAATCAGCGTTCTTTATAATGGATTTGTGTGTGTGTGTAATAGCATCATCTCTGTAGAGGGCTTAGGGAGAGGCTCAGTGATCCATAATGACATGCCTCAGCTGAGTCACTGACACACACACACACACACTACACTACACTACACTACACTGTTTGGCTGTGGGTAGTGGACAGGCTGCCAGTAAATGTCATGCATACTGAACTCACAGAGAAGCCTGGAGGAGAGATAATTGGGCTGATTGGACAGACGGACGGACACACATGCGGAGACACACACACATACACACACGCAGAGACACACACGGAGACACACGCGCGCGGAGACACACACACACGCGCGGAGACACACACGCGCGCGGAGACACACACACACACACGCGCGGAGACACACACACACACGCGCGGAGACACACACACACGGTACCTACTTGAGCTCTGTTTCCAGTGCCGTGACTCTGGCCTGTAAGGCCTCCTTTTGTTCCACTTGTTCCTCCACCTCTCTCTGAGCCTTCCTCTTCAATCCCTCCATCCTCTCCACCTCCGTCTCTCCTTCATCCACCTGTCTCTTCAGAGCCTTCACACGCAGAGACAGCTGCAACAGAGAGGAGAATGGTAGTTAGTGTGTGTGTGTGTGTGTGTGTGTGTGTGTGTGTGTGTGTGTTTGGGTATGAGGTTGTCAATGAAGAACTGTACTTTACGCACACAGGAATAACGCATTATGGAATAATGTGCTCTGAGTGTAGTAGTATTTCTTTGCACATTGTGATAGTCTGTGTGTGTGTGTGTGTGTGTGTGTGTGTGTGTGTGTGTGTGTGTGTGTGTGCGCTGCACCTGGTCTCTCTGTTCTGTGTGTTGTTGCCTCTCGTCATCCACGGTAATGTTGAGCTCTTTCAGTTTCCTCTCAAGGCGACGCTGAGTTGACAACATGGTGTTCTTCTCCCTGGGTCACACAGAGTCACCGGTAACGCCAAAATATGACACAGTACACCCATTCAGACACAATATATTGGTGTGGTGCATTGTGGGATCTGTAGTGTGTGGGTGTACCTGTCCTCGCTGTGTAGACGCTCCTCTAACTCCTGAACCTTGCTCTCCAGCTGAAACACCCCAGCTGAGGACCGAGACTGACCCTCCATATCAGCCACACGACTCCTCAACTCCTTCATCTACAGAGAGAGAGGGGGAGGGGGAGGGGGAGGGGGAGAGAGAGGGGTGGGGGGAGGTTAAGTGTAATCGGACATATGGCCTTTTTCACAGCTGAAAAAACAAACAAAACTAAATATAGCAGTATGTCACAGACCCACACACAAATACATACATGTCTCTCCAGGGCGTTCTTGTCCAGCTCCAGGTCCTGTTTGGAAGATCTCTCCTGCATGAGCTCCGAACGCAGCTGGTCTATCTACAGAGAGAGAGAGGGGGAGACACAGGTAAGATGAATCATTAACCAATGAACAGGCAGAGGCTGGGAGACACACACCTCTAGTGTGTGGAGCTGAGAGAGTGGCCTAAAGAGATGACCCCATGTACATGGGAGCAGATGAATGAGTGTGTAAGTGAGTGTGTGTGTGTGTGTGTGTGTGTGTGTACCTGGTCTCTGCTCCTGGTGACCCGGTCAGTGAGGAGCTCCACACTCCCCTTCTCCTCTTCCAGCTCTAACTCCAAACGCTTCAGCTTATCCTGATAAAGACAGAGAGAGTCAGTTCAAAACCCAGTCTCCCCCCCCCCCGGTATGATATACTGGTACCAGAAGTAAGCATTTATACAGGAGATGCTCTGTCGAGGCTTTGTACCACTGTTAATGATTTAATTTAAATAAAAAACACTTGACTGTTCGAAACTTCCCTGTTGTATTTATAACATAAAGCAACTGCTAGAGTACAGGTTGGAAATCCAACTTGTGAGGATAGACATGCACTTCTGGTAGCAAAAATAAAAGGGTACTTTTTTCCCCCTCTATTTTGGCTTTTTGCTTTGTTTGACCCCAGTTACCCAGACAACAGAACACACACACACATCCTTACCTCCAGAATGCGTATCTCTCTGGCCTTGTCACTGAAGCTGTTCTTGCTGTTCTCTAGTTCTCCCTCTAGGTGGCGGAGCCGGTTAGTCAGCAGCTCTTTGTCCAGCTGGGAGTTATCCCTCTCCTCACACACTGTGAGGAGCTCCTTCTTCTGACGGGCGACCTAACACACACACACACACACACACACACACACACACGTTACAAACCAACTTTGCACGCATACACACAGGCAGACACACACACACACAGGCAGACACACAGGCAGACACACACACACACACACACACACACACACAGCTCACTCCTCTAAAGACATCACACACACCTCTTCCTCTAGCCTCCTCAGGGCGCTCTGGTTCCTCTCCAGCTCAGCCTGGGTGTCGTTACCATGACGCTGCGCCTCCTGCGTCTCCCGGCGTGTTCTCTCCCTCTGCTCTTCCAGCTGAGCCCTGAGAGCCTGCAACTCTTCTCTGGAGGAGTCTGATAGTGACTCATACTGAAAGAGAGACAGAGGGAGAGAGAGAGATGTAAGATTTGCCTTTAATACACAAATAACTGAAAAACTGAAAAATGCACCCCTCCCAAAAAAAAAAAGCAGTTCTTCTCCCTACAGACATCCTTGTCCAACAACTCCCCCTCACCTCCTTGTTGATTTTCTCCAGGGCTCTCTCCTGCTGTCGTTTGGTCTCCTCTAGCTGTGTGCTAGTCTGTGTGAGTAGGTCTTTCTCTCTCTCCCTCTCCTCCAGGCGCAGGCTGAGCTCGCGGTGCTCTTGCCCCAGCCGAGAGGCTCCTCTCTTGGCCTCATCCAGATCAGTCCTCAGCCCCCTCACCTCCGCGTGGAGGGCCAGCTCTGCCTCAGAGCTCTCAGATGCGCTGGTTTGGAGCTGGGCCTGGGGGATACACACATGGATATAGAACACCTCACACACACACAGCATCATCTCCACACGCAGCTGAGCCTAGGCAACACATACGCACTGGGAGAGTGAGAGAGAGAGAGAGAGTGTGTGTGTGTGTGTGTGTGTGTGTGTGTGTAACAGAGTGAGCAGGAGAGTGTGTAAGCAGCAGTGTGTGTGTGTGTGTAAAAAGAGTGAGCAGGGGAGTGTGTAGGCAGCAGTGCGTGTGCGTCTCTCTCACCTCCAGGCGTGAGAGCTTCTGTCCGAGGCGTGTGTTAACCTCCTCCTGCTCCAGCTGTGAGTCTCTGAGAGAGTTTAGTTCAGCCTGTGATCGTCCCAGACGCTCCGTGCTCGCCTGCAGTTCCTCCTCAGCCAATGACAGTTTCTCTTTCAGCCGGCCGGCCTCCCCCTGCACACCACTGAGCTCCGCCTCCAGGCCAGAGATTACTGACGGGTCAGGGAGCTAAAGACATCAGAGTGTTCAGAGTAAGAGGGAGGGAGGGAAGGGTGGAAGAGGGCAAGGAATGAAGATGAAAAAGAATCGGTGAGAGGAGGAAAGACAGAAAAGAGAAGACGAGGAACAGCATTAGTCATGCGGCCCTCTCTAGTATGGATTCAGTCACAATTCTTTCAGCCAATCCACTGAGAACTCACCTGCTTGTTTTTCTCCTGCGCCTTGGCCAGATCCTCTTTGGCTCTCTGTGATTGGTCCCTCAGTCTGTCCATCTCGTACCTCAGCTCAGCCTCCTGCTCCTGGTTGGCCTTCTTTAAGGAAATGACCTCCATGACCTTCTTATCCTGCTCCGCCCTGTGCTTCTCCAACTCTGACTTGGCCTTCTGCAGGTCGGCGCGGCAAGACTGCAGTTCCTGATAGAACAATCAATCCATCAAATCTGTTATACACACTTTATATTCATACTACAAATCTATACCACTTATGTACTATTAGCATGGCTGGCGTGTGTGTGTGTGTGTGTGTGTGTGTGTGTGTGTGTGTGTGTGTGTGTGTGTGTGTGTGTGTGTGTACCTTGGTGAGTGTATTTGTGTGGCTGGGGTCTGGAATCTGCTGTTTCATGGTGGTTATTCTCTCTTGATGCTCCTTCAGATCCTCCTCAAACTCCTCTTTGTCCAAGCGAGCCTGCAGCAGCCTGTCACATGCACACTTCCTATTGATACTATCCATATCTTTACTAGATCTACTGATTCAAATACAGACTGGGGACTGGTCAAAAGTGTGGATCAGTTTAGTTCACTCACTCATAGGTTACTGTGCTACATCTACTTGGTTGACATCTTTGGACAGTACATTTTGGGTCATACTAGGACATAACTGTTTCTTTACTAACACAGTCTGACATCATGAAAAACATCAAATCTAAAGCTAAACAAAGATCTGGAGACTGAAACTACGGGGCCATCCACACGTGGCGTCATAACTAGGGCCAGTTATCCCCGACCACTTGGCGAGGGAACAAACAAGCACTGGACTAGCAAGGTGGAAGCCATAGAGTTTAAAACATTAAAGATAAAGCTCTATGTGTGCGAGGAAAAGCAGTGTTGTGTAAGTACACCCTATGTGGTAACAACGGTGGTGAAAGTGGACGACCGTACGAACTACAGACACAGACGTAAACACAGAAACAGACACAGCTCTAGAGACAGGTGACAACACAACAGCGGTTCATAGATTCATGTCTCCCTCACTGCGGCTCAGGGCTGACAGGCGGGTCTCTGGCACAATGAGAGGGCGAGAGAGACAGTGACGGTGCAGAATGAGAGAAAAAAAGAGAGTGATACACATTAATGGTGCAACATAAGAAAGTAGTGAAGGCAGTAAAACTGATAGTGCAGGCTTGAAGGAAAAGAGAGAGGCAACCCTATTTCACAACAGGATTGGCGTAAGGTGTGTGAATGAACTTTGAAAGTGACCAGATTCCATTTTCTCCCCCCTAGCACCTTCCTCTTTGCTGTTCACAGATCTTAAGGGAACTGGATGGGTTTAGAGAACTTGGTGACGGCTTTTCCGAAGCCTATCCGGTCCTTTAGGATCTGTCACCACTGAGGGGGTCGGGCCAAGTGAAAGTGGTTAAAAGGTAGAGCGGGGCCTTTCTAAGTTGTGGATGAGCATGTGAATGTAGTGTACTCACTCCTGTTTAGTGGTGCGGAGTTCATCCCTGGTGGATTGGAACTGCTCCCTCCAGTGGCCGCTCTCGTCTCTGCACTCTTCCAGCTGCTGCTGTAGAGAACGTATGGACGCGTTCACACGCAACCGCTCTGCCTCGATACCTGCCTGAGACTGACAGAGAGAGAGAGAGAGGGAGAGAGGGAGAGAGAGGGAGAGAAGGAGAGAGAAGACCATTAGTGCAATCAGATTTCATCAACTCACCATAAAATCAGGTTTAACTCTGTGTGTGGGTGTGTGTGGGTGTGCGTGTGTACCTGTGAGACCTGCTCCATGCTGCTTCTCAGTCTCTCCATGTCAGTGCTGTATTGCTCTCGGAGGGTCTCTATCTCTCTGTCGTGAGTTGCCACCTCGTCCTTGAGCGCCCCCTTCAGAGCGGTGAGCTCCCTCTCTCTCTGGCGCAGGTGCTCCTCCAGCTTCTGCTTCAGCATGGACAATTCAGACAGGTCCGCTTGGCAGGACATTAACTCCTAGAGAGACATCACAAAGGTTTAACACACACTCCCCCTTGCTCTGCTTCAGTGACAAACACATACTGTGTGTGTGTGTGTGTGTGTGTGTGTGTGTGTGTGTGTGTGTGTGTGTGTAGTACCGTCTTGTTGCTGTTCTCTCTCCTCAGCTCCTCCTGTAGTTCAGCCAGGTGATCCTCCATCTCTCTGACCCGGGACTCTGCGTTTTCCCTCTCCATACGTAACTGAGTCAGCCTGAGAGGAAGAGAGAGCCGTTGACTTGGGATGCTTTTTAACATTAAGGAAGCACTAAATAAGCTAAAGTATATCTTAGAACTGTCATCTCTGTATCTGTGTGACATTTGTGTGTGTGTGTGTGTGTGTGTGTGTGTGTGTGTCCGCTCTACTGCACAAATGGGGAGTAAAGATCATAGCACTTAATGAGGAATACATATGAGTACTGGTAGTGTGTGAACTGTGTTCTCACTCGGTGTGTGTCTGGTGCAGTTCATTCTTCTTCCGGTCCAGAGTGTCCTGCAGCTGCAGGTTCTCATCCAGACACGTCTCCAGCTCAGCCTTCAGGGCAGGGTCAGACCTGCCACCAGAGCCCTACACACATACACAACAATGACAAAGGACAACAGCAACTCAACAACAAAAACCCATTTGTGGATGAATGATGGAATGGAAGATGGAACTCCATACAGTACTCAGCCCTGCATGTGCATGTGTGTGTGTTCTTCAGAAATGTGTTAAGACCAACCGAACTCCCTTAAACCAGCACATAATAACTAATTATCACAAGTTAGATTATAGTGTGTGTATGTGTGTGTATGTGTGTGTGTGTGTGTGTGTGTGTGTTCTGTCCACCTCTGACATAGCTAGCAGGCTTTACAGTTTAATCTGTAGTGCACTTAAAGGGCCTTTTAGAGCACTTATTCAGATTACCCCCTCATTAAAAACAACAAAACAAAAAACTAAAAAAAAACGGCAGCAGCTTCTCACAGTTCCCAGTAAAGACACACACACACACACACACACACACACACACACACACACACACACACACACACACACACACACACACACACACACACACACACACACACACACACACACACACACACACACACACACACACACACACACACACACACGAGAAGAGCCTTCAGAGCTAGTACACCCCATCATACGACTCCTCCCTCGAGTGAAAGTGGGCTCAGCTGGTGTGTGTGTGTGTGTTCTTGGAGCAGCTCCACATCATTACAGCCCAGTGTGAGAACCAAGTTAGTCCCTGGTGACCATCTCTTCTCTCAAGAGGCGCTCAGACAATTAGATCAGTCTAACTGGAATAATAGTGATGTTGTTGTGTGTGATTTGTGATTTCTGTCTCCCTCTCTCCCTGCTCCACTCACCCTCCTCTCCTCCTGCAGGGAGGCCTGCAGCTCAGTCATCCTCCTCTCCAGTTGTCTCTTTTCTCTCCTCCACTCTTCACTGGAACTGTCACTGGGCTGAGAGAGAGAGAGAGAGAGAGAGAGGGAGAGAGAGAGAGAGAGGGAGAGGAGGTGTTTCATATTGCTTTATCAAAGAAGTAAAGAAAACGCTCAAGCTTGGAATTGGGGTTCATACCTTGAGTCCCTGAATCTTCTGGAAGATGACCCTGACTTTGTGCTTGATGGCTGAGTCACTCTCACTGGACCTGAGGGAGGGGAAACAGAAGGTGAAAAGTTAAAGAGAAAGATGAAGAAAGAAGAAAATATCAAGTTACCAAACACCCTTGGGTCCAGATCTAGCATCAGCTTGCCTTCCCAAAACACTCAAAATGTACTGTGGATCAGTGTCTAGGGCCAACGTCTTCCTACTCCACTTGAGATGGCTGGAGTTGTACAAACGAGCTTGGTTGACGTTTGAACCAGAGAAATTGAAGACATGTACCCCTCTCTCAGGATGCTGTAGATGGTCTGGATGATCTGCTCCTCTTCACTGGTCACCTCTGAACTCTGACCCTGGTCCAGCAAAAGGTCAGGGGTCACCTTCAGACAGTCAGACACCGAGGTCAGTCAGTAAGTGACAAACGCACGCATGCACGCACGCACGCACGCACACAGAGTGACTAAGCCATCAAGTCTCACACAAACACACACACACACACACAAAAACATAAAAGACACGACAAAGCTTTACAGTAACCTCCATCCTCTCCCATCCCATCTCTTACCCGCGTGTCTGTCCGATTGGCTGATGGAGTCTCCTTGGCAACAAACATCCCTGGCGAAGCCCACTGATTGGCTGGGGGGGGCGTAACCTTGGCAGTGGACCCAAGACTGCTGTGAGTGGAGGATGGGGCTGAGGAGTAGGGATTGGGGGTGAGGGAGGGTGTGGCATCTCGTGGGTCCTCTGACACAGGAGAGCGCCCCCTCTGTTGCCCTCCAGTATTACTGCCGTCAAACCGGCTGATCAGTCTGTTGACAGGGGTCTGGGTGGGGGGGGGAGGCGGGGCCGAGATGGGCTGTTCTGTGTGGGGAGGGGGTTCAGGGAAGGACTGACTCCCCCTTGATCTCACCTCCTCCCTCTCCAGCGACCCATTGAGCCCAGCTTGATGTGATCCCCCCCAAACATTCCTCTCCACGCTCCCATCCCTCACCCCCCCAGTCTGGTCCCTCTCTACCTCCCTCTCCCCCCTTACCCCGATCCCTCCATCCAGATTACCATAGCTACCAGACCTACCATCCCCTGGTGGCCTACGAAGCTGTAACCCCTCTCTCCCTGTCCCTCCCCCCCCCTCTGGCTCCAGCAGTGACCCGTGTGACTGTGCCCGGCGTAGCACACCTGCCTGACCCCCGCCTCCCCCTGAACTGTCTCCCCCCTGTCCTCCCTCCTCCTCTCTCTCCCTCCGTCGGGGCAGACTACTGTAACCCGGAGGGTAGTGGGTCTTGAGCTGTACCCCGTACGAGTCTCCCTTCTCCCCCCCATCCTTCAGCACCACGTAGGGCTGCCCGTGGATGCCCTGCACCCTCACTGCCACCCCGTACTTGGCATACGGGGGTTTGGGTTTGGACTGGACTGCCCCAGGGCGCCCCCCTCCAGAGTCATGGAGGTCGTTGATGAAGCGGATCTGGACCCCGTGGTCAACGGGGGTTTTACGGCCAGAGGACGGAGTACTCATACTAGGAGGGAGAGAAAGAGGGGAGCGAGGGGAAGGAGAAGGAGAAAGTGAGACGAAGGGACGTTAATCATGTGTAGAAGAATCATCAACATACTTTCAATCTAATACTTCAAATGCAGGGAGATGTTTTTTTGTATCAGTGAGAGTGTCCTTGGTCTCATACTTCAGCAGTAAGAGGTTGTTTATTTCATGAAGGCAGAGGTATGTTCTTTGCACTTCAGAAAACTTGTGTGAGCGTGGGAGAGAATGTGAGAGTGTGTGTATGTGTGTGTGTGCGTGTGTGTGTGTGTGGGAGGGAGATAGAGAGAGAATGAAGATGTGTACTTGCGTCACAGACTGCTCTCAGACTGAGGCCTAAGGCTTTATGTCACTCAAGATTAGACTGTCTGTTCCAGAAATTCTGGTTAAAAAACGACAGAAACCCTGCAAAGTTCAGCTCAAAACACACTCACACTCTTTTTGGAGGGCCAGCTGTAGGTGTTGTGTGTTTCCCAGTCAATCCTAGCCTCCCTTTTCTAGCATCACCATGGGTGTACTAAAGGCTACAAACTAGGCCTTACACTCCAGAGCCAGACCGCAGAGAGACACACACGCCTTGGTAGGACTCTGAACAACACACACACACACCGCTTCCACTGCTCTCTGATTCTTGGCTGTGACTTTCAGCTACTTTTGACTGGACTTTGCCCTGTGTAAGCTTCATCAGTCATTAACCTAGACCTGCGCAGGAACGCATGCTGGAACACACACACACACACACACACCTACTTTCACCTCTCTGACTCACCTCTTTCAAAATCAATGAACAAATACATCCAGTATCACCTGTCCTGCCATTGAACCCTCTAACTCCATCAGCCTGCTTCCTATGTGGTTTAGAGTTTCCACAGTATCGTCAGGCTCTCCCTGCCTGATGACGGTAACAACAGGGCCAAGAGTTGGAATTCCGACCCCCTGCCCCCCCCCCCCCCCCCCGTCTCTCTCTATGCCAGTGACCTGTGCCACGTCAGCTCTCATCACCAGGTCATTACACTGCATGGCTCATTAACATGGCAACTTTAGAGTTATTACCAACCAACTGCAACACATGCTACTGACCCAGTTAATGGTTCTCCCTCTTCACTAGACTTACACCCCCCCCCCTCCCTCTCTCTCTTTCTGTCTCACACACACACACACACACACACACACACACACACAGTTTCTCCCCTTTTATCAGTGTGTGCCATGGTGATAAAGACAAAGTCAGGTTTTTGTTTCAGTGGGCATGGCCCTGCCCCCACTCCCAAACATCCGGTCTCGGTCTCTCGGTCTCGCTCTCGACCTTGGGTGCAGTCCAATGAGACCTGTTATAAATCAAGCCTGTCCACTAACAGTAACACAGCATGAGAGAGAGGCTTTATAAGTGGGAGAGTTCAGTTACATATCTAGACCAGAGGCAGAAGAGACACAGCAAGGTCTACGGTGAGCCAACCACTTCTCATGTCAGAACGCTACAGCTGTATGAAAACTATCAGTGACCCTACACACATCAATACATCAAATATGTACTCCTCTATAGAGATGAATGCAGATGCCTATCTAAAGCTATTTGAAGTGAGTGCAGGTGCAGCTATGTAGATATGGTGCTGTCTGTGTCTGTGTGTGTGTTGACAGCTCTCCTCAAGTGAGCCATTGCGGAAGCACCCTGTCACAGTGCATTAGTGCGACGGGCGTGGGTTGCATACAAACAACACTGACACACACAAGCACACTGACACTAACACACACACACACCACCACGTATGCCCAAGTGGCTAAGGGGTGACAAAGACATTTTTCAGACAGAGGTTAACGACTCCGTCCACCCCTCTCTGTGTCACTGTGTCATTGAGGAAGTAGCCGCTGCCAGCAGTCAACAGTCCAGTTAAGCTCCAAGCAGGGAGTAGGGACACTGGGACATGGGGGGGGGGCTAGGAGGGGGGTGAAGGGGAACCCATCCTATTGTCCAAATGATGTGGAGCAGAAAACAAGGGCAGCAATTCTGAGAATGCAAAACACTCCCCCTGGCCCTCTTTCTCACTCCATCTGTCTGTCTGTGTGTGTGTGTCGGTCTGTCTCTTATATCACTGTTTTGTCCCTTTATCCTTCTAGCCTGTCTTTTACCCAGAGTCATCCATCGCTTCCTACTACCTGTGTGCTTAGAGACAGCAGAGGGTGTTAGCATAGGAACTGCCTCTTCAACTGATGTCAGCTATTCATGACTGGCCTGTCAATATTAATAGGATCAGATCCTGATTCAGTTTGTGTAAAGCCTGAACTACAGTATGCACAAAGTTGTCCGACTTGTTCTTGGATGCAGATCTGACAATGCACATCCACACTTGAGCGGAGTACACAGTAGGCCTTTACTAGGGTACAGTCTGCATACATAAAGATAGGAAAGGGAAATACACACCCCTGCATGACATTTACACGCAGAATTACTGTCCTATTCCAAGGCACATGCAGGTATGCCCGCCCCCGCCACCCATAACCTCAAGCCTGGAACAGAAACTGAACTCGTGACCAGGTAAAGGAGTCCTCTTGACTCTAGAGTCCTTACCATACTCAGTTTATCCGTAGTTTCTCCTGACCCTCTGGCTCTGCTCTCAAATTGAATTTCTCCTCCAGTAAATTGAATTGAGGCCGTCTCTCTCTCTCTCTCTCTCTCTCTCTACCCCAGAGAGAGAGAGAGAAACACAGAGAGGTGTGTGGAGAGACTACTGCAGTGTGGAGTCTTGGATGCCATCAGTTGCAAAGTGAGCGAGCCTGACAAAAGCTAGACTCTCCATAATCTATCCTCTTCTTATCAGAGCTAGGCTACTTAGGCTACTCCTCTTAGAATAGGCTTCTAGTTCTGAAATGCACAGAAGTTTATCTAGCCTATGCCTACGACTACTACTGTAGTAGGCCTATATTTTAGGCTGTCGATTGAAAATGAATCCAACACCAACATAACCAAGGCAGTTAAGTGCTTTCATTTCTATCTTTTCTTTCTGTTGAATAAACATTCATGCCTTCATTCATCCTTTCTGCCTCTCCATTACAGTCTTGACTTACACCAGACCCTTTCCCTCTGTCCCTCTCTCTGTCTCTCTCAAAACTTGCCACTGCTCCTCTTTCACTCTCAAACAAACCAGCCATTTCTTCTTCTCTCAAACTCTAATGGAGCTCATTGGCATAACAAAGAGGGACTTCAGTGTTGCCAAATAGTACACAAACAGCACCATATAGAAGCACATAATACACCCCTCCAGTCACCCACATTCCACACGTTGTTGCTCAGTAAATTCTCCAAGAACGTGCACGCACACACACACGCACGCACGCGCACACACACACACACACACACACACACACACACACTATATCATACCTGCACACACACAGAGTCTCTGAACAGCATCACATCTGTAAACAACCTTACCTATCAGGCACCAGTAAAGATTCCTATTCTCATTCTTATCTGGCATCATGATAGTACTCAACATCCATCCACACAACAGAAACAAGGTTTGGGTTATACACAGCTTTGGAATGTTTATTGAGAAACGCTTATCATGACTCATTGGCTATCTTTATTTCAGGCATTATGTCATTAGACAACACCCACGGCCTTGTCACCCAGCCTATGCTTGTCAGTCACAATCTCAAGCTAGCTGCTCTCTATAGGTCATAACAATTAAATGAATAATCTCTCTTTCCCCACAGTACATCGAATTCTTCGCTGCGTCATCGGTATCAAGTGAAACTTGGAGAGCAGCAGTCAAATTGAGCTCTGGTTTGGCTACAAACTCTGAGTTTTAGATAAGAGCATCTACAAGCCAAGGGAGAGATATTTGAGGAAGAGGCAACCTCAGTCTCTAGGTCAGTCTAATCGCTGGACTAGAATGGAACATGTAGTTCCATGGCATGGCACAGTACAGTAGCCTAACCTTTATTTGATCATCAATGAGTTAAACACAAATGAAAGAAAAGTACTAAGCTGTTTTTCATAGCGGGTTTCTGATCATAGAGCTATTTATGAAAGCTGTAGCAACAGACCTGCGTAAACATGGGTGGTTAACTTTAGTTTGGGTTTTCGTTTCAGGGATTAGTATTACCCCCAATGTATAGCTGTCCTGGCTATCATCATTTAATGTGACGTTAATGTTGGCGGTCCAACCTTATAAATTGACGTTACCTAACAACATTCCGCTATCTCTGGCTAGCAAAAATAACTACTGTATCCATTTAAGCAAGTGAACGCGAAGTACACACGCAAATCTGTTATAAATGTGTAACGAGTGCGAGTCAAGCTAGCTGTCTGGTAGATAGCTGTCTAGCTGGTAAGGCGCTAAACTAGCAAACTAATCAACATACATAGCTAAAAACATAGCTACCTGTTCTTGCGTCAAATTAGTAAAATTCCTCAATTTCCTTTAGACTCTCCAATTCTTCTTTGTTTTAATTGGTGGTTGTTCAAATTTGTATCAATCCCGTCGGAAAACATTGAAGAAGTGCAGAACAGATACATAAACTGAGACAGACAGATAAGTTCGTTATGCGACTACAACCTGTTACCTTTGTGAGTGATGCGGTCTGACCCGCCCAGTCCCGCTAGGGGGAATAGTGTGATTGGTTTAGCACATAGCCGTAGGCGGTGCCCTAGACATCGCCCACTTTGATTATTGGTGGAGCTATTCTGTCAATCTGTGATACATTGACACAGCGGAGGGTCTCTCTGTGGTCCTCTGACATACAAATCAAATCCACACTCATATTCATGAATGAATAGCCCCGCATCCCCTTTGTTAGCTCATACAGTGATTGTAGCCTATACAGATTTTCTACATTTGCACTACAGAGACAACTCATGCCTTTACTATGAAGGTTAAATATCAGATTCATCCATTAGTAGTAATTTTTACTGAGAGAAATATGTAGGCTAACATAATGCACCATTTTCAAACGGTTAGGCCTTACCATTAGGCCTTACCCATTTTCACTTTTCTTATCATTAAGTTTCAGGAGGAAATTATCCAACACTGAACAATAATTTACTCAAGAACCTCTCATCCATAGGCTAATATCACAGATGTAGACTAAAAAATACCTTTCTCCAAATACCCTAGGCCTATGCTTAGGCTTCTACAGAGCTCTATGCATTCTAGCTGTTCAAAACATTGATGGGGGTTCAAAACGGTATGTTCTTCCAAATCGCCTGTAGGGGACGCTAAGTACCCATCAATTATTATTCTATCAGCACGGACTACAACAGTTCATTCGACTGTGATGAAGTTGGGACAGGCCTACTTTTACCGTTCTTTGGAATGCTCCACTCAGGTTTTTGGTACCCACTACTGCATGTAAATTCATGTGATTTTTTGTTATTATCTGTCAAGGAACATAGGCTAGACATATAGGCCTTCTAGGCTATCATGTGGGAAAGGAAAATATGGGCTAATTCATGATTCAACTGAAGAATAGCATAGGGCTATTGGAGGAAAAGTTCCTAAAAGTTGTCATCCTTTCTATACATTGATGTTGTATAGGCCTTAGCTACTTTCAAGGTTTTCATACAACCCTATGACCCTTATCCTGGCAATTATTTTACCATTCTATTGTAGTTCACCACACCCACCAAAGTCCACCACAACCACTCCCCAACTCTCCCGACCTCTACGCGCACAACACATTCAGACCACTTCTCTCCTTCAGTCAGCTTTGTTAGTCGCAACGTATAGAATCTCCGGGAATGGGATCTTCAGTGAATGCAAAGAAAAACTTTCAGTTCTTCAGATTTTACGCTCTTCAACGACTACTCTTCAAACTGAGGGGATAGCTGAGAAGAGTAGAGAGAAACACCGATATTAGTCTTGGCGACGCCAATAAGCTGGGGTGAAACTCGCCTTTTACGCACCGTGTAAAAGCGCACAGGGGTACCGCACAGGGGGAGCCAGATGGGTTGACAACATATATGGAGTTAGAAATAACTGATTAGAAGGCTAATTGTTTGTCGTGGTTGCCTTATCTAAAGTGGGAACCAGAGAGTGAACGTGAAGCGCCGTGTCAAAGGAAAGGTTCCTAAACTTTTTCAGTGGGTGTATGGCGTTGGGAACCGATTGGAGCCACAATTGTAGAAATCAGAAACGAGTGCAGTCATGGCAAAATGGTTCAGAGATTTCCCTATCAATCTGAAGAACGGGACTGAAAGGGTCCGCTCAGCCTCTGAATCTGGCCCGCCAACCCGACCTAAACCCGGGATAACACGGGACAGTCTCAGAGGGAACCAGCGCAAGGAGGGTGGTGGAGGGGTGGGCGCCTTATTGGCCGGGAGAAATCGAAAGAATTCGGCCATTGAACTAGGTCGAAATGGCACAGGCACTGGCGGGACGTCCGACGCCAAAATCTGGGATTTCATACACGGGAGGAGTCGCAAGACCTCTAAGGCTGAGACTGGGGGACCAGATGAGCATCGGACGCTCAGGACGTCCAGTTTGGCGCATGCGTACATCAGCAGGATGATCAAAGTGGACAAGCACGACAATAGCCCCAAACTCAACGAGACAGGTGAACAGAAGGTACCCGAAAATGAGAGGGGCAGGACGACCGATATCAAGACAGCGACGGTGAGTGGAGGAATTTAGGGAGTCAGTGAGCTCCCAAGCTTGCTATGACACTCTAAACACACTCACCACAATTGTGAATGTTTTCTGCATGAAATAGTTCCGAATGGCATCTAATACCTCATTATAAACACGGATATGTTTTTGCTATATCATCAGGATTCAGACTGTGCCATTCGGAGTCTAACTGTTATAGTTGATAGAAGTTGTGCTTTTACACTTGTGGTCTAGAATACAGTATGTTTCTGTCCCACCTCACCCTTTTTCTCTCCCTCACACTTACCTCCCACAGCACAATACAATATTGCTTCATTATGGGCTATAGTCACGCATGCCTTTGCTCTGCTTTCATAGACCAATACAGAACAGTGAAAACACACACACATTGAGAGCTAACCTCTTTCCCTGAGCCAATCTTCCTGTCCTCATTCCCTTCCTTCTTCCTGTCACAGGCATACATTCTCTCTCTCTCTCTACACACACACACACACACACACACACACACACACACACACACACACACACACACACACACACACACACACACACACACACACACACACACACACAGACACACACACAGAGACACACACACACACACACACACACACTCACACACACACACACACACACACACACACACACACACACACATACACACACACACACACACACACACACACACACACACACACACACACACAATAACTTTTCTTTCTTTTTCACCCTATCCCTATGAAGGCTTTGTCTGAGGCGTTATGTCACTTGACACTGTGGTGCATGTTCAGCTCTCAGGTACTGATTTTTGACAACCCATTACTCTACAACAGCGTTATTCCTGGGTAACTACATGGTAATACGCTACGTAATGACCTTGTACTGTACAGTATGTAAGACAGGCAGTCCCTGTCCAAGACGTTAACCTCTTCTCTCCCTCTGTGCAGTGGATTATTCTGGAGGACTATGCAGACCCATTTGACGCAGAGAAAACAAGGGAGCAAAGAGAGGCGGAGAGAGAAGGAGAGAACGACGGATACATGGAGCCCTACGACGCTCAGCTTATAATCACAGGTAAGGCCATAGGTCATGGTAGGTCATCATCTGTCTATCCCACAGATGTCCAATGGACTCTCCCCCTGACACTTCATGTAGATTTGATCTAGTTTTAGCCAAGCATTACACACACCTGATTCCAGACCTTTTAATCAGAGATGTTGGAGCTGCGCTGAAAGAGCTGCTCACACTGTAGCTCCAGGACCAGGTTCCACAGGACCGGAAGTGGTTTAAACGCCGCTTTAGAACTTTTCACTTGTTTGCTTTTGTGCACTTGTTCCTCATCCAGAACAGGGTTTGATACCATTGGTCGAAAGGTTTTGGGCCAAAACTACAACTCTAGACCCTCACTCTCTCTCTCCTGACTCTCCCTCCCCACTAGTGGTTACTATGGGAACGATGTTGTGCTGCATGGGACAATGGGTGCAGCTTCCTCTTCCAACTTCCTGTCTCCTGCCTCTTGTTTCCTTTGCCCTATTCTCTGGATAGGAAATTGCCCCCCAGTATTCCCCCTCAACACATTTTATACTTCATGGCCCCTTATCCCCATCTGTCCACACACACACACACACACACACACACACACACACACACACACACACACACACACACACACACACAAACACTCACACACACACACACACACACACACACACACACACACACACACACACACACACACACACACCCCTGCTCCCCCCCGGTTTCGCCCAATCACTTCCCAGCAGTCAGGAAGAGGTCTGGTCAGCCAGCAAATCAGGGGCTGTGTTGACCTTTCTTCCCGTAGTTCCATTGTTTGGTCACACAATAGAGCAGACACACAGGCTACGTACCTGACGGATTGCATAGAAATACATGAAATATTGGATGCATAAAATATCCTTCAAAGAGACACAACACATAGATCAAATCAGATACAACACACAGGAAAAGTATATGTCTGTCAGCCTTGCTGACACTCATTCTTCCTATATCTCTACCTGCTAACTGTTTGTCATGTCTAAATGTAGTTGTTTGTTATGTCTTTTTAGTTCTGTGTTAGACCCCAGGAAGATTAGCTGATGCTACAGCCTCAGCTAATGGGGATCCTAACAAAAATTCAAATACAGATTTCTCTGTCAATGATTTGATGGCAGGATAGATGTGTGGATGGTAAGTCCCTGGGATGAAACTTTCTGCTCAGTGACCATATTGCTGATGTCATCACAGATATCCGTAGGCGGGGCTCCAAGGACCTGCTGAAGGTGTGTGTGCTGCTGGACCGGGGCCAGGGAGAGGGGGGCAAGCCCGCACCCCCTCACATCTACGACACGCCTTACGAGGGGGGGCTGGAGGGGGAGGCTGGGGGGGTGTGGATCCCCGTCACACGACCTGAGTCTGACACCCGGCCCTCAGGAGAGTACGAGCTGCCTTGGGAGTGGAGAAAGGAGGACATTGTCAGAGCACTGTCAGGTAATCATAGAGCTTTGACACACTTTCATAGAAATTGATTAGGAATCATTGACATTTCCCTTCAAGGTGATTATTTGTACCTGTACTGTAAGTAAAGCTAAGATTTTCCACTCCTCTCTCTCTCTCTCTCTCCCTCCCTCTCTCTCTCTCTCTCTCTCTCTCTCTCTCTCTCTCTCTCTCTCTCTCTCCAGCTCAGTTTGAGGGAGTGGACTGTTCTCCCTGTAAAGAGGAGGCGCCTCTCCCCAACCTGCAGCAGTTTCAGCAGACACTCAGACAGAAGAACTGGAACCAGAAAACTCTCATTCCCACTCCCCTCTCTCCATCCTCCCCCTCTCCCTCCTTCCCCTCCTCCCCTATTCTGAAACTGTCTCCCCTCTCTCCCCCCTCTCCTCCTTTCCCCACCCTCAAACACTCCCCCTCCTCTCCCTCCTCCACCACCTCTCCAAACCTAAAACTCTCCCCCTCTCCTTCCTCCCCCACCCTCAGACTCTCTCCGCCTTCTCCGACCTCCCCCAGCGCCTCGCCGGAGGGTGAGACGGCCAGAGTGGACCCCACCCTTCCCCTGGAGAAACAGAGGTGAGGGGGGAGGAAAGGAGGAGAAACAGTGGAACAATGGCGCTCAATGAAATGCAATAAAGAAAACAGGAGTGGCCCAACACAGTGTGAACCAGATACACAGACAGTATTATATCATGTACAGAGGACTGGTCACAGTATATACTGACAATGTACTGTGTTGAGTGGACTCCACTGCGCCAAATTAAAGCCTCTTTCCTCTCATCATCTCACATGAGTAACTCTCATAACACATCACTAATCTCTTTTTGTGTCTGGAACATGCTCTGAGCATGAAGTTAGCATGTGCTCTTCTCTTAGCCTGGCTGAATGTCAGTGTTCAGCTGTGCCCTGTAGCAAAGCTATACTGGGTCATACATTACATGGTTATATATGGCTCAAGCTTGTAGTCGCTGTCAGAAACACCTTGAATGCCATGTTATATCCCACCCCCTGCCCCCCTTCTCTACCCAGCTCCATTATTTCCCCCCCCGGTTCTCTCCTCCGTCCTCCTCCTCTATCCTTTGATTGTATATCTGACATCTCTATCCTCTATCCCCATTCACCCTTCAGCTATGTAGCTAACACTCTATCTCTGTCTGTTGCTATTACTCACTCTCTTTCTCTCTTTCTCTCTCTCTCTCTCTCTCTCTCTCTCTCTCTCTCTGTGTATCTCTCTTATCTCCTGACATATCTGGGATGTCCCTACTTGTCAATAACATGTCTGTGTCATCCATCTCTCTCCCTCTCTCTCTAGCTGGTACCACGGCAGTGTGAGTCGCCAGCAGGCAGAGGCTCAGCTGCACCGCTGCAGGGAGGCCAGCTTCCTTGTTAGAGACAGCGAATCAGGGACCAGCAAATATTCTATCGCTCTTAGGTAAGTGCGTGTGTGTGTGTGTGTGTGTGTGTATGTGTGGGAGTGTGTGGTGTGTGTGTGTGTGTATTATACTCTTTCACTCGTAAGAGAGTTCACATCAACAACCCTATTACACAGCCACAGACACTGAGGATGAGCAGCATGTGTTGGAAGGAGAGAGAGAGAGAGAGAGAAGAAAGAGAGAGAAAAAAACTCCTAAATAATGCATCCAGAGCTGAACTGGGCAGATTCCCACTAATTATAAATATAAATAAAAGAACACTACAATTTTGGCAACATTTGAAAATAAGCCGCCCCAAATATTTGCAGTTCAAAGCACTACAGACCCAAGAGCTGAGACCAGAGGAGAGCCCCCTCGTCACTTGGTGTCGAGCCAAACAAGCCAAGCTCACACCAACACTGCTTCAGAACACCAGATCAGAGTGAACCAATTCATGAGTCAGTCAAGAGAATCGTATTTAGAACTTTGGAAAAACTAAACAAAAACTCAAAGTAGACTAAATTGCTATCTAGCCCGTCAACAGAGAATATAAATTGGCTGATTATCTCTTCTCTGTTAGAGACACAAAGCAGAGACAGATCCTGACCCAGTACAGGCTCAGTGACCACCATTTGGCAATAGAGAAAGGAAGACACAGATAGCCATGGCTACCCAAAGAGGAGTGTGTATGTGGTGACTGTACCACAGCCAGGGGGAGACCAAACATGTCACAATACAATAGTAATATTGTATATATGTGTTATTATTGTTGTTGTATTTCTAATACTCTGATTACTATTACCATTACCTATGCTTCAGCAATATTTACTACTATGTACAGTATGTCCTGACAATATTTACTACAATGTATGTCCTGCCAATAAAGCTAATTGATTTGAATGGAACGTAACGTAACGGAATTTAATTTAATTGAATTGAATTTAATTGAATTTAATTGAATTTAATTGAATTTAATTGAATTTAATTGAATTTAATTGAATTGAATTGAATTGAATTGAATTGAATTGAATTGAATTTAATTTAATTTAATTTAATTTAATTGAGAGAGACTGTGTACGACCTCTGACCCTTTACTTCTGATATCTTTATTACTATTTCTTTCTCCGGCTTTTCACTGCACTACGCAGTGTATCTCTCTTTCTCAACAATATCAATGTTTGATATCTCTCTCCCCTTTCTCTCTCTCTCTTTCAGGACCAGTCAGAGTTGTGTTCACATCATTGTGGCCCAGACTAAAGGGTGCAAGAGCTTGGGTTATACTCTGGACCAGAGTAGCTGTGTCTTTTCCAGTATTCCTGAGGTGGTTCACCACTACTGCACACACAGGCTGCCCTTCACTGGGGCTGAACACATGACCCTGCAGCACCCTGTACCCAGGCCACACTGAACACACACACATGCCCATTCACCCAAGACGTCTAATGTTGTTTCTTAACAGTGTCATTGTTGTGCTATGTTGCTAAAGGACTCGCAGGTGTCTGGAATCAATTGGAGTTTCTCCAGGGCGCAGCCTAGTGGTCGAACTCTCACACTGCAGTAGGCTACTCAGGAATTCACATCGTGCCACCAGTTACCAATCCCTAAGCACTGTACTGTACAGTAAACTTGTTCTCGCTGCAGTGACTGTATTTATAGAGCGGAGGAAGACAATCCCTTCTTTCTGAGCCTTCTCCTTTATTTCTGTCCCACTGTTGTGTTCAGAACCACAGAGATAGAAACGGACTGAATAGAATATTGCAACACACACATACACTATTTGCAATACTGTATAACCACTTATGACCAAATAACCAGAGATGCA
Organism: Argentina silus; assembly: GCF_951799395.1. Lineage (NCBI taxonomy): Eukaryota > Metazoa > Chordata > Actinopteri > Argentiniformes > Argentinidae > Argentina > Argentina silus. The sequence goes on along the minus strand of NC_139664.1, from coordinate 9,585,108 downwards.
GCAGTCACATACTGTGCAGTATGTCCCACCCAGAATACTTACACATACATGTTAAAAGTGAAACTAGACTGAATAACAAAGAATTTAATTAGATTAGGTTAATATACACTCACTGAGTACTTTATTAGGAACACCTGTACACCTTCTCATGGAGGAGGTGGTGTAATGGTGTGGGGAATGTTTTCTTGGCACACTTTGGGCCTGTTAATACCAATCAATCATCGCTTGAATGCCACAGCCTATTTGAGTATTGTTGCTGACCATGTGCATACCTTCATGGCCACAATTTACCCATCTTCTAATGGCTACTTCCAGCATGATAATGCACCATGTCACAAAGCAAAAGTCATCTCAAACTGGTTTCATGAACATGACAATGAGTTCAGTGTTCTTCAGTGGCCTTCCCAGTCACCGGATCTGAATCCAATAGAACATCTTTGGGATGTGGTAGAACGGGAGATTCACAGCTTGAAAGTGCACCAGAAAAATCTGCAGGAATTGCATGATGCAATCATGTCATCATGGACCAGAATCTCAAAGGAATGTTTCCAACATCTTGTGGAATCAATGCCATGAAGAATTGAGGCTGTTTTGAGAGTAAAAGGAGGCCCTACCCAGTATTAATATAGTGTTCCTAATAAAGTGTTTGGTGAGCGTACAATCAGCCATCGCTATGGCTTTCACTCTATCTATCCTATTTCTTCGCCCCAGATCTGCTACATCCTTACATTCTTCCTTCCTCCAATTCTTGAAGTCGTCACTGATGAGACAGTTAGTAATATAGCCATTTGCTTTCACCAATCCAATCATATTAGATCTGTTGATACTTCAACGAAGGAAGGAAGGAAAGAAGGAAGGAAGGAAGGGTGCTTCTAAACAATATTTGAACATGGCCCAGGGTTCACCTTCCAACGAGATTGGGTTACTGGGTATTGATCTGTTAGTTAGCCCTGCGAGATCAATACAGCTGATTGGACTGTGTTAATCCATCCATCAGATAGTTCAATCAATCTATTGATCTATCCTGACGATCAGGCTCATTAGCTGGCCACTCTGTCTGTCAACGGACAGAGTGATAATGATTGGATGGGTTTTAGGTGTAGAGGGAAGAGCATTTACATAACAATGTTCAGCTAGCAAACCAAACCAAACCCTATACCTGCCTACGTGCGTTTTGTATATGTTTGTGTTTTTTTCACAGGGTAATCATAGTGAGAAGCCTCATTGATGTAAAAGTATACTGAATGGATTCAACTGTTCTATCCAAAGACTGTTCTCACACATGTATAAAGTGCCTGAGAGACATATGATTTGTTAGAATTGGATACATGTTGGTTACTGTAATAACCAAGAGAGTGTGTGTGTGTGTGTGTGTGTGTGTGTGTGTGTGTGTGTGTGTGTGTGTGAAAATGACTGGGATAAATGTGTATTAGTGTCTTTCATTTACTAAATAAAGGCAAACTGACAACCAAATTTACAGCAGCAAATTAAATCATGAACATGGGAAATACACACACACACACACACACACACACACACACACACACACACACACACACACACACACACACTCACACACACACAAACACAAAGGACAGAGACGCATATGCCTGCAGAACAATTGTGGTTGGGTTGAGAAGCTAAATACAGCGTGTGCCTCTTTCCTCTTAGCTGCAAAGCCATTGACCTGCGTGTGAAATCAATTACAGTTAGACACAGTCCTGCACAGGGACTAACACACACACACACACACACACACACACACACACACACAGACACACACACACACAGACAGGCACACATGCACAGGGACTAACACACACACACACACACACACACACACACACACACACACACACACACACAGACAGGCACACATGCACTACAAATGTACATGCTCATATGAAAACATTGCCACACACGTGTGCACATATTGTAGACACAGACACGCATACACCATGCATACAAGTAGAGTGGGACTACCTACTACACAATCCCAGTCCTTCACACGATAGGATATTCAAAAAGGGGAACATAAAAGGCTCCTCTTGAATGTTTTATCATGATATAGCTATTGTCATGGCAAATGTGTATGTCAAAGATGATTAGTGAGTTTGTGTTTTTGTGAGAAGATGTGGCTTGCATCGTATGTGTGTCAGTGTGTGTGCGTGTGTGTGTGTTCGTGTGTGTGTGTGTGTTCGTGTGTTTGTGTGTATGTGTACTGTGTGTTTGTGGCACAGTGTGTCAGAGAATTTTTCTGCTAGATAAGGGATTACCAGGTTGCCATGGTGATTAGTGAGAGTGAGGTAGGGCCATCTCTAAAGGGAACACAGAGAGAGAGAGAAAGAGAGAGAGAGAGAGAGAGAGAGAGAGAGAGAGAGAGAAAGAGAGAGAGAGAGAGAGAGAGAGAGAGAGAGAGGCAGAGACGGAGGGAGGGAGGGAGTAGAGACAGACTGCAACACAAAAACGGCTATGAATAACTGTGAATCAGCGTGGCCATAGGAGTAGCTACACCTCACAATGGCTTGTGAATGAAAAGCATTTAGGTGGAAGTCAAACGAATGCAATGACAAATGAACTCATGTCCCCCACCTCTGACCTGCAGAACTGCCATTTCCCCAAAAACACTTTCCATGAAAGAACCGACACAACAAACAACCTCTACCCGTCCACCCCTTTTATCTCCCACTTTCTCTCCCTCCGCCTGTGTCCCTCGTTTCTCGATGGTGTCTTATTTAAATCACTAACTAGGTCAAAATGAGCTAGAGGCTGGAGTGTCAGACCAGACGCTGAGCTACTGTACCAGCGCGTCCGTCTGTCTGTCCATCAGCCTGTCTGTCAGTCAGGGAGTCAGTCACTTGTACTCTCATCCCTCCATCCATCCCTCCATCCATCCATTCATCCATCCATCTACCCCTGTGGTGCTCTAACCAGTATGTTCTGGTGGTGGTCAGTGTGGTGTTACTGTTGTGCGGTGATGGCACCCGCATGATTTCTATCTCCAGCATGGTTAGTCCTGACCCCCTAGTGAAGTCTGTGACTCACACTGGAGTTGATGGTGCAGTCACATGAAGATATATGACCATATAAGACTGTCACTCGCATCAGACCGAGTAGGCAGTGCCAGCAACCAGAAGAGAGAAAGAATGACAGAGAGGGAGGAAGGGACAAAGACAGAGAGGGAGAGAGTGAGAGCGTGAGGGGGTGTGAGGGGAAGACAAGCACTCGTGGGGGTCCCAGCTTCTAAATAATTCAGAGAGAGACTCAGAGCACTCAGTACAGAGGAGGAGCACTGTCAGGTCAGCTCATTCACTGCAGGAGAAAGAGGGAGGGAGAGAGAGAGAGAGAGAGGGGGGAGAGAGAGAGTGAGAGAGAATGTTGAGAGAGAGAGAGAGAGGGGTGGAGAGGATAAAAAGAGAGGGGGGAGAGAGAGAGTGAGAGGGGCGGAGAGGAGGAAGAGAGAGGGGGGCATAGGGGATGAAGAGAGAGAGGGGGGGGTGAGACGGAAGGGGGAGAGAAAGGGAAGGGGTATGTGCAGTGGGTGAGAGAAGGAGAGAGAGGGAGAGTGTGCACAGAGGGAGAGAATGTTGAGGGAAGTGAAAATGTTTGCGTGTATGCGCATGTGTGTGTTTGAGCACAGTGTGTGTGCTGTGTGTGTGTGTGTGTGTCAGAAATGAAAATAGGCATAGAATGAAGGTGAAACAGGGGATTTTCCTCACAGAGCTCCGTTATCTTTTCATCACCACGGTGACCATCTCCTCCCTTGATCCTTCATCCGCCTCTATCTTGTTTACTCTACCCCCCCTCCCATGCCCCGCCCCCCCCCTTTTTTACCGCAGTCCCTCCCTCCTTCATCATGTTCATCAAATCCAAACATCTTCTCACTCAACATGCTCTCATGTCAATGGTGTAAACTGCCATTGACTTTTAATTAAAAAGTCATCATTCCTTATGATATATCACCAGTTCACGCAGCCACAATAAGCAGTCATCTGTTGCACTATTTCCCTCCCCCCTTCCCCCACTCCCTCTCCCCCTTTTCTCTCATGCCTCACCTCCTCTCTTCCTCTCCCCCCACCTTCCTCCTCTAACTCAGACATTGTGAAGGTGGAGTGGAGGTCACTTTTATTGGGGAGGCCCTGGTGCCAGAAATAGAGATTTTAGAAACAGTGAGAATAACAGAGTGACAGAGAGAGAGAGAGAGAGAGAGAAGA
>NC_139664.1:9528394-9573394 GCF_951799395.1 Argentina silus | reverse complement strand
ACACTCAAACTCACCATGACCATGAAGAAAGGAAGGGTGCCCCTGTAAAGTACAGTATTTGACTAGGGTCTCTGTCCCATCCTCACCTGCTCTGTCCCACAGCGTGGGCATCCTGTGTCTGGCGCCAGTCCACTCCCGCCCACAGCCACGGAGCCACAGAGCCACAAAGCCACAGAGCCACAGAGCCACAGCTCCAGGGTCTAAAGGGGGAGCCGTGCTGAAATATTCATGGTGTCACATTAACTTTGCAATATTTGCACTGGAAAACAGCCGGAATACAACCTGAGCTACCAGCAACATTACAACCACTCAGCCTGGTCCTGGGTATGACACAGTGGCCTGGCTGTATACAGAGAGAGAAGAGAGAGTGGGGGAGAGAGGGGGAGAGAGGGGGAGAGAGAAGTGAGATATACTCTAAGTATGTTGGTTTATTCAGATGTGATTAGAGAGTGTGACGACAAAGTAAAGCGTAGCAGCAAGTGTGCTTCTGTGGGGATGACGAGCATCGAGTACAGGGACACTTATTTGTAGGGTCTAGACACACACACACTCACACACACACACACACACACACACACACACTCACACACACACACACACACACACACACACTCACACACACACACACACACACACACACACACACACACACACACACACACACACACACACACACACACACACACACACACACACACACACAGAGTACACACACAGAGTACACAGACTACACACAAAGTAAAAAGAGTAAAAAACAATCCTGGATCTCCTCCACTACCCCTTCACACACATACACATCAAGCAAATCAACATACTTAGTAAACAGACAAAGAGCTACAGCACACAGGCTGACAGGGTGTCTACTGATGGCAGAGGCAGTAGCGAGGGATGGGCCAATAACAGCACAGCAAGTGTCAGGGAGAGAGGGAGCGAGAGAGAGAGAGAGAGAGAGAGGGTGAGTTTACAGGGCATGATTAGAGTCTTCATTGATCCAGAGACTGAGGCCATCATTCTTGTTCACTGAACACACAGTGCTACGGAGCGAGAGAGAGGGGGAGCGATAGAGGGTGAAAGAGAGAAATCAAACATCGGAGAGATGGAGAAAGCAGGGGAGAGAGTGGACATGGAGAGAGAGAGAGAGAGAGAGAGAGAGAGAGAGAGAGAGAGAGAGAGAGAGAGAGAGAGAGAGGAAGGGGAGAGATAGAGAGGAAATGGAGAGAGAGAGAGAATGAGTGGAAGGGAAGGGAATGGAATATGAGAGAGAGAGAGAGAGAGAGAGAGAGAGAGAGAGAGAATGAGAGGAAGGGAAGAGAGTGGAAGGAGAGCAAGAGGAGGGGGAGAGAGATAAAGAGAGAGGATGGGGAGAGACTATGACGAGCGTATTTTTTCTCTCTCCGTGTGTCGTGTCTCCCAGTCTTATGTCTCCTCTCCTCTCTGTGGTATTGTGACAGCTCTGCCCAAAACCCACTCCAGAGATGTTACATCAGCCTGAGAGAAAGACAGAGAGAGAGAGAGATAGAGAGAGAGAGAGAGGGGGGGGGGGGCAGGGGGGGGTAAGAGAAAGAGTGTGAGAGATAAAATAGAAGTAGAGACAGTATGGAAAACATAAAAGAGATACAGTAGATAGAGAGAGAGGGATAGTGGGAGAGACAGTCAGACTGGTTGACTCAGTCATATGATGTCAGTTCCTTAGGTTGAGTGTATAAAGCCATGCTGACGTCCTCCAGCAGGCAAAGGATGAATAATGGCCTCTCACAGGCAGTGATTCAGCAGACCAGAGTCACTGGAGCTTTATGACACATGTGAAGGAGAAACAAACTGAAGTGTCTTGTGTATTTGTGTGTCTTTTACATGATAAAACTTCAAATGGGATGTTAGACAGTTGTTTGACAGACATCTCTCTGACCCAATGGTGTCTCGTTACAGGCAGCATCGGGGCGGATACCGAGGAACGGCTGGTGGAGCACCTCCTAAACCCCGCCCACTATAATAAACTCATCCGACCAGCGACCAATGGCTCGGAGCTGGTGACGGTTATGCTGATGGTGTCATTGGCCCAACTCATCAGTGTGGTGAGTGAGAGTATATGTGTGTGTGTGTGTATGTGTGTGTGTGTGTGTGTGTGTGTGTGTGTGTGTGTTATGTGCATGCACACTCTGTCTCTATCTATACCCACAATCTCAAAAAGCACTTTCACAGAATTAAGCCCCCTTCAAATCCCATTCACCTCCAAAGTCACCTTTGCCAAAAACACCCTCACACTCATAATCAACCCCCCCCCCATCCCCAGCCAAGAACATTCACTCTCCAAGTGAAGCCTTTTCATCCAAACACCCCACGACCTGTCCTCCATCCACCATCCCAAATCAATATTGTACCATCATGAACAGGTGTCTGACTTGCCCTAAATTCACTCCCAATTCCCAATCCCCATTAGTTCATTGTAAAACCAGGATGAAAACCTCCCTATTGTTTGAGGTTAACAATGCCCAATGTTCTCCACATTGTCATCCTACAGTATGTCCCACTGACCTGCTCTACAGTGCAGTGGTGCTATTGTTTGGGTTTTGTCTAGGCCTTTATGTGTTGTAAGGGTATTATGTGTTGGCAATAAATAATGCTATTTAGCCAGTTTGTTGGAGGAAAATGGAACAAGCTTTTGTTGGACTTGAATTTTTCTCCAAGATAAGCTGAATCCAGTGTCTGCATATATACGTACGTGTGTGTGTATTTGTCTGTGTCTCATTAGCCTCTGTTTCTGTTTTCAGCACGAGAGAGAACAGATCATGACCACCAACGTCTGGCTCACTCAGGTAAGTTTCACTTTTTCTCCATCTCTCTTTTCAGCCCCTTTTCATCCCATTTCTCTCCTCCTCATCCCTCTCTCCTCCTCTTCCGATACCATCCGACTTTCAAATCCCATGTCTCACGAAAGAGACAGATTACATGGCATATGGCACTGGCATTGAAATACAGGATGGATCAAATGCTAGCCAAAATTTCACATCTTTATTTTGGTCTGTTTTCAGTGCTCTCAGATAAAGTAATAATAAGACCAGGGCATTAGTTCTTCTAGTCTACACAACTCTTCAGCACGCATTTCCGACATGCAGAAGCCCAGTTTCCCTGTTTGTTCCGGAGCGTCTGATTTCCCCAGGAGCATATGAATGTGTCGTTACCCTCCCGTGCTATAAACGCTGTGGCTCCTGATTGAGCCCTGACCCTCTTATACGTGGTTGGCTCTGTGTGTGTCTGCAGCTGGGGCCTTCAGCGTAACTGACTGGGCAGGTTAGCACACACACACACACACACACACAGACACTCAGACATACACACACACACACACACACACACACACACACACACACACACACAGACAGACAGACACACAGAAACACACACAGGCGCTATCACCACCTTTATGGTTCAAATGGCCAAAACACATCACAGAACCACCATCATCAAGGTCAAAGAAGCGAGTGACCGTGACCATATGGAGCAGCAACATATGTCCTTCTCCATGAGAACACACACACCCCGCCTGGATCACACTCAGAAGGCTATTTTAATCAGAGTGAATAGATATGAGTTTATGAGTGAGTGTTTTTTTAGGCATACAGTGTCAGGACAGACATCAGGGCTCCTCTCTTACATTAGCTAATGGAGCTGGGGATGGTGTTATCTTATCTGTCTGTCTGTCTGTCTGTCTGTCTGTCTGTCTGTCTGTCTAGCCACGGACACATTGACTGTCCTGCACTGTACAGATATAGACAGACAGATGTACTGCCTGATGTAGGCCTATACACAGACAGACAGGCAGATGGGCAGAGAGAGAGAGAGAGAGAGAGAGAGAGAGAGAGAGAGAGAGAGAGAGAGAGAGAGAGACAGAGAGAGACATAAGGAGCGTCTCTCTCTGCTCTGTCATTGGTTACATTTTCTATGTCTATCTATCTATCTATCTATCTATCTATCTATCTATCTATCTATCGATCTATCTTGGTCAGTAACATCCATCGCTGTGTTTTGATTGGTCTACAGGAGTGGAAGGACTACCGCCTGACGTGGGTCCCTGAGGAGTTTGATGGGATGATGAAGGTCAGGCTGCCCTCCAAACACATCTGGCTGCCTGACGTTGTGCTCTACAACAAGTGAGTCACTCACACACACACGCACATACACACGCACGCATGTGCTCACACACATACACACGCACGCATGCACGCACACACGCACACACCCACGCATGCACACAGGCACGCACATACGCACGCACACACACACACACACACACACACACACACACACACACACACACACACACACACACACACACACATAATGTGTTCCCATGGGCTAGTGCCCTGTTCCCTTATGCTCTACTCCCTAGTGCAGTGCTAAAAGTGACCTATCCGCTAGTGCCCTATTCCCTAGTGCTCTAGCACAAGTGAGCCCTCCATTCCTCTGTTCTGTGGAGACTGAGCTCTCTACTCCATTGTGTTCTGGTCTAGCAGATGGCTGAATGAATGACTCAAGCACACATATTACCATATAATTATAGTGGCACATTTACAACTGCTGCATCCTACTGTGTCAGGCCTCTAGTAGAAGCTAGGCTACGCATACAGTACTGTACTGCAGAAGCCTGCATGAGGTAAAAAGCCATCAGGTCAGACCACTTCTGCTAATGTACATGGAAAGAAAGCGTCTTCACCCTACTTACCTATGTAATCTATCTTCTTATCTGTCAGTGGTGATCTGTCTGGCCTTCTCCTGTTCCCCTCATTCCATCTTAGCCTTACGAAAGATCACTGACTGACCCACCGGGGCTAAACCGATCTGTTTACCCCTCCGCCCCACCTCCCCACCACCCCTCCAGCTTACAACACCACCCATTTACTCTGTCAATCACCAATGGCCTCTCCTGACTCAACCCTAAGAGGACTCCATCTTACCTTTATTCCTCTTACCTGAGCGCTCTTAGTTTGGTTCTCTTTTTTTACTTCCTGTTCTCTTACCTATGTTATCTCCCTGTTCCTGAGTTCTCTTTCTCATGGCCTCTTATCTGTATTGTCTTTGAGTTATTTAACTTTTTCTAAGTTCTCTTACCGTTGTTCTCTTACTTCAGTTATCTCTTATCTGAGTACATGAGTTCTGCTCAAGGCCTCTTGACTATGTCTTCTGGGCTGAGGTGGAGTATGTTCCTCTGTGTTTTTATAAGCAGGCGTGTGTTACCCCACCGCCCTGACACCCATCACACCCTCACCTACCTGACCTTCACCTGATTAGGTGTGTGGATGTCTGTGTCACCTTACCTTCCTGACTGTAACTGAGTCGTAACAGTCTCTGTCAAACACTCCTGTCTGAGTGCTCTGATTGTGTGTGTGTGCGTGTGTGTGTGTGTGCGTGTGTGTGTGTGTGTGTGTGTGTGTGTGTGTGTGTGTGTGCATGTCTGTCTGAATGCTCTGATTGTGTGTGTGTGTGTGTGTGTGTGTGTGTGTGTGTGTGTGTGTGTGTGTGTGTGTTTGTGGTGTGTGTGTGTGTATGTGGTAAAAGAGCTCTGTAATTACATGGGGAAATCTGATGAGACACAGAGAACTGAACCACCAGGTTACATTTACCCCCATCTCATCGTGCTTTGTTATCATGCTGTAAGATAAACTTCAATTCAATCCAATCACCCCTTAAATGGTCTAATGTTCCCTCTCTATCTCTCTCTCTCATCCTTCCCTTTCCAATCTCTATCTTTCTCTTTTCCACACCCCCCCCCCCCACCACCCCTACCCCCCTTAGTGCTGACGGGATGTACGAGGTATCGTTCTACTCGAACGCGGTGGTCTCACACGATGGCAGTATCTTCTGGCTGCCCCCGGCCATCTACAAGTCGGCCTGTAAGATAGAGGTCAAACACTTCCCCTTCGACCAGCAGAACTGCACCATGCGCTTCCGCTCCTGGACCTACGACCGCACCGAGATAGACCTGGTGCTGCGGACCGACGTGGCCAGCATGGACGACTTCACGCCCAGCGGGGAGTGGGACATCATCGCCCTGCCTGGCCGCCGAAACGAGAACCCAGCAGATCCCACCTACGTAGATATCACCTATGACTTCATCATCCGGAGGAAGCCTCTGTTCTACACCATCAACCTGATCATCCCCTGTGTGTTGATCACCTCCCTGGCCATCCTAGTCTTCTACCTGCCCTCTGACTGTGGGGAGAAGATGACTCTGTGTATCTCTGTCCTCCTGGCTCTCACTGTCTTCCTGCTCCTGATCTCCAAGATTGTCCCCCCCACCTCCCTGGACGTTCCTCTGGTGGGGAAGTACCTGATGTTCACCATGGTCTTGGTGACCTTCTCCATCGTCACCAGTGTGTGTGTGCTCAACGTGCACCACCGTTCGCCCACCACACACACCATGCCCCCTTGGGTGAAGCTGGTGTTCCTCAACAAGCTGCCCGCCCTGCTTTTCATGCGCCAGCCCAGGAACAGCTGCGAGCGGCAGAAACTGCGCCAGAGGCGGAGGGCGCAGGAGCAGAGGGAAGGGGGCAGGAGCGGGGAAGCCGGGGGGCTGATGGTGGGGCTGGGCCTAGGGGGAGGGGTGACGGGTGGGGGGAGCACGGTGGGCTTCGGCAAGGAGAACAGCGACCCCTGTACGTGTTACGTGAACCGGGCGTCGGTGAAGCAGTTCGGAGGAGAGCTGGGGGGCGCGGGGGGAGGGGGAGGGGGGTCGATGGACGGGCTGAACGGGCTGAGGGAGGGGCGAGAGGGGGGGTCGGGTAACCTGCCCCGGGGGAAGCAGGTGGGAGGGGGTCCCGCTCTGACTCAGGCCCTGCTGGGGCAGGCCTGTCCTGGGTTCGAAGAGGCCGTGGACGGGGTGCGCTTCATCGCCAACCACATGAGGAGCGAAGACGACGACCAGAGTGTGAGTATTGATGTCCACTAAACACACCATTCAGTGTTATTATAGACAACATCTACAGATCAGCAATATTGTACCCAACCACACGAAGAGCAACAATAATGACCAGAAATATATTGTGTTTATCCACACACCGTACACTGCCATTACATATTACGATCACGATCAGCACCAGTAAGTACAACAACCTGGGTGTGAATAACAGAAACAGACAACCAGGCTATTTCTCTCTAAATAGTCATGGTTTAGTTGTATTTTTAGCTGCAATGATTTCAGGATTATGCTTGAATAACCTACAAATGGGTCTCCTGACATTGCAGTAGAAGAAGTCAGTGGGGGGGAGGGATTATTGCTTCCCTCAAGGCATCATGGGGGATGAGCCTTCTCTCCTGGAAAGAGGAAACCTGACGTTGTGAATGAACAATCCTCTGTATTTCTGTCCATCATCTCCATAGTTACCGTCGGTCTCTATGCCTACCGCTTTTAAGACCTCCTTTTCCTCCCACCACCTCTCATCCCCTCCTCCTGCCCCTCCCCATGTCATCATCACCAGGGTTACAGAGTCAGCCCCCCTCCCTCCTCTCCCACTCTCTATATCTCTCTCTCTCTCTCCTTGCTCTCCTCCCCCCACTCCTTTGCATCAGGGCTCATCAGAGCTCTGTGGCAGAATGCAGTCTCTGCTCATATTAAACTTTGGCCCCCTCCATCTCTTCCCTCCCCACCGATAGAGAGAGAGAGAGCGAGAGAGAGAGACAGAGAGGAAAAGGGAAAAGCAAAATGTTTATCCTGGCATAGTACTGCTAACACGAATCTCTGCCTCCTCCCCCTATATCCCTCCACCCCCCACAGGTGAGCGAGGACTGGAAGTACGTTGCCATGGTAATCGATCGCCTGTTCCTGTGGATCTTTGTGATCGTGTGTGTGTCTGGGACCGTGGGGATGTTCCTGCAGCCGCTGTTCCAGAACTACACGGCCAAGACCATCACCAGCACGAATGGCTGACAAACCACAGGCCCCTGCCACCCTGACAGACAGCTCCCCTACCCAATCAGCACAGCAGGACAGGGGCAGGAGGGAGGGACCTGCCCAGAGGGGGGAATGTGGGTTTTATTGTCTGTGGAACTGGAACTGGACAGCAGCCACACCCATGACCTTTATATCAACTTTTTGCAGAACTGTTTGAAGAATAATGAAAACACCATCATATTATTAACGGCAGTTTTTTTCGAGAGGAGAGGTGGACTTACTTTCCCTTTCTCATAGAAGGAGGCAGAGACATCCCTCTCCTCTCTCTCCTCTCTTCCTCTGAGTGACAAACAGCACAAGCCAATCAGGGAGAGAGGATGCTCTGGTTGACTTCCTATAGAACGCTATGCCAGCCAATCAATGCTCTTCTCTTCAAGCTGACTGCTCTGACTGAGATTCTACCGACAGATGCCGCGAACCTTGATTGACTACTGTGCAAACCAATCAGAAAAAGGGAAGGGGAGGGTGGAGGGGTGTCATCAAGGTTCATACTTGTTTTTCCAAACCACTACTCTTAAACAAACTTGACAGTACAGTATATTTTACCATAGCATAGCAGCTTACCACAGTATAGCATTGAATACAGTATATATTACAATTTCTCTATGTGTTAGCTTGTAAAGGGGTCCGTTCCTGATAGGGAGGTATGGTGCAGTGGTGTATTGTATGATTCTATAGATTAAACAAGAATGTGATATTAACTGTACTACACAACCTGTGACGCGCACACTAGCACATGTGTAGAAGCGACAGATTGTGAAGAAGAGAGTTGAAAAATGAGAGGAGGAAAAAGAGGCCAAGATAGAGTGATATGTATTGTTATATGAGAGCAGTCAGACTCAGAGTGTCCAATTTGCAGGAGCAGCAGATATCTGCTTCTACAGACGGGTCTGTAGAAAGAGCAGCTGCAGAGAGATGAGCCGAGATGCCAAGATGGAGGAACCCTATAGACAGAGTTAGTTCTAGAGTCAGAACTATTTGGAAGCTGAGACTGAGAAAGCCCCAAGATGGAGGAAATCTCCATTCAGTTGAGCAGAGCTGGCACAAGGTTCCGTAGTGGACGTTAAACTCATAGATGATAATCAATGGAAGGATGTTTTCTCATAAAAAGGAAGCTATTGTGTGTGTTAATATGTAATTGCACAACTTTTTTTATTTCTGTCATTACTGTGATTGGCGTATCAGAGTAAGACAGTGTCTCACTCTTTCCTCCTGTCCTCTCTCCCTTCCTTCCTTCCTTCCTTCCTTCCTTCCCTTGGCCTTCCTCTCCTTTCTCCTCTTTACTCTTCTCCCTCTATCCTCTGCTTTGTCCTGGTCTCCTCTCTCAGACTGCATTGTTCTCTGACTCAGTCCCGTGTGTAACGGGGTGGAATGGTGTATTACGATGAGCGTACGAGCACACAGGGTCTATAGTTATTACAATAATGGGCTCTGTTCATTTATGAGATGTAAAGAATGTGTGTGTGTGTGTGTGTGTGTGTGTGTGTGTGTGTGTGTGCATGTGTGTGTGTGCGTGCGTGTGTGCATGCGTGTGTGTGTGTGTATGCGTGTGTGTGTGTATGTGTGTGTGTGTGTGTATGTGTGTGTGTGTGTGTGTGTGTCTGTCTGTGTGTGTGTGAGTGTGTGCGTGGGCCCATCCTCCCCATAGCACACTGAATTATCAAATTTGTCAGATGCAATTTGCAGGAAAGCTTACTTCCCTAGCTGTCTCACCTCTCCCCTCCCTCCTCTTCATCCCTCGCTACCTCTGTCCCTGGGAATAGCCAGTATAAACGTCTATTCTAATTAGGGTAATGACCTACCCACCTACTCACTGAAGCAGTCTCCTGCCCTTCCTCCACTCCTCTCCTCTCACAGTTCTTCACTCTTATTCAAGACGTCTCTTCCTCTTTTCCTCATCCTCCTCCCTCTTCATCTGGAAACTATCTCTGTTGCTCTTCCTTACTCTTCCCCTCTATTCAACTCTGCCTCTCCCTCCTTCCCTCTCCATCATAGATTTCTCACCTCATGCTCCACAGATGTCCCTCTGTCCATCCTTCCATTTCTCAATGCCATCTATCCTATGAAATGTTTTTTATTTCTCCCTTTCCATTTCCTCACTCTCTCCATCTGTGACCCTGGTTATGACAGGTTCTATGGAGGGGGAGGGGGAAGCTAGGGGTAAGTTAAAGCTTAGCCGGATTGACCTCCTGCTGAGTGATAGCTGTGTGTTTATTGCAATCCTGTCCGGTCCTGTCCAATCCTGACCTTGTGTCACGCCAGGGGAAAGTCACAGGCTTTTCACACTGCAGCTTAGCCCTGAGCTGAGACATCTCCCTGGCCAGGTCGGAGCTGGGATAATCAAGGATATCCCAGGAGATTCCCAGGAGATTCCCAGGAGATTTCCAGGGGTGTGAAAAGCCTATCAGAGAAAACTATAGGATGTTACACAGAGAGAGAGAGAGAGAGAGAGAGAGAGAGAGAGAGAGCGAGAGAGAGAGAGAGAGAGTTCTTTCCATCTCTTAAACCTCTGCCCATCCCTCTCTTGGACTCCCTCTCTCACTCCCGACCCCTCTCTCCCTTTTCTCCCCTCTCTTCTACCCCCACCTCTGTTCCCGTGCACACCTTAACCAGTCCAATAAAGGTTTTAGGTTCAGTTTAAAGCTTTGTTTCCGCTGTATGTTTTTCTGACACACACACACACACACACACACACACACACACCCACACCCACACACACATACACATACACACACACACACACACACACACACACACACACACACACACACACACACACACACACACACACATTCCGTCCACTGGTATTGTGACACTTCTCATTAAACTTGCACCACAGGAAAGATAGAAACATTTCCTGTCTTTCTAATATTAATGCTGCTTAACTTCCCACACAGTCTGTTCAGTAGCTTGACCAGCCAGGGATTGAAAACAAACAGCCATTGTATATGGGCATGTTTCAAGGTCATTTCAAGTTCTCACCACAAACCTTCTGTCTAGGCCTGTGTAAGCAAGCCAGGACACCGGGGTTAATCATAGATGTTTTGCAATTCATAGCTAGATCTCAGCACATCATTATGGTTCGCAGCCATATTTTGGTGGACCATTTTGTACGTTTGATTTCTGCATATTACAATCATAGGGACCAGTTCATCTGTCCTGCTGTGTCTCTAATTACTGCCATCTGGTGCTGAAACTGTGCTACTACATTTCCCTTATTGGAAAGTGTGGTGTGAAAACTCAGCCCTTCAGAAATAGTTGAAGTTGACCCAAGATACATCCCCCTTATTCAGTCACCTTAGCTGATCATGGATGGGTGCTTATGGTATCGGTGCAACTTCTACTGGGACCAGCAGCTCAACACGGAAATCAGAAAAGCTCAAAATGATCCATAACACAAGACAAAACGCTTTGCAACCAAAGGTTTGGTTAAATGTCATGTTTATTCTATCGAGGAGGAACAGTTCTAACAATGAATGAACAAAAAAAAGAGGTTTACAAAATGAATGAAAACAAAGAGAGAAATATATTCACATTCAACAATGACTGTTATTGATATTGACTTAAACTCTCCCAATTTTTCATTCTGGAATAATTACAGATTGAGTTGGGTAGATGGAGACAGCACACACAAGAACACACATCACTCTGTGTGCCACGGTGCACCAGTGTACCATTTCTGAGTGTGTGTGTGTGTGTGTGTGTGTGTGTGTGTGTGTGTGTGTGTGTGTGTGTGTGTTTGTATGTGTATGAGGTATGTATAGGGTTCTTATAAAGAATGGACATAAGCCTAGGCAGGGCTTCAGTGTATTATTGTATTGTGTATTATTATCTTCATCTCCTCCTCGCCTCCTCTTCCTCTATGATGTGTGTGTGTGTGTGTGTGTGTGTGTGTGTGTGTGTGTGTGTGTGTGTGTGTGTGTGTGTGCGCACATATGTGTGTTCACTTCTTCTTCTCGCCCTTGTCATTATACTCTAGGAAGAAATCGTTGCAGGCCACAGTTAGTGCCCCAACCAGGATAACAAACTCAGTGAAGTCCACCTCCCCATCGTTGTTGGCATCCAGGTCTCCCATCACCTTGTCAACCGCCTCCTTGTCTTGGGCATTCTGGAGAGAGATAGAGTTAGTGTGTGTGTGTGTGTGTGTGTGTGTGTGTGTGTGTGTGTGTGTGTGTGTGTGTGTGTGTGTGTGTGTGTGTGTCTGTGTCTGTGTCTGTCTGTCTGTCTGTCTGTCTGTCTGTCTGTCTGTCAGCCAGCCAGCCAGCCAGCCAGCCAGCCAGCCAGTCAGTCAGTCAGTCAGTCAGTCAGTCAGTCAGCCAGCTAGCCAGCTAGTCAATCAGTCAGTCTGTGTGTGTCTGTATCTGTATCATGTCCTTACCCCCAGGTAGTTGCCCAGTTCCTGGATGAGCATCTCTTTCAGCTCGGCCCTGCTCAGAGTGTATTTGTCCCCCTCATTCCCAGAGTACTTATGGAAGGTCTGGATCATCAGCTGCATGGCATTCTCCAGGGTGGAGGCATTCTCTGGGTTAGGGATAGACATACTGCAGAGAGAGAGAGGGAGATAGAGGGAGAGAGAGAGAGAGAGAGAGAGAGAGAGAGAGAGAGAGAGAGAGAGAGAGAGAGAGAGAGAGAGATAGAGACAAAGACAAGTGAAAGAAAGAGCGGAGGAGAGAGACGGAAAGGGATGGTTTGGAGAAAGAGGAAGATTAAACAAGGTTAACACATTGTAATAGGACATTCACTGCTATAGCCTAGAGCCTGCTGGGAAGTGTGCAGATAAATAAGTCAAATCCACACACACACACACACACACACACACACACACACACACACACACACACACACACACACACACACACACACACTGCACAGAGACTCATATATACTGAGATAGCATTAACACAGTCTGCTGATATGGTCCATCTCTCTTTACAAGGCAGGACAGACACAGGCAGAGGAAAAGGAGATGGGGGGGTTATAGGAGTAGGATGAAGTGATCCCTAGATGCTGATAATCGTTTACTTTAGGATTTGAGATGTACAATCTAAT
The DNA here is from genome assembly GCF_951799395.1 of Argentina silus. Classification (NCBI taxonomy): domain Eukaryota; kingdom Metazoa; phylum Chordata; class Actinopteri; order Argentiniformes; family Argentinidae; genus Argentina; species Argentina silus. The sequence continues at coordinate 9,560,400 of NC_139664.1, read as the reverse complement.
CCTAGATCTGTGGTTAAATTAAAGGCAGTGGTGAACCACAGGAAGATGCCCTCTGAGGGAAACACGAGCGGTAACACTGAGCAGGATATGTGAGACAGCTGATAAGAGTGAAACTCTAAACTGGTAAAAACACCCAAACCAGTACAGGGGCAACAGGGGCGGAGGTAACTTGAGATGGCCTCATACCTGAGTGGATGGCATTGCAGGTAACAAAGGAGACAGGTGTATCCCCCTCCCACTCCCTCCCTCCCTCCCTCCCTCCCTCCCTCCCTCACTCTCCCTGACCTTCATCCTCCCTCTCCCTCCCCTATCCTCACCCCCTCCCTCTCCCTCACCCCACCACCCATAGACCTCTGGATCAGGTCATCATTGTAGAACAGAACTGACCTACTCTTAGATGGTTAGATAAAGGTCCAATAGAAAATAAAACGTCCATCTGCATCATGATGCTTGTAGATACTGTCAGCAGTTAGATATCTGAACCGACTGTAGGAATCTTCATCGACACTCAACCAGTGGTTAACATTTTACCTAACACATGTAATTTGAGATCTTTTGTGTATGGGAAAAATGCAATACATGCAGTACTTACAGTACCTACTGCATGAGCAAGCAAGAGTGGTAGATAGAGAGAGAATTAGAGAGAGAGAGAGAGAGAGAAAGAGAAAGTTTACCTCACACACCAATCAGAGTGGTCGAGACAGAGGACAAACTCACACCAGAACAAATCCTGTGTCTTTGTACTGCAGCTAAGTTAAAGTTAAGTCCTCCGCTGCACAGTTTTAGCCCTAACACATTCTACAATGCTTGAACTATTTCCTAAAGAGAAAAGGGTTAGAAATGACCTCTCACAAGAGTTAAACATTAGATTTATACCTGTGTAACCTCACCACCTACCCCTCCATCCCTCTGTCATCCCTTCTTTCTTACCTGAGTAAAAGAGGAGTGCTGTCCTGTTGGTCTGTAGAGTAACAAAGACTGGTGAGGAGGTCTAGATGAAAAGCTTCTTAAATACTCCTCTCACTCCACCTACTCCGCCTCCCCACGCCTCCTCTCTCTCTCCATCCCTCCCTCCTTCCACCTGTTGCTCCTCTCCTCTCTCCCATCCCCCCATCCCCTCCCCTGCTTCTCTGTTTACACGTCTGACACCTGCTATCTACTACATGACAAGAGATAAGACCCATCCTATCCATCATACGAGCTGTCAGAGATGACAACACAGTACCACACTAGTTACACTTACTGTACTGTATGTCATTCAATACAGTTGAAGACTTTGACCTACTAAACTCATAACACACCTGGACGAATACCTGTATCATTCACTATGTACATTTGTGTGTGGTGGTCATAATAATGTCATTGGTAGTGTTGAAAGTCCAATAGATTGCAATCATTAGATATTGTCGTGATCTGCTGATGCCGGTCGCTACATACAGGGTCATGTTGATACTATGACCCAGTGTAGAGAACCTTCCTGTAATTTTAGCTGAACAAATAGATCTACATATTCGATCATGAAGGATGAGTGTGGCATGGAGATGTTTGAAGAAAGCCAGAGAGGTGAAAAGAGGAAGATAGGAGGAGAGAGGGCTGTGATACAGTATATTTACCCACTGAACAAGTTAGTTTAGAAGCCTAGCCTATAGGGACTATGGTGAAGTGACAACGGCCCATCACTTCTTTTGTTACACTAGTAACACACTTTGTTAAATTGTGTTACACACCAGGCAGGTGTGTGTAGCCATATTGTGCTGCGTGTCAAAACAGAGCCGAAGAGTAGTGAGTAGTCGTGAGCAGAGTTAACATGTCTGTCGTGCACTGACACCAATCCAGTGTGTGTGTGTGTGTGTGTGTGTGTGTGTGTGTGTAAACCTTTCTTCACTTTATTTGAAAGTTTGGACCATTTTTGAACAGCCCTTTGACTCAAGTCATTGTGTTTACAATACCATACAAGCACCTGTACGTTAACAGGAAGGTGTGAACACTATACTCAACAGGGTGATGACCTCATTGGGTTGAGATGAGGTGAGGTGAACATACTGGCACTGGCTATATATCTTGTTTTATGGTTACAAGGCTAATTGTAGGCCTACTGTAATGAAAACAGCTCATTTGCCCAGGGCTGAAGCTCTTCTTGTGAGGGAGCTGCGTGTGTGTGTGTGTGTGTGTGTGTGTGTAGCTGATACAGTATCAGGGATTAGTGTACCACTCTCTGTATGGAGTCAACATACCTGGCAGCCATGCATAGAGATATCCCTCACAAACACATACACAAAATACATAAATAATACATACAAAATACATACAGACACAAACACATGCATACCCACGCATACTTTGAAGGCCCACAAACATGTCTGTAGGAGCAAACATGCTCCTACAGATATGTGACATTTATACAAATGCATAAGCATTGACAAAGACAAAGCTGACTGTCTCCTTGTTTATCTGTTCCTGGTGCTGGATAATGTTGCACTCTGGGGACATGGATAGCACAATTTGAGTTTGAGTATGTGTGTTTGTGTGTGTCTCTGTGTGTGTGTGTGTGTGTGTGTGTGTGTGTGTGTGTGTGTGTGTATGTGTGTGTGTGTATATATCTATATATAGTATGTGCGTGTATAGCGTTGCAGTCTAAGGTTAAGAACACAATGGGTGGAGTATACATTAGTGTCCAGTTGCAATATGCTGATGCATCTTGTCCTGTAGAGCGTGACCGTGTCAGGCTCATCACTATATTTAGAATAGCTGGTGGTCATGGAGCTGATGGTCCTATAAGGTTAGTGTGGGTATGACTTGGAGCCAACATCGTGGCAAAGGAGAACCAAGCTGGTACAGTAGGTAGACCATACAGATGAAAACAGCTGCTATTTAATAAGACAACACACCAAATAGGTTTCAGGGCTTCATGTGAAATAACTTTTTGAATGACAAAAAAGCAGCGCTATAGTGAAAATAGACTATCACCTCAATTAGTTGGCAAGGTACGTATTTCAGAACGAGTTGAGAGAAAGCCACTGTTGGATGTGTACTGTTTGTTTTCTGCAGCGTAGACAATAAAGAACGATAGCTCTCAAAACTTATGCAAAACTTTTATTAGAACATGATCATACAGTCTTTATAAAGCCAATATAAAGCCAATAACACTGACTGTTGTTATTACAGGGATGCAATGAACATAAACTGTGTAAACTGTAGGAGTGTGATGATAGGACACCTTAATGCAATCAACATAGTAGTAGTGGATAGAGACATCTATAAAGCCTTATTCAGCACCTGTGATGCCCTATGGACTACTGTATGAGGCCCTATAGGGAGAGAGAGTGAGAGCATGTATAGTGCCTTTGAACCTGTACAGTGCACAATAAGGCCTTATAGAGTGCCCATGAAGCCTTCTCTGGTTCCTATGAACCTGTATAGACTGCTTATGATGCTTTATACTGTAGCAGGATTTCTCAACTCTGGTTCTCGTGACCCAGGTCTTTCAATCAATTGACAGATTTACTTATTTATATCTTATTGATGTTCATTAGTGGGTCCCCAGGATCAATGTTGAGATAGGGCCTATGAGGCGGGTGTCTCGTTGGCTCCTGTCCTCTGCTGGCTGAGGGTTTTGGCCAGGTAGCCAATCAGAGTGAGGTATTCCTGGAAGCTGACCTTCCCATCCTGGTTCTCGTCCAATCCCTGACGCATCTCCTTCACCGCAGAGGAACTGTCTGTGCCCTGGAGAGAAAAAAGCATAGGAAGAGAGAGAGAGAGAGAGAGAGAGAGAGAGACAGAGAGAGAGAGAGAGAGAGAGAGAGAGAGAGAGAGAGAGAGAGAGAGAGAGAGAGAGAGAGAGAGAGAGAGAGAGAGAGAGAGAGAGAGAGAGAGAAAGAGAGGGGGGACGGGGGACGTGAGAGGGAACCCATAGCAGCAGTGTGATGAGGAACATTGAGGTGGAGAGGTTGAGGGGAGTCTCTTACACTCATGATGTTGCCAAGCTCTTTCTTCACCAGGCCCTGGAAGTCTTTCCCTCCCAGACTTTCCTTCCCATGGGCAGACTTCATAAACACCCCCACCACAGTCTGAATGGCTGATTCCATACCTGGGGAGAAAGGGAGGGTTGGACAAGAGAGAGAAAGAGAGAGGGGGGAGATGTAAGATACACACGCCACTGTTTGGATCACTTTCTGCATAACTTTCCACAAGAGAGATATGCAGTCTAGACAGATTGGATTCTTTACCCACAAATAATTTGTTAAATTGAGATGAGCAATCATTAATTTTAGGAAACATTCAAAGGGGGACAACTATGCACACAGGGCGGAGTCCGGAGAGACAGAGGACACAGGTGAGAAAGACGATGTCAGAATAAAGGAGGAAGAATGGAGGGATGGACGGAAATGGGACCCAGGGGATGGGGAGTCATTGAGGTAAATGGGGGAAGGGAGGGAGGATGGGGTTGGGTCCATTGAGTCTCTGAGGTAAACACAATGGAAGCTGTGATCTCTGACGGGGGAGACATCTGATCCTCAGAACCCAGCAGAAGGCCAAAGGTTCAGATTACAGCAGCTACAGCCTGCTACCTGTCTGTTACTGTACTCTCTCTCTCTCTGCAACACACACCCACACACATGCCTGTACACAACACTGAACACACATTCAGTATTAGGCAAGCTGTAGCAGACAGCTAGCCAACGTTTTAGGGCTAAGTGCCATTTTGTTGCTGCCGCTGAACATTCCATTCATCCATTCATGATGACTCTCTCGATTCCAGTACTAATGCTAGCAGTTCAGTTCGTATTGCCAAGAGCATTTTCAAGGTCTAATATTCACTGGTTTTCACCATAATGTTTTTGTGGTGAGGTCAGACCAATCAATCAGACTATGGTGTATAGCTCTGGGGGGTAGTATCTGGAGCTGGATGAAGGGGTGACGGCCTGCGGTAGGCTGATGATGATGGGATGGGTGGTAGGGTGATGTTGGGGTGACGTCAGGGTAACACCAGAGCCAGGTAAATCTCCCATCTGACACAGATGTCACACCTTAGTACACGCACACACGCACGCGCATGCGCGCACACACACACACACACACACACACACACACACACACACACACACACATTGTACACCTGTCATCTGCCAAGGCCAATTAGGATATCTGCATTAACCTAATTACTCTGCAAGCAAGAGCAGGGCACATCCATGGTCAGGCATAAGAGTGCAGTATTCTGTTTCAAATCCCCCCTCAATGCAGCCCACCCACACCCACCCACATAAATGTATGAATGTACACAGAGGTAAACAACCCCCCACACTACTGAGCATCTGTCATCATCATGGTCCTTCTCATCATTATTTAATGATGATGCTCTGGGTTCCTAGCAAGTGACACCTTCCAAATACATGCTACATGATTAACACAAGCAGAGGTGTGTGTGTGTGTGTGTGTGTGTGTGTGTGTACAGTGTGTGCGTGGCATGTGTGTGTGTGTGTGTGTGTGTGTGTGTGTGGCATGTGTGTGTAGCCCATACATCAACATGACTGACAGGAGGCTGTGTCCATTAGCGTCTCTGGTGGCTGTTGACCCAAACAGACAGTGTAATGAGACTGATGTGAAACCCAGCCGGGCTCATCTACAGTAGAAGCAGGAACAGGACTGGGGCTTGGAGGGTTAGTATCAGACTTATACTCTGTAGTGGACTCTTAAATGTCCATTATGTACCATTGAAGCTTTCTAAAAGGAAAAAGCGCTTCTAAAATGGAGTGTCCTACCCGACACTTGGTTTGCATAGAAACATGTTACTGCCAGGGTTGTTCTTGAAGAGTGGACTCACTGATTTTAGCCTTTTTGTCTTTGGTAGCTGCCTATTCGAATTGTGCGCGCATGCAGAACCTCAATAGATAATCTCCAACACTGCAAGTCCATTTCGGGGGTTATATTATTATTAGGGAGGATGTTGTTGTTTGGAACTTCAAACTGAATTTCGCCATGGTGGCAGATTTCCAACACCTGCTCCTTTAAAGCATGGGCTCTGACCCTGGAATAACCCATGACTTGACTTCAGTGTTGGATAGGTATCGGTGTAGGCTGAGTGTTCTATAAGGAAGCATACACACACACCTTTATAGCAGGCCTACAGGTGGACACCTGTTGTAGTAATATTAATGGAAGAGACACATCTTCAGTATGTTTACTGAACTCTGACCGTGCAATATCATACACAGGTATGGTTGCCCACAATGAACATCCTACCAGACCTGTTATCACCCACTCAGACTGTGCTCCCTTAATTGCTACAGCAGGGCTAAGCCAGGTCTACTCACTTTCTCCATGCATACATGAGTGCGGCCCATGCCCTCACTGCCCATTTACAGCCTGGTCCAGTGGCTTCACTCTAGAGCACACTGGTGAACACTGATTAATCACAATGACCAACAGAAATCAATCAGCAAGGGCTTGTTGCGTCCCGCGCAAGGTGTCTGACTCACTTCCGCAGCCCCGTCCTGCATGAGCATGTACCTGTCATCGCCTCGAGCCCTGGGACAAGCCATTTCTCCCCCGCGCCATTAAATACACCGAGGTCGCCATTCGATTCGCGCTACCAGAGTCTTATCACGACGTAAATAATGCACGCTGATAAGAGCGGCGAACGAGCTGCCCTGGCTGCCGTTACACCGATTCTATGGGGGTGTTATTGTTGTTGACGGATGTCCGTGAGCTTAACGGCATCAACGGCCGAGACGCCGCCCCGGCAACTGTTGAACCCGCGTAATGGAAACTGCGGGGGTCCATTTGTGTCCCCCACGTTTACATTTAGCCTAACTAATCCAACCGATTTGTAGAGTGGCCCTGAGGTAAGGCTGACATAGAGAACATAAATAAATAAAGCGATGTCTCTTGTTTCTCCTGAAGTGTAAAGGGATTGAGGGTTGGGTTACCTACAAGGAGAACTCGATATCTGTGGCCACCAGGCTAGGTAATGACAATGGAGCCGCTCGTAAATTATACAATATTCATGAAAGGACGGAGGAAATTAGCTAAAACTGACACACATTTCCGTTTGTTTTCAGAAAGGGCAATTTGGATCTATCACAATGCGCCTTTACAGACTAACAGTAGTAACATAACTTTTAAACAAAAAGGCCTACGCCTACAATAAACAGTATCTAGCCAACTCACCGTTTTTGTAGACAAGTAAAAGGTTTCTTCTCTCAGTCTCTCTGTCTTACGCACTCCTTTCTCAAAGCTCAAACTTGATAAACCAGCAACACTTAAATAATCTCTTCCGTGATTTAATTTCTCCTCCAACTTTTTTTTAAAAATTGTGTCATAGGGCGTGTGCCTGGGAGAAGGAATGAGGAACGACGCGAGGGAGGACAGAGGGAGGCTGTGGACAGGACAAATCTAGTTTTTCCCTCAGATTTCAGCTCACATCCACATAAAAAAAACATGTGAATTTGATAAAAAGTCAAATGATACATGCAAGTTATACTTTTTAGACAGTTAGACGTTGTTCCTATATTTGTATTATGTGCTGCTAACACCTTCAGTGCATCTGAGCAAGTGAGAACAAGCAGCAATTGTGTGTGTGTGTGTGTGTGTGTGTGTGTGTGTGTGTGTGTGTGTGTGTGTGTGTGAACAGTGTGTAGCAGATTAATCAGTAGACTACGATCTCTCAACCACACCTTTTAAGTCAACAGGTAGAGTGTATTGTTCCAATATTCCAGCCACACACCATCATTATTGACAAAGCAAGAAAGAGAAAAAGGTATAAAGATATAGCAAACATTTACAGAAACCATCTGATATATAGAATATATATTAGATATAGATATTCACAGCCATGTTTCTCAGTTTGTCAATCACATGCTTGTCTGTCCTACTCCTTAACCCTAACAGTGGTAGCTGTGTTTTCTACTGTTGTAGCTCTCTCTCTCTCTCTCTCTCTCTCTCTCTCTCTCTCTCTCTCTCTCTCTCTCTCTCTCTCTCTCTCTCTCTCTCTCTCTCTCTCTCTCTCTCTCTCTCTCTCTCTCTCTCTCTCTCTCTCTCTCTCTCTCTCTCCTCTCTCCTCTCTCTCTCTCTCAACATCAATCAACACAAGCAGCCCCATTCCCAGAGAAGACTATAATACATTCTGCTTACACAATAAGATTCTCAATTTACATAGACAATGCAGTCACAGTGCATCACAACAGTATTACACACACACACACACACACACACACACACACACACACACACACACACACACACACACACTAAGCTGTTTGTGCTCACAGGACTAGGGCGGCTGTGTGTTTGTGTGTGTGTGTGTGTGTGTGTGCGTGCGTGTGTGCGTGAGTGAGTGAAACAGGATTAGTTCTCGTCTGGCAGGTAAGGTGCTGCAACAGTATTGTGTAAATGTGTAATTACACTGTCAAAACAGGGAGGTAATTCTTGCTGAGACGTAAAGAGAATGTGAGATGAGAAAAAATAGATAGAGAAATAGAGGGAGAGAGGATGAATGAAGTCACAGTTACAGTAGATAGAGACTACAGTTGTAGGATCCATGACGTATCTTGATTGATTGTGTTATTTCCATCTTGCCATCTTGCTCAGGAACACAACACATTAACAGAGAAAGACTGGAAGACATCCTATTGGCTGAAGCCTCCATGCTTGTTTGCCAATTGTCCAATCAGCTGCCAGAACTCAAGGAAGGTGAGTTCTCCGTCGTTGTTCTCGTCCAAGGAGCCCATGAGTTGGTCTATGACGGCCGGGTCACCAGCATTCTATAGGAGGGTAATAACATACAGTACAGGGGCTGCATCTCAATACTCTTTCATGGTTCCCTTTCCTCATGTTCTTGACTTGTTTACCACTGACAGGTGGAAGGATTGGATGGGTTTTCACTATGCTGCTTTCATATATCTGCCAGATCAGTGATCTTGGGGAAAAGGATAATAGACAGAAGTGCATAGTGCTAAGAGTACATCCATTCATTATCTCAGTTCCTTCATCTGTACTGCTGTGAAAATGATGAGAAAACAAGTGAGAGCAAGTACCAGAAGTACCGGGGTTTTCAGATCAGTGCAGCGAAGTCACTTTACACTATTGAGACGCACCTCAGGTAACCACTAACTCTGCAGACTACTAGCAGGCAGGAGAGAGGCTTGCACTGCAAGTGGCTGCTTCTCATTCTCTGTACTGCCATCAAGGGGCCATAAAGAGGATCGCACTGTCTTAGTACCATAAACAAATATAGATCAGGGAACAGGCTACTAAACTACCTGATTCAACCAATACATCTTCAAACTGTTTCAGGTTTGTAGTACTGGACTGGATTACAAGTCTGCACACCAGGAGCAGGGCTAGTGACCATTCCCTAGATGACGATGTACAGGCCTGCTGAAGTACCAGTGTAATTACAGGTTTATTAATCTCTTATTAACATGTTATTACAATGTCATTACCTTTACAAAATTGGGAAGTTGTGATGTTACCAGGCTCTGGAACTCCTCTTTGCTCAGTGTGTCAGAAGAACCATCGTTCCCAGCAAAAGTCTTAAACTGGGACACCAGGACATTAATGGAAGTTTCCATCTCAGAGAGATAAAGACACGTATGGGATTTAAAAAACACATAGAAGAGACATCATTGTTTATATTTGAAATGCAGGGCAATCATTACATCAATACATGCTATTTGCAGACAATGCGTGCCATATTTATTAATATTTGCAATGAGATTGAAGACAGACAGAGGAAATAGACAGGAGGAGTGAGAGAAACAGTAAAAGATTGAACTCACCTCTGTATTGCTACCGGTGTGGTGGACAAAATAGGTAGGTCTTCCCCTTCTCTCTCTCCTTTCTCTTATACTCTCCCCCTCTGGTAAGGAGGGAAGGAGAAAATTAATCATTCACTTCTCTCTTCCTGTATCTTCGCGTTTTGTCTTTCCATCAAGGGTCAGGCTGTCTGTAAGTTACTTAGTTAAAGCTAAGTTAACCCACACACAGCTGTAATACACACCAGTGATTTCTTTCCATGACGTGATAAATGAAAACACTGTATTGCATTTATGTACCATCTAGTTAAACTTCAGCTGACATTAATCTCAGAACTGGTGAGAGAATCACAGGCTGAATCCAACTTATATGGTCAGACAATGGATGAAGACTCATACACACACAACATGCACGTACACACACATGCACACACACATACCCAACTCCTCACACAAAGTTCACACTAACTAAATCCATTGGAGAGCTTTGAATGTCAGTTTAATGATTGATAAAGCAAACACAGCAATGCATATTCAGTCTCATATGCAAAGATAACATACATTCAATCTCCAACTCGCGGTGCGCTTATCTCTCACATATATCAAGCACACACACATATCATTGCCAAAGATTACACTTTTTCTCTTCAATCTACAACAGCTAGAGGTGCATTATCAGCAGCATGGTTATGTCATCTACCAGAGAGAGCAGAATGGCTTTATTCTAATCCCTTTTAATTCCACACCCCCTCTATCAATCATCCATCACAATGAATCTATACAATTCACACACACAAACACACACACACACACACACACACACACACACACACACACACACACACACACACACACACACACACACACACACACAGTCATTACTATGTGGGTCATTACTATGCAGGTCATTACTTTAGATGGGAGAGGGACTCTCATTATACAGATACTGTAAAATAAAGCTGCATTAATAAGTAATACAGAAATAGTCAACGTATTGTAATATACTCATGAAACAACGTGTGTGTGGATGCGTATTGTATAATATAACCCTGGGACAGCATTTCATGCAAGCTTAAACATAATAACAATGAGGTCAGGTTAACTACAGTGAGCATATAAAAAGGTTACTCATTATAGTGAAGTAGTAACAGTACACTTCAGATACTGTAGATAGAGGTAGATAGATATAGACATTCTGGACCAGCACGAGTCTATACAGTCATACATTCATCAGAATAGCAGGAACGACACAGACAGACTATCAATGAATATAATGAATACAAAAAGAGGACAGGACAACAGGACAAGCAATATTGTAGCCACCACTAAAAACAGACACCTACCTTGGTGAGGAAGTTGAGCCTGCAGTTGATCTGCACCAGGCTCCTTAGCTGGGTGAGGTTTCTGAAGGCCATGCTGGGGTCACTGTGGTTGGAGAAGTTCACTTTGGTCAGTTTGAGCCTCTACAGCTTCCATAGTTGGTTGATGGAGGTGTAGCTGATGGCAAACTTCTCTGGGTTGCCCGGAGAAGGTTAGGGAAGAAAGGGGCTGGGAAACTGGGGAAGCAGAAATTTGTCCCCACGCCAACCTTTTTTATGAGGACGTGGATAGGATCGGGAAGGGAGGAGATTTTTCCATTGTTATGATTACACAGAAGTGCTGGGAATGAAAAACAGACACACAACAGGCCTTTACAAATACACTTGTGCAGAGAGACACTTACCGTAACCTGGTTGCCAAATGTGTTTCTGATTTTGCCAACTCTGATCTGGCTTCAAGGCAATATAGATAAAACATGGAAACATGGAGACAAAACATAAATGAGCCAAACACAGAATAGTCCCTGTCCCACTGTGAGCTCTCGGACCACGGAGAACAGGGGATTTATGCACTTATAGACCACGAGCTGCTTCCCTCTGAGCTCCAGGACCAGGGGCCCCTTAGTGGGGGGGGGATGTTGTCCAGGCCCCGGAGGTTGGTTCCTGGGCCCATGTCGATGAGGAAACGCTGGAGATTGAGTGGGAAGCCGTAGAACAGCATGTTGAAGAAGAGTTCATACATGATGTCTATCTCTCCCAGGGTGAGCTCTCTCAGCTCCTCTGTCTACAAAACACCCCTTCCTCTATGCCCTCCGAGATCTTATTTCCCTCCAGATCCAGATCCAGCACCTGTTCTATCACATTATCACAAGTTCACACTTATACTTATTACCCACACGCACGCTCGCTTAGACACACACACACACACACACACACACACACACACACACACACACACACAGGCCAGATAAGGTTCCAGAGCGTAGGCTTACCTGTGTCAGTTGAGAAATATCCAGGTGCAACAATTGAGGGGAGGTGAAAGAAGGAAGCTGAAAAGGCATGACATTTTGGCGGGGAAAACCTAATTTCTTCTCTTTTTTTTTACCCCAGAGCTGCACTGGCTTTATCAGAAGGAGATGTGTGATTCTCAGTTCTCAGTTCCCAGTAGATCAGCAGTTTCTGAAATACTCAGACCAGCCCGTCTGGCACCAACAACCATGCCACGTTCAAAGTCACTTAAATCACCTTTCTTCCCCATTCTGATGCTCGGTTTGAACTTCAGCAGGTCGTCTTGACCATGTCTACATGCCTAAATGCATTGAGTTGCTGGCATGTGATTGGCTGATTAGATATTTGCGTTACCGAGCAGTTGAACAGGTGTACCTAATAAAGTGGCCAGTGAGTGTATATATATACACACACACACACAATCTTTCTATAATCAAAGCATACTTCCATCACAATAAGAGAAAATATGCAAAGTTGTTCAGAAAAATATGAAATTAAAATGTATCCCTATAAGCTGCAAAATAGGAATACTTTAGATAAACTTGAAATAAGCTTTGAGAGAGGGGAGCCGAAAACAACGTGTTAATCAACTGCCAAACAAGTACGTAGATCGGGGCTAGGTTTAAATTAGTGGAGGGTAGCAGTCGCTGTGAAGTGCTACTGAGGTTTATAAACCGGCCAGCAGAATAGAGCAGTGAGGAGAACAGAAGGACATGGAGTTACAAACATACTGTGTTTCTATCTTTCAGTGAGAAAGAGTAATGTCAGATCATTTCCTGAGAGATAACAACTAGCCTGACCAGGAGATACACACAAATGCAGTTTTATCAAAGAAACACCAAAAAAACAAGTCGCTTGACAAACATTAAGACTCTTGAAATAGTTTTAATTCTCACCTCGAGACTTTCCTAATCAGTAAGCACGCAGTTGACTTTTAAGGACAAAAATAACGACAATAACAGTTTACTTCATGGGGACTAGTTGAATTTATGATAGCTTTTATCACAGTTTACAATTACATTTGCACATTTTTTGCATACATAGTGGAGTTCTCTAAATTGCTGCCATGAAGCCCAAATGTGTTTATGCATAAATGTTTATTCTTTTATAAGTGGCTTCAGGCTCCATAATCACCAGGCGTTACACTGTGACTGTGAGTCTGTGAACGGGGAACAACCAATGTTCTCTTTCCTGAAAACAATCCTTATATTAAGTGCCATGAGCATATAATAACGATTGGATTTCTAACATAACTAAAGGTAAAGACATTTGAGTGTTTAAATAAATCACTTCTTAATTCAAAAGGATGGATCAACATATCACTTTGCACAAATAGAAAAAAACAAACATTTTATGTACCTTGAGAGATTAAAACTATAAGCATAAGTTATTCATATGTTTTACATATGTGTGGGGTGATTTAGTGCACTATGTACAATAACATTCACGTGAAAAAGACGACCTACCTCATTTTACATACAGTGCCTTCGTAAAGTATTTAGACCCCTTCACTTTTTCCACATTTTGTTGTGTTATAGACTCAATTTAAAATGGATTAAATTAAAAGAATTTGCCATCAATCCACACACAATACCCCAGAATGACAAAGTGAAAACAGGTTTTTAGAAATTTAATCCATTTTAAATTGAGTCTATAACACAACAAAATGTGGAAAAAGTGACAGGGTCTGAATACTTTCCGAAGGCACTGTATTACATTCACTTCGTTTCAGCAGTTTGGGTTCATCTACTGTAGAATATAACCTCTCTTTAAAACTAGTCATTAATGACTTCTTTTCACAAACAGAGTTAATAATAAATAGGTTCACAAAACATTGGCATGAATAAAAGCTAACAGTGCTACAGTGTTGCCAGTGAAAGGGTTAACTCAGCAGAGCACAGTGTCTTCTACATACAGAGAGGAAGAACACACTCCTCAGCCATTACACAGTAACCCTAACCCTATCCCTCAACCCCAGGTCCCTCAAATAGTTAGAGGTGATATACACTAAGCAAGTTAGCTGATTATCATTTTAGACAGTTCTGAATTCATTAAGTTAAGTTTTAATTCAAGTAGAACTTAAATGAGGAAAGATCATACAGCAGACTGCCACTTCCTGGTACAAACAGGGGCTGAGAGACACTGTGTTATCATGTGGTAGTGAGAACAGAATTGCCTTAGTTATCCTGGGTGGTGTAGAGAGAGAGGGTTATCAGAACGATTCCCATCCCAAATTGACCCTATCCCTACCCTTAGGCACATATGAATGTACAGTATATGATAGGATTGGATAGACATAAGCAATGTGGTAATATCCCCCTGGCTGTTGGACAGGCTAGGTGGAATGTCCACAATATTGCTTGTATCCAATCCTTTCAGACACTCTGGTGCCTATAGGGTGGTCGGGCCAGGGGTTAACGTTAAGACTATGTGTGTCTCCCTTGCCTAGTCCTACTGACTGGTCTACTAGTCAACTCCCTCCCTCATCATCTCCTCTGCTCCCATCAGCAACTTCACCAATCACCCCTGCAGGACCACATGATACAAGGTGGTGTGTGTGTGTGTGTGTGTGTGTGTGTGTGTGTGTGTGTGTGTGTGTGTGTGCGTTCATGTGTGAAAATACATCCATTTAACACCTTCAAACCTTTCACATGGAAAAGAACATGCTATTTAACACAAGCCACATATATTTGGAGTACTGAGGAGAAAGGATAGAGGGAAAGATCAAGTGAATATGTAATCAAGACTGAGTAGAAAGAGAGGGGTGGATAATCAGTGTTTGTATACAGCATTTGTGATTGTGTGAGTGTGTGTTGTTCAATCCACATGTTCTCTCTTAACTACGTCCTTTATCCATCTCTCTTCCTCCACCTTTCTCTTTCTCTCTTTTCCTGACATGCATTTACTCCTCACATCAGCCCCGTCCTCTGCCACTCTCCTTCTTCAACTCCCCTTTCTTCCTCTCCTCCTTCTCTCCTGCCCCGGGCACCCCAAACGTCTCCATCGCCTCCTCCTCGAACCCATCCATCTCGTCCTCCATCTCTTCAGTCCCCTCTCCCTCCACCATGTCTTCCAAGATGTCTTCCACATCCTCCACGAAATCCTGGAAGCTCATCTGGTCATGGGCGAACACTCCATCCCTGAAGAACTCCTTGGCTAGCTTACTCAGCTCCTCTCTCCTGGAGGCCTCCACCCCCACCCCCTCCGCCTTGGCCAGGTAACCTTGGAGGAGGGCCTCGAAATCAGGCATGGGGACAGGGAGCAGCCCCTCAGCCTGGGCGCAGGTCTCCACTGAGCTGCAGTGGGTTGAAGGGTTGGGCTTCTGCTTGTGTTGGAGTCGTTCTCTCTGGTGGACCCAGTAGTCTGGCTGTTCCAGGGGGGGTTGTTGGTGCGTTTGAGGGAGGCTCTTATCCCCAGGGCCCTGCCATAGTTTTTCTTTCTTCCCCCTCTCCTTCTCTTTCTGCCCTCCCTTAAAATGGTTGTGGTTCTTTTCATATCTGTCACTTTTCTGTCCATCTTTGTGGTAACTCCCTTTGTCCTTTTTCCAGTCCCCGTCCTTTCTCTCCCCCTTCCATCCCTCTTTCTTTCTCTCTCCCTCTTTGGACCACTGCTTCTCATTCCCTTCCCAATGCTTCTTTTCCTCCTTCCCCTCCCATTCTTTACCGCTATCTTTCTTTCCATCTTTCTTTTTCCATTGTTTCTCTCCCTTCCACTCTTTTGTCTCTGCTTTCTCCTTCCATTCTTTGCCTCCTTCTTTATGGTCGTCCTTCCCTTTCCTCCATTCCTTCTCTCCCCTCCACTCATCCTTGCCCTTATTCCACCCACCATTATCTTTCCCTCCTTTCTTAATTTTTTTCTCCCCTTTTCCTTTCCAATCCTTCCCGTCATCACATCTTGCATATTTACCCTTCCATTCTTTACCGCTGTCTTTCTTTCCATCTTTCTTTTTCCATTCTTTCTCCTCCTTCCCCTCTTTTCTCCCACCCATATCCTTCCATTCTTTATTCTCCTCCCTGTCCTTCCATGGCTTGCCCTCATCCCCTCTGCTCTGTTTCTCTTTCTTCCACTCTACTTTCTTCTCTTCCTTCTCCTTCCATCCTTTGCCTTCTTTCCCTTGGTCTTGTTTTCCCTTTTTCCACTCTTTTTCTGCCTTCCAATCCTTCCCCCCTCCCTCTTTCAACTCTTTTTTCTCTGCCTTCTCCTTCCATCCTTTGCCCTGTTCTCCCTGATCAGTTTTCTCCTTCTTCCACTCTTTCTTCTTCTTCTCTACTTTCTCTCCCTCCCAGGGTTTCTTGCCCCCTGCCTTGGTTGGTCCTGTTGTGTCCTGGCTGTTGTCCCCAGCCTGGCCAGAGGAGGGCAGTACAGTGGGAGAGACAGGTGGTGGGGCTGCTTCATTGGCTGAGAAAGGAAGAAGACATAATCAGACCACATATAAGAATGAAAGGCGACATATTAAGAGAAAGAAATTAGTAGAGTAGAACAGGGAGAGAGACGACTGTCCTTTCCCACTTCTTCTTCATCCTCTCCTCCTCCTCCTCCTCCTCCCTCACCTCCTCTCCCATCTCCTAGTGCTCCTACTTCACCCATGCTGGACTGCCTTTCCATTTACCATCTGGCCATCCCTCCCTCCTGCTCCTCCTTCCTTCCCTTCCTTCCTCCCTCCCTCCCGCTCCTCCTTTCCTCCCTCTCTCAGTCAGTAGTACCTGTTGTCAGCGTTAGTTCAGTGACTGTGGCTCTGAGGGTCTCTAGTTCTTTCTGTAGGGCAGGGACAGACTTCAGCTCTGTCTTCATCTTCTCGTTGTCTTTCTGAAGGACAGGGAGAGACGTCATCTCTTTCTTCAGCCTATCGTTTTCCATCTCCACCTCCTCCCTCCGTAGTCGCTCCTTCCCTCCCTCCACCGCCTGCCTCTGGGCTACTTTTAACTCCTCTTTCTGTGCCTGATTAAAAAAGAACGAGAGGATCCTGTGAGAATACAGCGTGCACACACACGCACGCGCGCGCACACACACACACACACACACACACACACACACACACACACACACACACACACACACACACACACACACACACAGCTAACTTGGCACAGATAGAGAAAACTCATCTAGAGAATAGTCCTACCTGAAGTTGGGCTTGGAGCACAGCAATCTGCTGGTTTTCTTTAGCCAGTTTATTCAGTAGCTCTGTGCTGTCAGTATCTACTGTGGGTGGAGGTGGGAGTGGAGGAACCTCTGCATTCAGCCAGTCCTGTAACACACATATGGACACACGCACACACACACACACACAGACACACCAGTTCATGTTTTATCAGTATTATTAATGTTCATAAGGCGAGGTCGTTAATCTGAGCTTAATCCAATCCTGTATTGATGTATTGAGAGAGTGTGGCACCTCTTCTAGGAACAAACATAGATCATTTGTTTAAGGCAGCACCTCTACTGTCGTTGTTTGACCACGAGACCCTCGAACAACAACATTTGGATACAACAAATGTGTTTATGAGAAAGAGGTGGTGAGGGTGATAGAAGGAGAAAAACAGAGGGGAGAAAGAGAGGGAAGGCCAGACAGACAGAGATATAGAGGTAAAGAAACAGTGAGGTAGGTGGGAGAAAAGAGAGAAAGAGTAAAAGTAAGAGTGAGGCTGTGAGAGAGAGAGAGAGAGAGAGAGACAGACAGAGAGAGACAGACAGAGAGAGACAGAGAGAGAGAGAGAGAGACAGACAGAGAGAGACAGACAGAGAGAGAGAGACAGAGAGATGGAGGCTGACCTGTTTTCCCTGCACCTCTGCGTCTTTCAGCTCTCTCACATCATAGTCCCCCTCTGATTGAACAAATAGCAGTTATTATAACACATCACACCAGTGACATCACAGCACATCACAATGTAGTGAAACAATAACACAATACATGACAATGCATTTCAACATATGCAGTAATAGCATAGGAACACACGTTGTTATTACACAGAGATCACACACTTCACATTACAACACAAAAGCAAAACAGCAAGAAGCTGCTGTCATAATAAAACACATAAACATGAGGACACATGATAAAACACCACAGACAATTACATACTGAAACTGCCTCATAGCTTTACAGCACAAAGTCAAAAACAGCTCTGACTAACCTGCAAATCCCCCCACCATATCAAGCAAGCATGCATGCATGCATGCGCGCACACACACACACAGAGTGAATCTTAATTCATGTACCATGTGCAGTACATACTGTATAGATTACATCGCTGCACAATCAGTATTATGTATTCATTAGATCAAGGGCATTAGTTTGCCACACACACACACACCCACACCCACACCCACACCCACACCCACACCCACACCCACACCCACACCCACACACACACACACACACACACACACACACACACACACACCCACACCCACACACCCACACACACACACAACCTACCCTCGTCCAGGTCCATGAAGACACCTGTAGGCATAATACACCTGTCTCAGATAGGTCTTTATCTGGGCCACTGTCAGTCAGTCAACACTTCCCTCTAAACCCACTTTAAAGAGCTGACCCTTAAAGGCCTAACGTTTATCAGGCTTTCCAATACCTAAAAAAACACCTGATCTGTCTGTCACATTTACAGTCAGACAGAGATGAGGCCACACAGGTCCCATACAGGTGTCTAAAGGTTGTACAAAGGTCATGTCTAGGTAACCTTGACGACAGTAACCCATGACAACCCATGTAACATAACAACTCCTACCTGAGAAGAAGATGGTTCCGAGGCCCAGCAAGATGACAGCCCCCAGAATGCACTTGTTCAGAGAGAAGCCACTCTCCTCCTCCTTCTGAGGCAGCCTGAACTCTTCCTCCTCCCCATCCTCTTCCTCATCCTTCCTTCCAATCCGCTCCAGAGCCGCCAGGAGAGACACCCTTCTCCTCCTAACCTCAGACTCCCCCTCCTCACCCTTCTCCTCACCCCTCTCCTCCCCAACCACTGAATCCTCCTGAGAGTCTGGGTTAGACAAAAGGAGAGGAGTTAGCATCAGTGCTAAAATCATTATCTTTAAAAAAAATCTTAATCATAATCTTTAAACTTCATCAAAGTAAAAATGTATCTCATCTTATGGATACCAAGAAAGCGGAACCTAGAGTGTCTATGAGCTCCATCTTAGCGATAGCATCATTGAGTGCAGAGGTATAGCAGTGGTAGGATCCTATAGCATGAAGCACTTGTACTTTCTGGGTATTCATAACATTCATAGGATGGGGATGGGTCCCTCGTTAGACAGCAGCAACTATAGCTTTAGCTGGCCTAGTGCTGGAGTATATGAATAAGCTCCTCCAATCGCTCATACACAAGGGAGGAGCAAACTGCCAAAGTCCCTCTGCAGCATCTGTCTGTCAGTTTGCTCCACTGGCACTACCAAATCAACCTAGAAAACCTTACTCATCCCTGTGATGAAACCAACATTTTCAGGGTCAGGTAAGGCCTGGGTTAGCATGTATCATGATCTGTGCAATGGAGCAAAAGAGAACTTAACCATGAGGCTAGTGGATGTTTAAATGCCACTAAATTTGATTTAGTCAGGTTAGCTGCAGATGCAGCTCGTAAAACAAAACACAAAAACACCAGACGGCGGAGGTTAGAGTACATTCAGAGCGGAGGGGATACAATTGCTGAGTAATTCTACGGCTATTTACAGGGAGTGGGTGTCATGCAGCTTTGCGTATCTCTGTCAGATCATGCTCCCTTCCTCATACCAGCCACGGCCTGTCCAGTCAACTTCCTGGCCCAGATATGGAACAAGTCCATGACCAGCTGGTCCACCAAGTGCACTTAAAACACAAACACACACAAAGCTTATGTCTCTCTCTCTCACACTCTCACTCTCTCTCTCCTACACACACACACACCTTGCCATATCACACCAACGCACCAAACCCTACAAACGCCATGTGAATTTTAAATACAAACACACAGAGACAGCTTAACCCCTAAGATACACAACCTGAGGAACGCTGACGCATTGAAATGCACACACACACCTAAACAAGAGTTATCCCTTTAGATCATTCCTTTAAGACGGAAACGGTAGCTGAAGGGAATCATCTTGCTACATAGAACACACACATTTACACACTACTCTACACCGACCCTGGCATGCTAGATGCCTCAAGCCTCACCTGCTTGTTTCCCGAGCACTGTCACTCTCTGAGACAGCTCAGGCTCCTCCTCTTCTGGCAAAATCCCCTCCCCATTAAACTGATGCACAACTCCTTCCTGTATGAGCCCCTCCTGTTCTGGTATCAACCCCTCCTCTCCAAGAGTCTCAGTGGTCCGCAGTGAGACTGGTGGCTCCTCAGGAGAGGGGCTTATGTGGGTGTAGGAGTCAGAGAATGAATCAGGGTCAGGACTAGGAGGGGCTGGGCTCTCAGGGAAGCCGGTTGGCTGGCTGAGTATGTCTGGGTCAGGAGGGGGATCATCACTGGGAAGGATAGGGTTAGGAACCGGGGTCAGGTTAGGGTCATGGGCAAGGTCAGCGGTTAGGTTAGGGTCATGGACAGAGTCAGGGATGGTGCCCTCTGTAACAGGGATGGTATTTTTGCTTCTCTCTTGTTCTGTTTCCTGTGGTACCTGGGGATGGACAGGAAAGGAAGCCATTAGTGTACAAGTCAGTGTTTCCATTGGATAATCTCTGAGACAGGGCATACATGGAGCTGTTTAGAAAAATGAGTAGAGATCCTTTCTAAGCAGAGGTCTCTTACTTGCAAGGCCTCCACAGGGTGAGACTCCTCAACAGACACTGCATCCTTCTCAGGCCTACTCTCTGCTGTATCACCTGTGACACCAAGCAAACACATACACACACACACACACACACACACACACACACACACACACACACACACACGAGAGGTTTAGGAGTATAAAGATCTTACACATCTTTCTGTAGAAGGCAAACATACCAAGAAAGCAAACATTGTGTGCCAACAAATGTGTAAGTGCTGTGTAAGTGCCTTACCACTGTGTGTGTGTGTGTGTGTGTGTGTGTGTGTGTGTGTGTGTGTGTGTGTGTACCTGGAGGCTCCAATGTAGCAGCATTGCTGGGTGTGTCTTCATGGTGCTCTGTTACCTCTTCTACAGGCCTAAGAGTCTCAGCAACAGCCTCCTGAAAAACAGAGAGAGAAGAGAGATCTCTCTTCAGAATTCAACAAACTAGATCAACTACATCCTATTATCTTCAGAAATTCATGTTTTAGTACAGCAACCTACTTGTATTTTCATTGACCCAAATGATTAATTAATTCATCCAGTCTTAGAACAAAATCTTAAAGACTAAAATGTATTTTCATTCAGGACAATCTTGGGTCTAAATACATCTCTTAATCTATCCTGTGTCAGTATAAGCATATGGATGGACACATATGCACCAACAGTACCTCAGGTGTGAGGATGGTCCAGTTGTTGGTGTTAGCTGCACTGCTGTCAGACATTGCCCCCTAGTGGCTATGTCTAGACCCTGCAACACAAACAAACAAACAATGGTTTATGTACAGGATGGGCCTAGGCCTGTCCCAGCTACTCCCAAAAATCCTGATTGGTTTAGAGTAGTAGACTCACCAGCATCACAAAACAGAAGAAACATTTTATTTGGAGGCCCACCACCACAGATTATGATTCAGAAGAAGTCATTATTGGTTTATAACAACGCATATACCCACATTCCAAGCTTACAATACTATAAACCTAGCCAGCAGGAGTACTTTAGCATAGGCCGATCGTTAGTGTGCTAAAGTGTGTCAGTGTCCCAGCCCTCTTTCTGATGCTCAAAGACAGTTACATCCTTCGTTTGCATAGGCACAGGATTTGAATAGGCTTCTTTACGGCCCAACATCACTCACCCTACTGAGATAAAAGACCTACTATAAGGTGTCCACCATTGAGTGTGACTGTGTGTGTATGTGTGTGTGTGTGTGTGTGTGTGTGTTACAGGAAGTAGCCTTTCCTATGAGCATTCAGTCCTTCATTAGTATTTAGTCTGTGTTGCTGGCCCTGTGGCCACCCTGGCTTTTGACTGGGTGGTGAATGCTTTGGCAGACACAGGGGTAACTAAGGTTGGCGCCAACATTTAGACATAGAATAAGTAGAACTGACATTTCCTTTCAAAGCACCATTCTATGGTAGGTTCACCGGCAACCGTAGCAAATGTACCATTTGGGAAGTTTGATTATTTAATGCTTACCACAACATCTCTTTTAATCTGCCTACATTTCTCACAATTGTTTCACAATTCACATAAGAAATAATGACAAATTATATTGTGCCACAACAGTGGGTAAAGCCTAAAAAAACACTGGATAGTTTAGGGTAGTGTCTGTTCTACTCATTATAAGTCTACGGCTGGCTCTTTGACTAAGAGACTCCATGTCTATGGGCTCCACTCAGACTGAAATCACTGGAGTGGAAACACACTGACTGACTGACCAATGGCAAGTTTACTACTCTTAACTGTCTTGGCACAAACCATCCACCTGCCACACTTGAGGATGAGTGTAGAAAGAAACGGTCAACTGGCACAGCTTGAATGTGAACACAAGAGGTACAATGTATGTCCATAAAACCCATAATCTTGATTGAAACATTGATTTGCAAAATAATGCCATGTTGAGAGCCTATTTTATAAATAATGTAGCATACTATCTAGTTCTCTACAGTGAGTATGGAAGTAACCATTTACTTTCATGCCACTTTCTCACTGTATGACACACTTGACTCCCCAAACTCTATTCTATCTCCGTGCGTAATTTAGGTCTTCTAATCGGGTGCTTCCCAGGAGAAGACTGTTGAATGTAGCCCTGGGCCCATGGAGCATTGTGGATCATATAGTGAATGACTTAAATAGATATAGCTAAATATAGCAACGATGAGATAGACAGAGAACGAGAGGAAGCACTGGGGCCTCGGGGAACCGCTGAACACACGCAGCATATGGGACGGTCTTTACTAAAGAAAATGCGCCTTATATGTTAAAGTAAATCTGACTCGTTTGTGACAAACAGAATGTTTAAAGCTAAAAATAGATTATCTTTACTCTCTAAAGTTATTTAGTTTTGGCAACCAAGCTGCCGACAGAAGGAGCGGACAACTCACACTTGACTTCTCAGCTTTGCCAGTTAACAAAATGTTTCACTGGCAGTGATAGGCCTTTTGGATAATGTCTCTTCTTCAATACGCACTGGCAGCTTTTATAATAGGTAACGATGTGCAAGGAGTCGAGTTTATCTGTTGTCTGAAATTACATTATTTGTTTGTCACAAGTTCTCTTTTTATCTCTTTATCTCTCGCGAAGACAAAATGACCAAAAATGGTCAAGGTTGTAAACTGGTGGCCTATTGGTTCAATATGAGTAGACCACTATTTCAACTGTAATCCAAGTTGGTTGTGCATCGAGCTTTCATCATCGCTGCAGGTCATTTGCATAGCCTAATGCAATCTATTTCACTGTGTTGACAAAAGGGGTGTGCAGCCTACTTTGACAAGAATCGTCACAGCATCTTAACAGATGATGAACCATGGAAACTCATGGCCAGATGAAACACTAGTGTATATAACTATGACATTTGACAGAAAACATGCTTAACAGACAAGCTTTCTTACTTTAGCTACTTGTACAGTAACTCACATCCATTTAACCGGAAATCCGAAAAAGTACTTTAATCTTTTCAGGACCAGGAAACAAAGTAACATCTAACAACATTAAATTAACGAGGAAAAAAAATAACAATACAAATCCTTTCAAAAGAACACTATGTATGTCACACTTACCTATGATCGCGTCGCTTTCCTTATTAATTCAGGAGCAGTCCCTTTCCGACAATTAATTAGATCTTTCCATCCAACTTCGGAACTTGGAACATTGCTTGTACACTTGCGTGAAACACACTCTTCTTGTCCAACGAGGGGATGGCATTCACTGAAGTCCCACCCTACATTAGCCATCTCAACCAATGACAACGCGGGCTGTCGCTCAATGGGCAAACTTTCTGATTGATTGACACACGCAGGTGAGATGGGGTATGCAAAATATATACATACGTAATGCTTTTCAACGTAGAGACACATAACACTTTCATTTCATAGGCACATGCCGATTCACCATAGTCCCAATACTGTATGGTCCATGGCTGCTATTCCTGGATGGAATTAATGCTCATACACTGCACATTGAAAATCAGATCATATGTTACATTAATCTTTAATCTCTTTAGGTTAATAGCGGTGAACATAAATGCATAATAATAGTAAAATAAATGTTCATTACATCAGCTGGTTGATCAAACACAATCTCACTTTTACTTAACATGGCTCAATGCAATTTAACTGCAACATGTTCAAACAATGACTTCATATAAACTTATGTCCAAGGTTGTTACTGACAAATACAATTTTTATGATGAAACTGTAACATCCGCATATCTTTAACATCTCACTGTTACTTTAGGCATTTCAATTCTTATGTACATATTCAATACAGTACTATGTTTAACAGTCTGTAATCCAGCAATCTTTCGAGGATACATGGATTTTCTAAAAACAGATTTTACTCTGAATGCTCATACCAATGCTTTCTCAAACGTCAAACTGTAACATAATCAGTTTGCATGAAAAGTGTTGGTGACTGTTTCAAAGTGCAAAAATTATTTCAATCGTAACGTTTTTCCAGGCAGCCAGCTTTTTTTTTAATGGTAGTACCAGCATAACCGTAATGCTGAGAAATACTCTTACAACAGGTCTATTCTATCCATAATCACACCAGTGTTTACTCTGTTACCATTGGTGCAGTCCATCACTCCATTAGTCCAACATTGTTTGTCACAGGTTTGACATCCCCACAGGTCTAGGATCAGCTGAGCGAGATTCAGACAGCATGACACTCTGCAGGTCTCCAGCATGACTGACTCTCAAGTCAGTCTCATCAGTATGTACGCCACACCGGGCAAACAGCAGTCTTGAATCGGAGCATCAGTCTCTCTCAGAACTCCAAACATGACTTAAGAACAGCATCATAGGCTCTAAGGAGAGAAATGTAGAAACAATGCATCTGTGTGTCATTATTACTACACTAGTCTCATAATCCCCAACTGTCTCACCTAAACAGCTCACAGAAATTGGTTTAAGATGTAATATTTATCAATTTTAGGTGTTTTTGAAATGCAAACAAAGGTTATCGTCAGAAAGTTTGATGCCAAAATAGATGGTGTGACTGTATGGTGTGAGAGGAGAACCACACTTACCACCACTTAGCTCACACTGCTGAACAAACACACCACGTCTGGTCAGAGCTAGGCAGGAGGAAACCCTGGGTAGAAAGAGGAGACCCAAGAAGTGACAAGAAGAAGGAGATCTTCATCTTCCTCTCT
The DNA here is from genome assembly GCF_951799395.1 of Argentina silus. NCBI lineage: Eukaryota > Metazoa > Chordata > Actinopteri > Argentiniformes > Argentinidae > Argentina > Argentina silus. The sequence continues at coordinate 9,534,910 of NC_139664.1, read as the reverse complement.
TCCTTCCTCGAATCTATCTACCTGTGTATCAGTCCAGGATCTCTTTGATGCACCAGCAGCACAGGAGGAAGTAGAGGCACTCTTTGAAGGACTGGATGAAACCATAGGCGATGTTTCCTCCCAGGAAGTTCTTGCCTCTTCCAAGTCCCATGGCAACGTCACGCAGGCCTTGCCCCAGAGAGGATGGCATGGCCTGGGGGAGAGGACGCTGGGGGTGCATGGTTTCCTCAGGGAGAGTAGGAAGACGAGATCAGGAGGAGGAGAGGAGGAGTGTGAAAGAGAGGATGAAGGAATCAGGTCAACTTCAGAGGAGGAGAGGAAGAGGGAATCTGATCACTCTGTGAGGGAAAGGGGTAGCCCAGGGGTGAGGGTCAGGGTCAGGGTTGGACTGGGTCTGTGTACAGCCGTGGTCTCCTCAGTGCTCTCATCCCAGAGCTCTTGTACTTATAACCTCCTATAGAGGCAGCAGTAACAACACCATGGACATTGCTCCCAGTCCTGCTCTTTCTCTATTATTCTGTTCTCTCACAGATTCTCTCTGACACATGGACACATGTGTTTACCCTCGTTATACAATATTCCCCTCTGTTCTCTGGCTATGAGTGTATTTTATTGCCTTCTTTCTCTATCTAGTTTTATCCCCCTCTGGAACACACTGGCTCAATACTCTCTGTCTCTGTCTGTCTGCCTGTCTGTCTGTTTGTTTGTTTGTCTGTATGTCTGACTTCCCATGCAAAGGCATCATCTATTCACCACACAACCCCTACCTACAGTATACTACCACATATTCAGACAGGATGGTTCCAGTATTATAGCTTAAAACAGCTCAACTGTAAAACAGTTAAACTGTAGAACTCCCTCCTCTCTCACTCCCTCCACCATTCTACATCTCTCTCTGTCCAGGACAATTTGTGACTAGCTATTGTTCTCCTCTTCTGGTAATCTGTGTTTAGTGTGTGTGTGTGTGTGTGTGTGTGTGTGTGTGTGTTTCTACACAGGTTTAAAAAGGTTATCTGAATGACAATAACAACGTCCAGACCAGAGGGGACTGGTTTTCTGATATCACATGGACCCACTTTCTAATCTTAAAACACAATACAGGAGACAAGAGTCAAATACAGAAACTGTATTTAAAACCAAACTCACCACGAAAGATGAATGATATACGGATTTATATATGCAATCTATATTTTCAGATACAGGTGTAAACAGATGTTTTTTCCCCAAAAGAACAACAAAGAAGAGTATTAAAACAGAAACGTAAAAAGTAAAAATCAATATTTGTGCAGGCTCATTGAAAATAACCTTTGGCTTCCAAAACAACACAAATTAAAAAGTACAATAACGACAGCATCAACAACAACATCGACATTTTAAAAGGATTTCCATGCAACAAAGGCAACTGTGATGAACAATGATAATGCTAGAACGCTTCACTAATGATGCAGAGAGGACAGATGGGTCCTTTTACACACACACACACACACACACACACACACACACACACAACACACACAACACACACAACACACACAACACACACCACACACACCACACACACACACACACACACACACAGGCTAGAGGCTCAGGTTGTCCAGTGAGTGTCTCAAGAGACCCAGCTGTCCCTCCTGTGTGTGTGTGTCTGTGTGTGTGTGTGTGTGTGTATGACCATTCCAGGGTCAGAGAAACCTCATAAGACCTGGTTAACAGAGTTGCAGTTAAAGTTGACAGATCCCTTCCCTTAGTTTGTACAGTTTGGTTTCAATCTCAAAGATTTTGATTCCAGGGTTCAGTTGGCTAAAGCTACCACAGTGTGGTGGTGTCTGCTTCTGTACCACCCATGAAAGGTGTCATTAAAAACAACAATCAACAACAAACAACAAACACTCCTATTTCAGAACCGAGAACCAAGCAGACCAATCAGGTCGGATGTTATTTACACGCAGCGGGACATCAAGCAACCGTGACAGCGAGCATAAGAAAGTAAGAATGTGCATCAGAGGAGTAGATTGCCATCACTGGGCCTGGCTGTGAGTTGAAGTGTCCTTTTTGCAGAGCCTTTGATTTAACTGAGACGGTGTGAGAGTCACTACATTTCAATCAAGCACATAAGGTGACTGCATTGGAGTGACGTGACTGCATCGAAGAAACAAGGCACGATTAAAATATAAAAAAAACACATCATGAAGAGAGGAGGGAGAGGAAAGGAGAGCACTGAATTGCCCCTGAACCTCGCCCTCAACTGTCCTTGGCTTCTGTGGAAACAACGCGTCAAAGACCAACATTAACCGACGTTGGACCGACGTTAGCAGAGCTCACGAGTAGCGTGCTTGTCGCATCCACTCTTCCACTCAAGTCTCTCTCCGTTTCCTTCCAAACACGCTTATAAAAAAGGACAGCAGAAAACACATCCAAACACTACAGCTAACAACAGCACTACTACTGACAAACTGTGCATCACATTTGGGGAGGGAAGATTGCCATTTGGGGAGGGAAGATTGCTTTGAGTGCTCAGTGTGTCTCATGATTTCAACATGTGGGGGTATCACACGTTTAACACACTTAGAATGTCCTGTACCCCCCCCCCCCAACCTCATCTTCCAGGGCCTCTCCACCCCCTCCCCTACTCATCTCACAATCTCCTCACAGTCCACACAGAAAAGCACAGCTATAGATTGTCAATGCACAAATTAGGAACAACCCATTAAAAAAAGCAATATAATGTCGCCATGAACAGGACCACGCCTTTCACAATGCACACAAGCAAATTGCGACAGCTGCGCTTTAAGACGACATCTTTACAGTTTTTTTTTAGTTTTTTTTATCAGAGAATTGGCTTTGAGCTTTCCTTAAAGATGACAGAATATCTTGGCTTTATCCCCTTCTTTCCCCTAATAACAGTCTAGGTTCCTACCTCTGTATGTACAAAATATGTACTTCCTCTATCTGTAAGTACGCATGTACATATGATACAGATATGACAGGTGTATGCACAGGTAATCTCCATTGCTTCATCTGCCCCCGACAACCAAGTCTACAATCTTTGGCATGATGAGATGGGTGGGTGGGGGGGTCAGGATTGTGATTGTGTGTGTGTGTGTGTGTGTGTGTGTGTGTGTGCAGAGGGAGATATGACTGAGTGGTCAGTCCTGAACTCAGAGCATCCAATGGGAGATCAGTTCCAGCTGATGGGGGGACAGAGAGCACCAATCATGTCCCCTTATCAAGCTCGCCCTCAGCGACAGGAATTCCCACCAATATTTTGGACAAAAGGACATGATGGTCATTGGCATAGAAACCCCCTTTTTGCATACAGGACATCGTCTGTGATTGTCACAAGGTATCTCTCAGGGGGGTCAAAGTTCAATGGTCCTCAAAGTGGAGTGGCTAGTTAGTCAGCCAGGCCCCTGATTGGATTGGATAAAAAATGTTAATGCATATTCAAATGGGAGTCATAATTGGCTGTTGCTGTGTTCCACTGATATTTGATTGGAGGGTCCATGGGTGAGCCATATAAAGTCAGGCCAGATGACGACAAGCACTACTTACTCTAATCAAGGTTCATGTTCCCTCATGGTAGTGATCTAGCCAGGGTCTTTGGAGTGCTTCTGTGAGGAGGAGAGGACACAGGGTTCTCCCTACATGCCAACATCCAGTCCTCAAGTAAAGGAAATCTGCTTGCACACGTTGCAGATTGGACCTACTTCCTCATGATTGCATCATTTCAGCATAATTCTGTGGCATGATTTCACTAATATGTTTTTTACTTGTTAAAAAAATTGCATTTGTTTCCATCCTGCTCTGATAAAGGAGGGGTTCCTTCCTCGTTCACAGGCAGCTGTGGAGGTATGGAGGGATGACAGAAGTCATAGCGTGACGTCCCGGAGGGAGAGGAGTGTGTGACGACAGCAGCAAGCAAGTGATTTGGCAGAGAAAGAGGTGTGTTTTTGGCTTTCCTTGCTGTTTTCAGTGTGTGTGAGAGAGTGTGTGTATAGTTATGTATGCTATGTGTGTTTTATTGTGTATGTGAGTGAGTGTGTGTTGTTGTTTGTGTTCACATGTGTCTGTGTGTAAGTGTGTTACATCACTGTGTGTATATAAGTGTGTGTGTGTGTGTGTGTGTGTGTGTGTATATGCATTCAGGTCCTGCGCTCCACAGGCTGTTGCAGACACACCTCGCTGCCTGCTGACACGATGGGCAGCCTGTTGTCCATGTGGTAACTGATCAGGTGGCTCACACTCTCAAAGCGATGGTCTTTGGTACGGACCTGAGAGAGAGAGAGAAGGAGAGGTAGAAAAAAAGAGAGAGAGAGAGAAACAAACAAACAAAACAGTTCAACAAGGGAGACCAAAAGCACCTAATTAACTCCCCTGCTAACCAATCCCACTCCCTCCCCATCTCCCCTCTCCCTCTCTCACCACTCCCTCCCCATCTCCCCTCTCCCTCTCTCACCACTCCCTCCCCATCTCCCCTCTCTCACCACTCCCTCCCCATCTCCCCTCTCCCTCTCTCACCACTCCCTCCCCATCTCCCCTCTCCCTCTCTCACCACTCCCTCCCCATCTCCCCTCTCCCTCTCTCACCACTCCCTCCCCATCTCCCCTCTCCCTCTCTCACCACTCCCTCGGGGTCCACCAGTAGTAGGTGCTTGGGCTGACCACCCTGTTGTCCAGTGAGGACATACTGTCCAGGGGTGGTCCCAGACTCCCGCACCAGGAAGTCTCCGTCACGGGTCAGCAGTCTCTCAGCTGGCCTGCGACTCAGGCTGCCGTGGAACCAGGCCTCGCACTGCAGCTGTTCTACCAGCGGGGGCGCTGCAGAGACCGGGCCCCCGGGGCCTGAGACACCCAGGGCATCATCAAACGGCTCTGGAGAGGGGACAGCGGGAGATAACAGAGGGGAGAGAGAGAGGAGGGAGGGAGGGAGAGGTAGAAAGCGAGTGGAGGTCAGTAACATTAGAAACAAGAAAACAAGTTAGAGATTCCAAATGACTCTTCAAATCCCATAAAAACATATTTTGGAAACATTTGGAATACAATTAACCATATTTATATTTCCCCAATCCAAAAACAAATGCTATGATCATTATGTATGCTCTAATTACTGAAGTATTTCTGATGCATGCACTCCACAGACAGCTGATAGGGTAAAGAGGGACTCACTCATATCGAAAGCATCTCTGTGAGCATTTCCATTGGCTGCAGCTGCTGTGGTGCGCGGTTTATCCACATTGACATATGACGGATCATCGAAGAGGTCCCGCCCTCCCTCCTTTGCTCCCACTGAAAGACCAGTAATTAACAGGGTTTAATCACATGACAGTTTCTCTTAGCCTATGTTATATATCCAAGCCGTAGAACAGACATTCACGTTGAAAACAATGTTCTGCGGTGGTTGGACTGGTAGCTATACTGGGTCAACACATTTGGAATATCTGATTGATTGATATCATCATCATAATCATATCAGAAATCTGAATTATTGTTCTACATCCAACACTTACAAATGTAACTTTATTGGGTGGGCCATGAAACATTCTGTGAATTCCTGAGTGATGTCCATAGAATTAGAATTGGAATAGACACTTGAGGAAAGGAGTTAAGCGAAGGATGTAAAATAGACTAAAAATAGAAATAGGCTCAACCGCTTTCTTAAGGGATCCTGAGTGTCCTGAATCTCTGCTCGAGGTGTTTGTGTGTGCATGCAAGTGTTAAGACTATTTCACAGTGTGGTTGGTGGCTCACTGAAGATAACAAATTCAGATGGGGAAAACCAAGCACACCCAGGGGCTGTTAGACTGGCAGCACTGACCCAAAGTAACCTCTCATACTCTCATCCACTCTAACACACACACACACACACACACACACACACACACACATACACACACACACACACATACACACACACACAGACACACACACACAGACACACACACACAGACACACACACACACACACACAGACACATAGACACATAGACACACACACACACACGAGAGGAGACATGAGGCACAATGACTCAGAGGCACAGAGGGAGAATGACAGTGAGCCAGTGAGAGAGACACTGAGTCAGATTAACCATTAGAGTGTGTGTTTGTGTCCTAGAGATGGCTGACCTGGTAGAGGAGGCAGCGGCTGCTTGTGAATGTCATTCTGACCCGGCTGTCCGTAAGGCTGCAAACATAAACGCAACATGAGTCACACACGGACACATACAGTGTCTTCGGAAAGTATTCAGACCCTTCAGTTTTTCCACATTTTGTTATGTTATAGACTCCATTTATAGACTCAAAGGCACACTACTTGAATGAATCAACAATGAAAAATGCTCCTGTGTATGCATGTTCATATGTGTGTGTGTCTGTGCATGCGTGTGTGTGTGTGTGTCTCACCAGCGTAGCCCCAGGGCGGGTCCTCATGTCGACCAGTCCACCTGGAGGTGGTTGTTTCCCGGGGAAGTTATTATAATACGGAACCTCAGAGGGAGGAGCTCCCTCTTCATCCTCTTCCT
>NC_139664.1:9498394-9525894 GCF_951799395.1 Argentina silus | reverse complement strand
GAACAGCTGCAGGCTGTAAGTGATCCTGACTGGCTTAGCTGCATCACAAGCATGACCGATGGTTGGTGACTGTGTGAAGTTCACATGGTCTGGTGCCCAGTCTGACCCAGCTCAATACTGCCAACCTCCTTTCCTCCAGCCCTCCTCCTCCCCTTATAACATCATCTTTAGGTTGTTTGTAGTTTGTCCCAAAGCACAAACAGTAAAGGCCTGGGTTTAGCCATATGTCCATCCTCTATCCTCTGTCTAGTCAAGCGCAAGCTTCAGTCTAGGCCAGTCCAGACAACCCAGTCTGGCCACAGTGTTGCATGTCCCGACATTCCTTAAACCAATCCATGAGGGAGACTGCTGGATATAGCCACCTGTTGTTTGGAGTGTTTGGATGGATGTTTTTAGTCTGACAGGAATGCTCTCCCACACTCACCCTTTAAAAGCAGCCTGGAGGCTGGCTCTGCTAGTCTGTGGTGCCCGGCCCCGCTGCCTGGGGGTGGCTTAGTCTGGCTGTCAAAGACCTATTCAGCACTCCTTCTTATGGATGGGACCAATAGGGTGGGTGGACAGGGCTTGGTAATTACCTGTGAGTAGTCCAGTAACCACAAAATGGACACTATGCCTACACCCGTGTGTGTGTGTGTGTGTGTGTGTGTGTGTGTGTGTGTGTGTGTAGCCCACTGACCACAGAGTGGACAATCCAGCTCTAAATCTAGCTCTTACCCACAAAACCCTTCCTATGGACATCCACTTAACACACATAAATAAATGATGTGTGTGTGTGTGTGTGTGTGTGTGTGTGTGTGTGTGTGTACCTTTCTCCTGCGTTGGGCTCCTTTGGCTCCGGGCACTGCCTCGCACACCACTGAGATAGCTTCTCTGAAAACAGTATAGAGGTTACAATAGTGAGAAAGACACACCCACAAATGCCATCTCTCTTACTAATCTCTCTTGCCCTGTCTTTCTTTCATTCTCTCTCTCTCTCTCTCTCTCTCTCACACACTTTCCTGGATTTCACACTTGTGCAGCAGATTAGATGATATCTGCCAACATGTGACACAAAAGTTTATCGTCCCTGGCAACCACACTCCTTCCCGCCGCGGAAGACAAACATCACTACGGAAACCAGAGGGAAACCACCAGGATTCCAGAACATTCTAATTTAGGGCCTGGGAGAGCAGCAGTTGTGCTGAAGCAACACATGAAAACGTACAGAAAGACACAAGCACGGTCTCTGACACACACAGTCTCTCTCTCTCTCTCTCTCTCGCACACGCACACACACACACACACACACACACATACATACATGAGAGAGCCAGTCAAACTAGAGAGAAAGAGAAAGCAATTGGGTGGAGGTGACTAGCCTGTGTCTATGTGGTCAGCTCTGTGCTTTACAGTAGACTCAGGCCTCTGTTTCTCTCCATCCCTCCCCCCACCTACACTGACCACAACTGGGGGAGGAGCAGCGAGAGACAGAGAAAGAGCGAGGGAGGGAGAGATTAACTAAAAAGGGAGATAGATGCATTTTTAATGTGAGAAGAACCTGGGGTCTGGAGCAGATTGTGTGATGTTGTGTGATCATCTCTGTAGCTGCATCATTTACCACACACAGAGAAACAAGTGGGGGTTGGGGGGGGGCAGGGGGGTCTCACCTGGTGACCTGAGTTCTGGTGTTGAAGTCGAGCGCCCTCATAGACTGCAGTACCTCCACACAGCCCATATACTGCACAGGAAACAGGAAGGGAACACACATTAATGGATGACACTTCCTACAGCAACCCCCACTGACCACTGACCGGATTGAACACAATAACAGAGGAGAAAGGGACAGGGCTGTGTCTATTCTGTTTCCACAGAGAGAGGAGGGAGGGAGAGAAGTGTGTGTGTGGGTGTGAGAGAGAGAGAGAGAGAGAGAGAGACAGCAAGACAGATAGAGAAAGAGAGATTTGATAAGAGATGGATAGATACAGACAAGAGAGACGTTGATATAAAAAAAAAAAAGAGAATTTCAATAGAAACAGACACAGTATGTGGACAGAAAAATGATGCATAAATAGCACTGAGATAGCCAGCGACACAGACAGTGTTCCAGACACACTCACCCGCACGGAGTAGGACACCCCAGTGGTGCTGACAACTTGGTCTGAGTGCAGCCAGCCGCGGGTGGGCTTGTTGACGAAGGAGCCATGGCGCGTCCACTCATCTCCCCCAAGCTGCCCCCCTTCGACCCGCGCCCGCCTGGACGCCCCTCCCAGCCGGTTCATATCCTGCAAGGGGGGGCGAGGGGGGGGAGAGGGGGCTGTTAGTGAGGGAGGGGGGTGACGAGGGGGCGAACTGGAACTTAAACGTTCACCCCTTGAGGGCTCCACGGGCGCCTGAGTCTGCTGAGACCTGCTGGAGGCCTTGAGGCCTGGGAGTAGAGTAGCAGAGACGCCCAGGCGAAGGGCTCCAATTCTGGGGAAGAAGGAGCAGAGAGTTGTGGGGCTGTTCTCAGCCCGACGTGGGGAGGAAGGGGGCAGGATGGGGGTAAGAGAGGAGGAGGATAGGGAGGAGGGTATTCCTGGAGGGGTGAGGGGGGTGGCTGGGGTTGAAGGGGGGAGAGAGGAAGGGTTGGAGTTGGTTTCGTCAGTTGAGCTGAGAGATTCACTCCGAAAGTGGGTGTACTTTGTTTTTGGAACAAGCTCCATGATGGAGATGTTCAGTGTTATTTCAGTGATAATATAACAAGTCCACAGAGGTTAGTGTGATTCAGTCTGAAGCACAGATGGTGGTTCTCTCTATTTCTATATTCGGAGTCTCTCTGTCAAAAACACACTGTACTCTTTCGTTCTCTCTCAGAGTCCGGAGTTTGTCCATCTGTCCTGTTTTCTTTCCTCCCCTCATCATCGTGCAGTGCGGCAGACACTGCGCCAGACGGCTTCATCCACGATAAAAGAACGAGACAGAATAGAAGAGAGAAAGAACAGTAATTGAATATCAAAAGGATGCCGTCTCTCTCAGTTCAAACCCAGCATACAAATGGGCACACAGTCTATGGGCGACGTTTGTAGTCAGTTACTGGAGCAGCTGCAAGTATTGTGAGTAATACAGTTGATTTGCGCAACTCAGCAATGGCAGAACGTCAACTTCTGTCTCATCACGTCTCTAGCAAGACCTCACTGAGAACTAGTCATCCAGCTGTCGAGAGCACCATGGTGAATCAACATAGAAACTCAGTAAATGATTGTCTCAACACCCACACACAACAGTGTGTTACTACAACAAGGGGCCTACCCTCGTGTGTGTTTGCATGTGTTGCTCAGTATAAGCCTTCTCTACCCACACTGGCTTTGAGAGAGAGAGAGAGAGTGTGTGTGTGTGTGTGTGTGTGTGTATGTGTGTGTGTGTGTGTGTGTTTCAGCGTGTCCGTGCAGTAGCTCACTCTGGCAGCTCTTGCTTGACATGGGCCCATAAAAATCCTATTAGCTGCCAAAGAGTGTATCAGGAGAGATAGACACACAGAAACACATCGCCAACACACACTATGCATGTGCAGACACATGCATAGCCCCAATGGGTTGATACTACATAGAGTGTACCTGCAGAGCTCAATATAGCCAAGTTCCACTAACATATAACCAGACAAGTATTCTCTGGTTATATGTTAGTATTCTCTCTCTATGTTCTTGCCTCTCAGGCTTCCAGGCTGCTTGACATGACCATTGAGAAACTTTGCTCTCTCTCTCTCTCTCTCTCTCTACACTCTGTTCTCTCACTCCCTCTCTCTCTTCCTCCAGACGGTGTCGTGTCCTCTCTGGATGGCTCTGGCTCTCTCCCTCTCTTTCTCCCCCTCTTCTTCTCTCCTCCTCCAGATGACTTCTGGCGCAGCCACTGACCCTCTCTCTGTGCTCCTCTCTCCCTTCAGCCTCTCCTCCCTCTCTCCTCTCCTCTCCTGGAACCCCTCTCTCCTCCTCCACACTGTGTACTCCGCCAACCTCTGGCGCTCCCGTGCCTCCTCTTTCTCCCGCTCCACCACTTCCTCTCTCCTCTTCCAGATGATCTCTCTCTCCCCCTCTCCCCCTCCCTCGTCTCCTCTCCCGTTCTCCAGGACAGCTGTGAAAAGTCCCTATCAAGTTGGAAGATTCTCTCTCTCTTTCTGTCGCTCTCCCTATCACTCTTACTACAGCTAGAGGCTACACATTCTAACCTAGTTATAGACACCAGTAGATAAGAAAAAGACAAATAGATAAGAAAGACTGGGCCTGTTGTTGGCCTGTACCTGACTGAGGTTTCTGATATGGCTAAAACAGTAAGGCTGCCCTGGTTAGAGTACCTTGTTTAATACTGCCGCCTTGGTTAGAGTGTATTCTGGAGCACCATTAAATCAGAACATAAGAGGTTGAGTCTGAGATGTCTTTGTCTAGAACAGTGAAGCACACTGCAGAAGCACAGCGGTGATGTAACATTTGAAAATGTAGGTCATTGGCTGATGACGACCACCCCGTTGGGCTTGTTATGATAATAATGAGACCTGATTGGTCTGATTTGAACTCCCTACCCAGAGATCCCTGAATGGTACTGGAGGCCCATTAGAAACAACGGGGAACTCAATCACCCAACCACAACACTCAATTACACCTCAACTCCTCCCTCTTTCTCTCTCTCTCTCCTCATGCCACAAAAACAGTCTAGTTTAAAGCAAAACGCCAAGCTGAGTCAGTTACCTGAGAGAAGAACGTGTCTTTCTTGACACAGCACAGCACGGTAGGTACGATGTGGTCCAGCCCAGTACTAGCCTCTTTTTCTCTCTCGCTATCTGGACAGGGTTTCTCTAAGCAGCAACAAAACAGTAGAAATGTGCAGATCAGTGCTCACTAAACACTGAAGCTAACTACTGTCATAACACCGATGCACACGGCACAGTCCAGCCAAGGAGAAAAACTGTCGTTTTTACATGAACAGGCTCCAGCTTCAAGGCCCAACAAACAGAACTGTCTACAGAGGTTCAACCCCTGACATCAGAAAGCTGGCAAACACTACACTATCTAGTTTTCACTATCAGTGCTGTTCAAGCACTTCTCATAGATTCCGTCAACTGACCTTTACTTGGTCAGGTTCGTCCCACTGAGATACGCTTACTTACAAGAGCTAAAAGGTCCACTTGTACTAGACTGAACATTTGGCACCAAAGATTCAGTGAAACACGAGAGAAAGGTTGACTATTCGACAGACTACCATTTCAAACTGAGCAGTGCTAATGGCTAACACCATGTGTGTCTGACTGCAGAGTGTTAATGGCTAGCAGTGTGAGATCAGATGCATAGCAACAGGCGGACGCCTACACCAGTCTAGCACCGCAGGGGGATTGTCTGCTAAGCCTGTCACTGCGCTAGACACAGTTATCTGTCTCCTCACAGCCAAAAAGCACCAGAAAGAACCAGGATTCACAAACTGCGAAATTGCAATGATGGTCTTAATAAGACAACAAATGTATGGCTATGAAGGTCTTTAAACAGCCTATGTATGGCTTTGACGATCTTAGAACAGCCTATGTATGGCTCTGACGATCTTAGAACAGCCTATGTATGGCTTTGACGATCTTAGAACAGCCTATGTATGGCTTTGACGATCTTAGAACAGCCTATGTATGGCTTTGACGATCTTAGAACAGCCTATGTATGGCTCTGACGATCTTAGAACAGCCTATGTATGGCTTTGACGATCTTAGAACAGCCTATGTATGGCTCTGACGATCTTAGAACAGCTTATGCAGGATTATGATGGTGAGTGTGGGAGCACTGCAGGTAAGCACTGCCTCTGTGTCAGTAGAGATGAGCAGTGACAATGTAGATACCAGCAATTACCAGTCCGTAAACATGAATAGTAAAACTGTCTAGCCTAGTAGCGTGTACTAAGTTAGAGACTACTGCAAAAGTGTTTGTGAATGCTAGTGCTCTCAAGGGTGGAGAGAACAAGTATGTTTGCACAAATACAGAAGGTAGTACACTGGTGCTAGTATACATACAAGGGGGTCTGGCCCCCGGCCAGAAGATGATTAGTGCACAGAATAAAACACAGTGTAGGTCAGACAAGTGCAGAAAAGATGACCCTCTACATGAGAAAATATCCTGAGTCTCCTACAGACAGTTAGAAAATACACCAACACACACACCTTAGTACAGAAAATCACAACTACACAAACATAGACAATCTGTTAATAGACTACACAGCTGAAAAGAGTGATATGCACACATAATATCCGTATAATAATCAGAATATATTTTAGATGTATCCGGTAATTTCTGACATCGTCTTGGCACACCTGGCAAGGACGGTAGTTGCCAGCGAAAATGGTTAAGTTGGCATGGCATATGCCAGAGAGAGAGAGAGAGAAAGAGATAGAGACAGCTCACCTCAGACCAAACTTCATTTGCTCTAACCACCTAGCTTTAAATAGACTAGAGTCTTTAATTTACACATGTGGATAAATGACTAGAGGACTGCGGCACCACTGACACACAACCCCACCGGCGGTCTGGTCCAACCTCACGTACTGTCTGGACAGGTCGCCTAAGGCCATGGAACACACAGACACAGAGTCTGAAACAGCACCAGTGTTAGAAAAGAAAAAAATAGTAAAAAGAACTTTACATCTTTCTCTCAGTCTGTCTCCGACTGCAGCCCGTTGCTATGGCAACAGACATTAAAAGAGAAGCCTGCAGAGGATCTATATTCAGAAGTCCTGACAACGGCAAAAACCTTCAGACAAAGAGATAACTGCTTCCACAAATCAGAGCGGAGCAGAAGCTCAACGGATCAGACTTCCCATTACGGCTTTTATATCTAACAGGGAAAACTACAGAGACTCCTGAAGAGATCAATAACGTTCAGGAAATGATCAAAGTTGGGCCCGCGTCGCGCCAGCCATAAAACCCAATCAATGTTGACATCCCAACCCGGCTGAACACAGACTCCAACAAGAACACATGCACCAGCTGAACATCTAGGCTAATATTGCTTCAGAGAAAAACACTTTCATCTACAACAGACAACATCATAATACTTCACTAAGCACTAATAGACAACAGTGATGTTTAGAAAATTTGCATAACAACAACCTGAATATTTCTGTAGGCTTAACTGTATAGTAGCTAACAAATAATGTGAATGTATAATCATATGCAGAGCAGTATTTTCCTCCTACAAAGAACAGAAAAAAATCACAAAGTGATAAAAAAATGATTTGACATTTAACAAAGTGTGTTATTTTTAGTTTAGTTTTGATTTATGCAGGTAATGTTTATTCACTGAGAACTCCTCCTTTGCTTCAAGAGTGAATGAAAAAGAAACAAAAAGAATTGTTCTGTTTTTTTGTGATTTAAAAACCGAGTTGATTATCCATAGTGTCGGTATAAGAGAGCTCCATATTCACATCATACTGTAACTGTAACCATATCCATGTCTAAACAGTGACACACTGTCCGCTCTTTCCTGTCCCCTCTCTCTCTCTTTCACTCTCTATCTCTGTCCACTCCCTGAAAAGCGTGCTCTTCCTCTGATCCCGTCTTCCACTCGTTTAAATCACACAGTCATTGCCAGCTCCTCATATCCTCTCCATCTATCCTCCGTTTGTCCTTCTCCTCTCTTTCCCCTCTCTCAGCAGAAGGTGTAACAACAGGACGGCAGGGCTGAACAACGGCACTCCTTCATTGTATTCCTCTCCTCCTCTCGTGTGTGCCTCTCACTCTCCCTTTCCTTCCACCTCTGTCTGTGTGGAAGAGACGAGCACACTGTCTGTCCTGCCCTCCTCCCTGTCTGGCTGGGTGATGCTGCCTCTCTCTCTCTCTGTCTTGCTCACACACGCGCTGCTGCTGCTTTTTTTCCTTCCTCTCTGCCTCTCTCGCACCCTACCCCTCCTCCCCTTTGCCTCTCTCTCCTCCCCTCCTCTCCCCTTTCACTTTGCAGTCTCAATGATTTAACAGTATCCACACATACCCACTGAGCGATGTTCACACACGCATAATGCATACACACTTAGGGGAGAGAGAATGGGTTGGAGGGTAAGAGGGGGGAGAAGGGATGCAGTAAGAGGGGGGAGAAGGAGGGAGGGAGGGAGGGAGGGAGGGGGAAACAGTCCATGTGGGATAGTCAGAGGCTCCTCCCTTACTCCTGTTTGGTAACCTGAGAAATTGAGGGAGAGATGGAGAGAGGGAAAGAAAGGGGGGGAGGTAGGGGAGACAGACAGAGGAAGAGAGGGAGGGAAGAGTCTTTTTCCTTCCTGCCTCCCTCTGGGCTTACACAGATGGAGTCTGATTTGAGGACATTGTGAATAACCTTGATGTACAGCATGGACAAATATGGACATCTGCCATTCAGATAACAATGCAGTGCTATTACTGCAGCCAACCACTCCAGCTCACTGGTGGTAAAGAAGGGGTTAATCATTACACACATAATACACAACATATTAAACAGAAACAAAAAGAAATTCACCTAAAGTGTAAAGAACACAAATTCTCTAAGAAGCAAAAGCAAAGTGACCTTATGAGGCAGAGAGAAGACACAGGAACCCAGATGAGATCGGTTTATATCACCCAGTGATGAGGAACCCTATTTAGATGAGAATCATTAGCAAGAACGCAGCAGAATAGTAGAGAGAAAAACCCTAAGGAGGAATCTCAAATGACACCCCATGTAGTGCACTACTTCTGAGCACAGCCACAGCCCTACTCTGCATGCAGTATGCTACTATCCCAGGCTGGTCTCTGGCCAACAGTAGTACACTTGATGGGGATTAGAGTGTCATTTAAGACCTAAACCTCCCAAGACAGAATCAGAGAGCAACAGACAACAGCATGCATGCTGGGTGGGATGAACAGTCAGTGACCAGTGTCAACAGTGCAGCGTTACAGAGCGTTGCCAGGAAAGCGTGATTGTTGAACGCACACCCTACCCTTCACCCACACAGGTCACAGTGTGATACAAAGTGATTGTTGTGATTGTTGAACACACCCCAGGTACCACATACACCAGGACCCTCACCAGTTAAACATATAAACACAGTGGCATAGAGGTTCATATGGGTTGCTCATCGTACCATCTGGGATCTTTAGCAACGCTAACAAAGAGAGACTCCCCAAGGGGCTAACGTCTGACTAATCATTTTACAGCCAATCACTGCTGAGTTCTTGGCCCTTTGCCTTCCCATGCATCCTTCCCATCCTAGAAGTAGGCCTCTACACTGATCTAACATAATTAATGCAAGCAAGGGTTCCACATAGCTTACACAATGTGTAAGTCACATAAACACTTGAACATTGCCCTCATCTCCTATCACCACGGTTACGCTTGTTTGCTCAGTGTGTCCAATGTCATAGCATACAAGGGGTGGTGTTAGAATGTTAGAATTGTAGCTTTTTCTAGGCGACTCAGAGCAAAAACTGTTTAATGTCAGCATTACTTAGCATCAGGCCATCTCTTGTGAATTCAATGATCGTTTTTATTCATGGGGAAGTTGCGTCATAGTTTATTGTTCGCTCGAAATATCTGAGATGAGGAGCAAATAAGGTATGGCCTTTAATGTTGAGGTACGGAGAGTGAGAATGAGCAACCCCTATGCTTCTGCGTTTATGTGTGTGAGTGTGTGTGTTTATCTAAAGTTCTTACCACATATTCCATCGGGTAACACTCTGACTGCCTGTGTGTCTGTAACCCTAAAAACACCAAAGCGCACATCAGCACACGGTACACACACTCTTAGCCCAAAACAGAGTGGTGTACACAATCACACAGCCAATCATAGTAAGCTTCATTGCCCCCCCCCCGACAATCATTCCCAGCATGCTTTGCTCCAGGGATCAGCTGTGGAGAGAGTCATGTGTCACTTCTTAGCAAAGTTGGACAGTCGCAGAGATAGTGTGTCTGTGTTTGTGTCTCATTTGGCAAGCTGTTAGCTGGATTCACAACTAATAATGTTGTGTGTGTGTGTGTGTGTGTGTGTGTGTGTGTTTGCATGTTTAAACAAATACTTTGGCATGAAAGGAATTACCTGCAGGGACTGTGTCTGTGCCTCTGCTTGCCCCACTCTAGCATGCCAGACATCCAGTGTGATGTGTGAGTCAAATTAAGAATGATGATTGGGTCTATTCTAATGCATCTGTACTGAGCAGATCTGCAGATCTGCTGTGTGTGTGTGTGTGTGTGTGTGTGTGTGTGTGTGTGTGTGTGTGTAATGTAATCTGATTTGGCCAGGCCTCAGTGCAGAGGCCCGGAGATGATGTGACAGGGAACACTGTATGGCCTACTGCCCAGTGAACTGGACCAACCTGTGCAGACAGACGCATTCCCCAAGACAACGCCTGTTGCCTGGCAGATCATTAAGAAGAGGTATTATGATAATGATGACGATGATGATGACGACGAAGGTGGAGGAGTGTGACTCAACAGAGCACCATTCAACATCACAACATAAGGACCACAACATCATTGGTCTTGAAAACAGAAGCAAACGCATGCACACGCACACGCACACGAGCAAGCAAGCAAGCACACGCACACACACAAAGATGACAAATAATGATATCAGATCATGTCTTCCGAACGTGATGGGACAGGTCCAGAAATAGGCAGGGAATTGGATTGGGGGTAAATCAATGTGATTAGTGGGTGATCCTGGACATTAGATTACTCAGGCATTCAGGAGGGCTGGCCGTTTAACAGTTCCCCCACGCACTCAGCAAACATGTGAGTCGGCTATTTTGGGTTGGTCTCCTCTCCCTCCCCCCCCGCCCTCTCTCTCTCTCTCCGTCTGCTCCTTCCTGCTCACTCTCTTTAGTTCCCTCTTTCTCTCCCTGTCTCTCTTGTTTTCCGGAAGTCTGCCTCTCCTCCCATCAAATTAACTTTTACTCCCTCTCTCTCTCTCTGGTTAAATAAGTGACAGTCAGTCTGTTCCCTCAGTCAGTACTAGGGTAGGATAGATATCGCTAGATCCAACGAAGAAGAAACATATTTTGCTCGCTCTCTTTTTCCTCCTCCTCTCTTGCTTTCCTTTCCCTCCACTTGAATGTGCAGATGTTGAGACTAGAGTGAGTATTAACCCTATTCTACAGGGCCAGCACACCAACGACTTTATAATATGGGAGCCATAACAACTCAGTCAAAGCCATAGTGTTATGGCTGACAGAGACCACTGCACTGCTCTGACTGCACCCATAGCCAGTCAGGGGAAGTCTTAGAGTGTAACACCTGATGAACAATTAGCAGGAAACCGGCCCCTGGACAAGAGCAGGAAATGAGACTGAAACAGGCTTCTGAAACAGTGACCCAACCTGAGGTGTGGCTGACCTCGCCTGGTAGAGGTCATACAACCCACTGTTACCATGCAACAGGGAACAAGGAACGCCTGACGCAACACTGAGAAGTAACATGAACACTGAACCAAGCACAGTTTAATGAAGTGGATGAGCTGATCTGAGTCTGACAGTTATATATAGGCAATATTTGTGTACAGTATGCCAACCCTGCACAATATTTGCCATATGAATGCTGTGCATAATACTGCCAATTTGCAATGTGAAAACTGTGCAACATATATTGCCATGTATTTGCTATGTGAAAGCTGTGTAGCATTATGACCATGTAGGATAATGGTGAATAATGGATAGGTGTGTGTGTGTGTGTGTGTGTGTGTGTGTGTGTGTGTGAATAGTGTCGTTAGCATTAGCCTGTTGCTATGTGAGCTCTGTGCATCCTGTGTAGGAGGAGAGGAGCAGAAAGCATAGCTGAGCCTCCCCTCTGCTGTGTTGAGAAAGAGACGTCCTACTCAACCACAGACTCAGACCCTGATTACTGAATCTGCAGCGATGGTTGCAGACAGTCAGCGCACAGGACACTCAGGCCATACAGATGCACGGTCTTCCATTCATAGAGACTATAAAACACTTCATACAAAGCTGCCAACGACAGCTGACACAGAGCAGTACTTTGCCAGCTGCTCGGCTCGGCTTGGAGACTGTCCAATATTAGGCCACTACCAGAAACTGACACCTAAATCCATGACTGTTGATAATCGCAACTAAGAGGTGGTATTTCATGAACCTTTGTCCACGAGTAAATGATGCCTATTTCCTAACACACACACGGATGCACACACACATGCACAAACCTTTGGATGGTGTGAGATACGCACAGCTCTCACAGTTGTCACACATGCCTGTCACACTGGACTGAGCTCTTATGCTTTTGATTGATAAAGTCTGAATTTGATTAGGAAGATCCAATTTTTATTAAGTGAGTCTTGGTTTGATCAATCAGTTCTGTGCCAAATTGAGAGTGGCTTTGCTTTGATTGATTGACTGATTGGTTGATTGGATTTGGATGTGTGTGTGAGTGTGTGTGTGTGTGGCCTTCTTTCTTGTAACCTATCAGATCTGACCATCCCCCTCACCATAATTTTCATCAACGGGAGAAAATAGAAAGATGTCATTGGCTGTGCAGTCTGAGGAGTGTGTGTGAGTCTGATAAGGGAGCCAATCACATTCATACCCCTCTATCCATCTCACATACCCCTGTATGTATACCTGTCTGTCAGTTGGTCTGCACCTCTGTCTGTCCATCAGGCTGTATGCTGGTAACCTGTAAGTAATTGGTCTCCTGGGTTTGGGTCTGTTTGCTGTGGCCCAAGACACCCCTCAGACCACACTGCTGTCTCACAAGAGATCAATCTATGCAGAGAGAGGTGTAGCCATAACAACTGGGTGTGTTTACACATCAGACTATGCTTGTACTGACTGATACACCCTGAATCATATCCTACTGAGAAGCCTGGCACAGCTTGGTTTTGAATGTACTGATGCCTACCATACAGAACAATCAGTTACACCAACATAGCCTACTCCAGAGACATTTCTTTGACTGGGTTTGTTACATATAATTTAGGCTAGATGCTAGTTGTCTGCACCGCATAGAACTACTAGATCATCTAAGTCACAGTCAGATTTCCAGTATTTATAGAATACAAATAAGAAAACACACCCCTTGATTTAGATAAAATGGTGTGATGTGATAAATATCTGATATTGCCTTATCTTAAAAAAAACCTATAGGCCTACTCCATTGTTTATGTTTCTGTTGTCATAAGATATTTTGTAAACAAATGATGTATAGCTTCACATCAATAATGCATCATGGGTGTGTCATTCCTCGAGCATTATAGTATATTGTGATATAATTCAATATAATGTATAATGTAATACATTCAATATTATTCAAATGATATTTGCACGTGAAAATAGGGTGTAATTAAATTACTTTTGTGTTGGTGTCTTTCCTGCCTAATAGGCCTAAAATCGCTGTTCTTTCCTCTTTGCTGATATCCCATTTTTAACACCAAAAGTGACAACAATGATGAAGGTAGCTGCTGCGTACGGCCCAGCTACTTTGTATCAGTAGGCAATGTGTTACTGTAACTCGATACAGTGTCGATGTCGTTTGATAATACTAAACAGAGTGCTGCTGGAAGAAGTATTTTCTAACATTATGCCATATCAAAAATGAATAAAGGAAATGGTAGCCTCGTGTCCCTTGTTTATGCTACTGTATACAAATAATTCGAATGTCATAGAGTGTCCCACGTTCCAACACGCAGCACTGAAATTCCAACCAGCCATGCCCAGAGAAGTGTGGTCAACTTTGACCAAAAGAACTTACCAGCTTTCTTCCTCCAGTACCTATTGTGTCTTTCCTTTTGTATTAAGCTGTCAATTCTCCTGCAACTTCAGTTAAAGTACATTTAGGAGGCTGTGTTCGAAGGTAAGACCCGCAAGCTGTCTTACAGTATTCATATGAACTTCATAAGAAACAGGGCTGAAACTTTTCTTCTCTCCTTTCCCTTCCTTTCTTCCCCCCGCCACCCCCCTTTCGACGGTCACGAAAAAAGCCACTTCCGCGAACAAATGGCAACGTCATCTGCCTTGGCTGCCGCTCCGCTGTTTGTGGCCGTGGTCTAGCTGCACCTGGCCTGGACCGTAGGCGCGCGGCTGACAGCCAGATTGCGCAAAAAGAGAAGTTCCCGCAATAATAAACCACCCATACAACCGACTTTGCATAGCTACATGCAGTCCTTTGTTGATTCACACATGTTGTATTTGCATATAGTGTAGGCCTAACTCAATGTATTCCTGATAAGCCACAGGACCATTGTTTATTGATTAAATGTGGGGCCAGGGTCTCTGGTAAAGCGTAGCATGTGAAGAAAATGTTTTTTTTTTAACGATTTAATTAAGTGTAATAACAAACATTTTTTGTGAAAGGCAGAAGAATGTGACCCGTTTTTTTTTCCAAAAGACTGCATACCAGGACAAATATCCGTGAGGTTTGAGCTGTTCAGGTATAATATTGAAAAAAAGTTCAATACAGTCCTCTGCTGGCGAGTAGTCGAAGCGCGCACCACACACGCCCCCTAACCCCCCCCCCCCCCCCCCCCTCCTCCGCATACACCTACTTTCTGACATTTTCCTAACACTTCTGTACTGAGAAGCACAAAATCTACTTCTAGACCCAAATTCTGAACTCTTATAGGACGTTCTCATGTCATTCTCATTGTCACATTACACATTTGTTTTAACTGTAAATATTGTCACATATGAAACAAAATACATTGTAAAAATCTGTTGCGACTCTTGTTGCATTGCATCATGAATCATAGCTGCTAGTTACTCCTTTACCTATATTCTGCCTTTGCTCTCAGGGGAGATAGGGGGTAACTTTTTCGTGCAACACAAGACTTCGTTACTGTACTTCCGCCTTACACAAACAGCGGGGTCATTCAGACCCGCCTTCTCGTAGCTCATTCGCTCTAGACAGCGCTTTGTCGTTTCTGATTGGTTCGCTAGGTTTCACCAGAGTGCTCATAGTACATAACAATATATGCGACTCCAGGGTAAGTGCCGATTAGCTTCGTAGTAGTGGTATCAAACACATGATTGTTGCTATCTTCCGTCTGCCCGGCTAGAGAGACAGGATAATCTAGTCTATAAACGGTGTTTCATGGCAATCGTGCACACGAATAAAAGTCTATGATGCACACAAGCTAGGCATGTTCACTGGATGTTGTTGCACTGGCTGAACTGGTGCAAGCTAGCTAAATCAACTGTCAACATTTACTAGTCTAGCCAGGTGCCCGGTGGCATTTACAACAGAAACCTTGTTATTTAAGAACTATTGTAGAAGTTGCTAGAAACCTTTCGGCTTTCCTTGCCGGTCGTATTTACTGGTTTGTGTGTTGCAACACAGGTTTTAGCCTCATCCTGCTTGATTTTCAGCTGAAAGCAGCTAGACATCCAACAAATTGCGAAATGTCGCTCAAGTCATGGTCGACGACATGATGAAAGAAACCCCCTTCAAATAGAGCCCTCCAGTACTAAGTTAATTAAACTTCACAGTTCTCTTGATCCAGTGATTGCATTTTGTTAATGTTGAATGCCTGGGTACTTCCCATCCTCATGTCCTATGTGTCTCTGCTCCTCAAACCCCACACCCAACTGTCCCCCTCTCTCTACCACCTCCCTATTCCATCTCTCCCCATTCTTTTTTCTCTCTTCAACTGCCCACCCACCCATCCTTTCTCTCTCTGTCCTTTAGTTGTTTCTCCTCCTCTCTTGTGATTCTGGTCTGAATGCTGCACGTCGTTACGAGACTCAGTAGAGCAGCGGTGCGTCTGAGGAGAATGGCGGCCCAGATCACCACGTCAACCATGGCCCATAACCACCACAGCTGCTGTTCCCAGGCGAAGCTGGGCGCTGTCACTGCAGCCATCCTAATCATTGGGGATGAGATACTCAAGGTGAGACTGGAGGTGGTTTTGAGATATATATGCCTGGTTTTAAATCAACCCCAGCCCCTATACCTGTAGTGTTTTGTAGATCTACTGAGACTGTCATTCTCCTGTCTCTTTCCCTCCCTTCCTCTTCTTCTCTCTCCCTCTCTCAGGGTCACACATTGGACACTAACAGTGCCTTCCTGTCCCGAGCCCTGAGGAAGCTGGGGGTGTGTGTTCAACGCATCACCGTCATACCAGATCAACAGGAGGTCATTGCTAAGGAAGTTGCTGCCCTCTCACCCCAGTACACACACCTCATCACTTCCGGGGGCATAGGCCCCACCCATGATGACGTCACATTTGAGAGCGTTGCCATGGCGTTTGAGGATGAGTTGCACCCCCACCCCGAGCTTAAGAAACTGGTTGAGGAGTTTTTTGGGGTGGTGGATAAGGAGAGTGCAGCCATGAAGCTGGCGATGGTGCCTCGCTCAGCTAAGCTAAACTACGGAACAGACCCTCAGACTGGGCAGCCCCTACGCTACCCTCTGGTCAGTGGCTCTGGAACCAGATAATACGATGTCATAATAATCTGAAATTAATTATGATAGATGGGATAAATGGGAGCAAAATGTTAGACACAAGTTATGTGATAGAAGAGGACAGGAAGTCGTCATGATTAAAGCCAACTGGTTCCATTCACAGATTTTGAGATGACTTCACTCCCTAATCCTTCCCTCCATACCTCCCACTGTGTAGGTCAGTGTGCGTAATGTGTATATCTTCCCCGGGATCCCATCCCTGCTGGAGAGGGCCTTTAACGGGCTAGAACACCTGTTTGCTGGCTCAGGGACCACCTTTCACACACGAGAGGTGACGCCATGGCTCAACTTTATGAAATCCGTCAGGAAATGTTTTCTGTATACTGTATATGCCACTGAACTGTGCCCCAGTTATCTGACCTAATACACTGACCATGTTGTAGGTGTTTGTGGATGCAGACGAGGCGTTGATAGCCCCGGTGCTGACCCAGCTGCAGGCAGGCTGGGGGAAGAAGGTGGCCCTGGGCTCTTACCCTGACTGGCTGAGTAATTACCACCGTGTCAGGCTGGTGCTGGACTCAGACAGCCAGGAGGAGGTGGACCGGGCCAGGGCGCAGCTGCTGGACGAGCTGCCCAAGGGGAGCGTGGTACCGCTGGTCACTGACCCAGTGTCCATTGCTACTGAGGAGGTGTACACACTGGCTAACAGCGGTGAGAGAGAGGGAAGGAGAGGGAGCATAGACAGATTGAGGGGGGGGGGGGGGGTAAGGGGAAGATTGAGTGGAAGTGAGACAGATACAGAACAGGTGAGGGGTAAAAGAGGAAGGGAGGAACTTAGAGGTGAGAGAAACAAGACTAAAATACATCTTTAAAAAAAAGCAGAGAATGAAAAGTGATAGTGAAACACTTTGGGTGGATAAAGGGTTAGGATAGATTTGGGTAGAGGAGGGTTCGTTACCATGGACCTCTACCACACGGAGGGACTAGATAGACTACAGTACATGACTACTCCACCCATAACCACATCTGTCTGTGGAAACTCTATAGGCACTCCGTTGGGTGACAGTGTGGCAGCAGCGCTGAAGACCATAGAGGCGGCTCTGGATCAGTATTCAGCGAGAGAGGTCTGTGTTGGCTTCAACGGAGGAAAAGACTGTACGGCACTACTGCATCTGTACTACGCAGCACTGAAGAGGTGACCGAGGGAGGGTGGGAGGGAGGGAGGGATGGATGAGAGGATACTTAGAGAGATTTTAATTATACTCTACTAAATGGATCTTTTATTGGAAAATCTATCCTCTCTCTCTCTCTCTCTCCATCTCCATCTCTTCCCTCTTCACTCCCCTTTCTACTCAGGCGGTATCCTGAGGGTAAAGACAAGGTGAAGGCTCTCTACATTCGCATTGTCTCTCCTTTCCCGGAGATGGAGAGATTCCTCCAGGACACGATAAAGAGGTGAGCCATGCCCTCTATCCGATCCCCCCTGAACTCTACACATCCCATGTTGCTTCCACATATGGAAAGGCTCTCTATTTAGCAAGGCCCTATTTGTTCCTTTGTACATATGATCCAGATCTGTTTTTGATGAGGGGTATTATCCAGCAACACAGTCTCAATAGCATTAGCTTTGATAGGCGGTTTGCCCAATCCCCATACATGAAATCATGGCTCACTGTTTAGCAACGTCTGCCCCATAGGTATGACCTGGAGCTGTTCTCGGTAGAGGGCAATATTCGGCAGGCATTGAATGAGGTGCAGGATAGGAAGCCAGAGCTGAGAGCAGTACTGATGGGGACCAGGAGGAGTGACCCCTACTCACACACCCTCACCCCCATGTGTCTGACTGACCCTGGCTGGCCTGACTACATGAGGGTCAATCCACTACTGGTGAGACACACACACACACAAGCACACACAAGCAAACAATGTGCATAGCCAATGGGATGTTTTACTAACAGTGTCCTCTTTCTTTACCCCCCCCCCCCCTCTCTCTCTCTCTCTCTCTCTCTCTCTCTCTCTCTCTCTCTCTCTCTCTCTCTCTCTCTCTCTCTCTCTCTCTCTCTCTCTCTCTCTCTCTCTCTCTCTCTCTCTCTCTCTCTCTCTCAGGACTGGACGTATCATGATATCTGGTCTTTCTTGAGGACTCTCTATGTGCCCTACTGTATTCTCTATGATAAAGGGTAAGACCACTTCACATCCTTCACTGCCTCTCCAGTACCCCCTCCTAGTATAGTGCTTGAACACATTGTTTCTACTTACAGATAAGCACATCTGTACCCCTCAATTCACTGTGTGGATGTTCTGTGACTGCCCTGTAAAATCCCTCCTTTTCCATTGTCGCTCTGTGTTCACCGTCACTGGTACATGATTGGCTCTAAGTCTTCTGTCCGTCTATCCGTCTCCTCACAGGTACACCTCATTGGGCAGCATGGACAACACCTGTCGAAATCCCTCCCTCCAAGTGGTGGATGGGAGGGGTGTGAGCCGCTATAAGCCTGCCCACCACCTGGAGAATGAGGAAGAGGAGCGCAACTCTCGTGCCTGATGATGATGATGATAATGTCACTTCCGTGTTTGTACGTGCCTGACCTTTGATCCAGATATAAGTTGCACAAAGGTCTAGGATCAGCTTATTCTCCCCAAATCCTACACTTCATCATTTCATCAGGGCCCACCCCAGCAGAGAAGAAGGGGGGGGAGAGAGAAGAGGAGAGGAGAGGAGAGGGGAGGAAAGAAGAGGAGAGGAGAGGGGAGATGGAGCAGATTTTATGAAGGTGAACTGAATGAAAGAACCATGTGCTGATTGGGCTGCGTAATGAGAGTATTGTGACTGAAATGTGCGTGTGCGTGTGTGTGTGTGTGTGAGTATAAATGTGTGTATGAGTGTGAGAGTCTCTGAATCTAATGATATTGAAACCTGTGGTTTGCAATAAAACATCAACCTGTCAACTGTGTCCTTGTTGGTTAATTATTTGCAACTGTTCTGTAAAAGGGGAAGAAGAAGAGGTGGAAGGTTGTCACAGAGTGAGCGAGTATTCAGTAATGTTTTGTAGTATTTACTGCAATTTGTTGTCATGTAATAGTAATACAACATAAGACATTCTAAACATTGCATGGTTTAGAATGCAGCTGGGGGAAAAGGAAGGAAAGCAAAGGGAGTTTAGAATCTCCTTTCTCACGTACATCCACCCCCTCGCCCGCCGCCCCCCCCTTTTTTTCTTACACACACATACTAAATGAGACTGCAGACTTGAGACTTACATAATATGTGGCCTATATTCTTCTCTGCAGGGTGTGTTGCATTAAATAAAACCTGGAACTGATACAAGCCTCAATTAGAACAGATAATAGCCCTACTTCCTCACTGGGAGTTTAATCGTGGGGTTAATTGCCCTGATGTTTTTAGATCATGGATACAACTACCTACCACATTATTGTGCCAGTTCTATGTTTTTCTCCCTTATGTTTAGGGTTAGGACTTGGGGACGTTAAATGGGTCCTAGATCTGTGCCTATAAAGCAACTTAATCCCAGGCCTACAGTAGAAGTCTACACTGTACTGTACGTGTATTCCTTTCTCCATCTGAGTAGATGCAGTTCGGGTGTCTGACCTCATGGGCGCGTTGTTCTCACGTTTTCCATTTACCACCGTGATTACAATAAATTACTTTTTCTGTTTTCAGGCGTGATTGAATCCCGGCGTATCGACCTCTTCTCCCCGCCACCTGGAGATTAGTCAACGCCGCTGCAGCGGGGATCGATACCGGCCAATCTAATAAAGCGGGTCGCTTACGAGGCCGCCTTGGGCCGCACACTGTTACACCGCCAATTACCATCTCTGCTCTGGCTGTATCTCACTCTCACCTCCCAAACTCCACTGGATGAGCTGTTAGAGCGTGCTCAAATTATTATTAATAACAACAATAACAGAGGCAATAAGAGAAGCTTTATAATCATAACACAAGTAATGGTGTGATGGAATGGTGAAATCAAATCGTCTAGACTATGATATATGTAGGGAACTTGAGGTGATTATTTGTGTGTGTGTGTGTGTGTGTGTGTGTGTATGTGTGTGTGTATATATATATATCAGGGGTTTGACTGTCTGTACCAGTGGAGCAGGTGTTGTGTGTGTCTTGGAATGAGGAGCTGATATGTGTTGGAGGTTCAGAATGTGTGTGTGTGTGTGTGTGTGAATGCATATCAGTGGGGCTGGTGTTTTGTTAGTTCAGTAATCAGGGTCAGTGTTTACATGTAGCATGTCTCAGCCCAACAAATTAGCTCATCAGCTCATCAAATTAATTTGATGAAAGAAAACGTTTGACAAACTTTGATTTTGGATTGAACTACCCCTTTAACTTCCCCAGATGTAAGCCTGCTTCGGTGAATGTGATCATGTTCTAAAGGCGTACGTTCCTAATCCAATTCCATGCTGGCTCCTTCAGTGTAAAACGAGACAGAGGCAGCATGAGACAGCAGTTCAGCTGAGAATCCTGAGAGGGATGCTTAACACCGAGGATGAATAGTCTCTCAGTTGTTAGAAGTCATCCATAGAGGAGAAACCTTTAAGTCTATGCAAATCACAAGCCGATCTGCATGTAAAGTCAACCAACCAGAACACAGGAAATAGGATGCTCAGTATCAAAAAGTGTCACACATTTAAAGTGGATGAAAGTGAGAAAGAGAGGGAGAGCCAGAGAGAGAGAGAGAGGGGAAGAGCATTCTGACATCTCTCATGTGTGGTGTGACTGAGTGAGGGGGTTTGAGTCTAGCTTTGGTTTCCTCCCATAAAGGTAGTCTCATAATCATCCATTTGTCACAGTCCTGAGTTCAGTCCATAACACCAGGACCCCCTGCTTGTTTCTGAGTACATGGGATAGTTTTAAAAATTCATTTCAAACAAGACATCAGGAGGTTCACTTAAAGGAAATGAACCGTACCTCATAGATTCCAAACCGGTTTTCTGAAACTGATGAGAAAATTCACAGCATTTAGATTTGGAGACGACGGAGTTTGTACCCAGGATGTTAACAAAGCGCAAGATATCTCGAAGTTACTACTTGTAATGTCCTTCAGATTGTTCCCATTGAAGTAAGGACATGATGGCTCTTGAAGGGAGGATGTGTCTGAGTGTTCTTGATTGGACATGTCATTGAGATTGAGGTCTTGAACGGTTGGTAGAGTATGCATATGCTATAACCTAAACATCCCAGATATCCAAACATTAAGTTGAGGTTTCTGGTCTTTAACAAAAGCTCCCTCTCTTTGTCGCCTGCAATGATCTGAACAGGCAAGTGATACACGTTGAAAGTAAACAGGGCAGAACTCAACTACAGGATGTGCTTTATTATGTCCCTGTCTGTCAGGTCAGTGTGGATGAAGGGAAGCATATGAGGTGAGGAGGCTATTGAGACAGAAATGGTGTGTCCTTGTTGCCAAGGAAATGGTGTGTCCTTGTTGCCAAGGAAATGGTGTGTCCTTGTTGTGCACAATACAGGCTTGATATTAAAAGAACATAAAACAGACCCACAAATCCTCCATTTTCCCTCAGAGTGTGAGTTAGAGAGCTTTGAGAACAGAGAGAAATGATGTCATTGTGTGCATTTATAATTAGAACTAGGTCATAGATGACAATTCAGAACTAAACCATTCATTAAGTACAAATGTAAACATGTAAAACATTTGGAGAGGAGGTATTTCTTACACGTCCACAAACCAAAAACAAACAAACTTTCCTTACACGTCAGTCCATCTGAACAAAATAAAGGTCACTGATTCAAAACCTTACAAATTGGAAAGTCAAAAAGATATAGAAATGTGTCAAACAAACTTAAAAACGTGTCTTTGGCCTCACTTACTGTTCTAAAAATGCTGTTAGTTAATAGAATAAGAATACTTATGTAAAGTTTATTTTCTTTAGATCAACTTTTGACTTTTAAAATGTTTCTGATGACACTGGGATACTCAGTGTTCAATACGTAGGAATGTTACTCTACTTATTCTTAAATATGCACGACGCAAAGCATCACTTCCATCTGGAGGAGAAACAAAAACAAACCAATAACAAGATCTGCTGAGCCTCCCTCACATCCACCTCTTTGTCCATTTTTCGCATCTTTGTAAAAAGCAGCCAAGGCTAAAGAAATCTCTCAAAGAATGTCCTTCCTCCTGATGATTGCAATGAGATCATTCACAATGCAGGTCCCAGATTGCCCCTTTAACGTTTCATTTTGAAAGTAACACAAATTATCTTTGAAAGTAACAGAAATGAAGCTACTTTTTTAACTTACTTGAGTTGTTTCCTAGACTGGAACTTTTACTTGTATAGTAAAATTTCACTGAGGGAATAGTACTTCTATTTGACTAGGTTATTTCAGTACTCTTTCAACCACTGCTTAAGTATTCATAATAGTTTCTTTTTGTAAGTTATTAGTTTCCTTCCTCCCTAAGTCGTTGAAAAAAAACTACTTCACACATAACCTAATCGGCAACATGTCTGAGGTTTTGACAACTGCTGGTGTTTACTCAAGAGGTGGTTATGCCTTGAACAGGTGAAGTCCTACCTATCTGTGGAAAACAGCATCAAAACATAAAAGGATCATGGATTTGACAGATTAACAATCTCTATGCTTTGTGTCATGGAACACCGCAGGTATTAAACCTTTACCACGTTTTGCAAATAAATTAGATTTTGTGTTAGCTCAGCTGAGCAAACTGAAAGCCTTCCTAGCGTTTCTTCAGGAGACACACATCGGACCCATGTTTGCATGTGATGAGAAAGAGATATGTAAACTATCTTACAGTATGGTTACATGTGGAAAAGTCCTTTCTGTAGCAGAACACAGTAAAGGTGACTCTCAAGGTTTCTTCCTCCCAGGGAGTTTTCCCTTGCCACTGTGCCCCATGTTTTTCTCCCCTCTAGGGAGTGTTTTGCTTGGCTTGCTTTTTGGGGGTCTATGGTGCTGTGCTAGTTCATATTGTTTGTATTGTATTTAATATTTTATTATGCTATACAAATACATTTTATTGAAACAATTTGATTGATATTGTTGTAAATCCTGCAAATGTGTTTTTTTCCTATTGGACCCTTTTCCTATTCACCTCAACCTAGGATGGAATAGAACACAAAAACCTCGATGCGAAATTGTTGTATTGTCACCTCATTGTGGACATTTTCCTAACATGAAACATTTAAAAAGATTTCCTTGTAACATTATATTCCACTGTGCCCTCCATACTGGCTGCTACTGGCAGTAATATTAACTGATGGTGATGGGACTGGCCTATTGTAATGGGAATATAAAAGCGATTAAAGGTCAAACCCAAAGCCAGTCCTAAACACGTATCAACTGTGACAAACATATCATCAGTTGAGATCATAAACCATGAAATAAGAAGCATTATCCCTCATATCCAGGATATTGGATATCTAAATTCACAAGAGGCTATACATTACAACCTATATAAATGGAAATGTATTTTCAGAAGATAGTTATTTCAGTTATTTAGATGTACTTTTGTGTATTTAAAAAAATAAAATAAATAAATAGTGTAAATAGTGTAAATATTATGCTTCATGAAAGATGTATTAGCAATGATGCATCAGAGTCTCCCTGGAGTCTATGGGATGTCTCAGTCTTATCAGGCCGTTGCCGACCATAGATAAAATAAAAACTCAGCTCAATATTCCTCCGGGTTCCTCAGATTACAATGGCCTCTTAAACCACAAGGTCATTTGAAGTCCCTGAAGTCTCATTATCAAAATCCTCCTGTGTATTATACATGATACGTCTGTATTCCACAAATAACTGTGTGTTTGTGTGCATAATACACAATATGTTTGTATTCTACAAATAAAGGTTTGTGTTTGTGTGTATTATACACCTTTATCTGTGGAATACATACATATTGTGTATCAAATAAACAATAAAAATAAAGACATAAAATAAACCAAAAAAAACACAAGAAGCGAACAAGAGGTTATTCAAGTTCAGTTTTTGCAATCATATTTATTTTTCCGTTTTGCCTAAAAAAGGGCTCAGATTGCAGTTCGCTCTTCATAGAAGACGCTACATTCTTCACTAAAATGTGAAACAAAAAACACAAAACAAAACAGGAAGCAACATATACATTTTTTCTATTAAATGATTGTAAAATTCTCTAATCCTGGCATTACCAGATTTATACCACAGGATTCCAGACATGAGTTCACACCCAATTTATGATCATCACAGTAAATATGACTGAATAACCTGCTTAGATGAGACAACGTGATTTAAACCGTGATTTAAAGCATATTGACATCCAAATGTGTCACAATTCCACAGATGAGCACTTTAAGTGCTTACTGGCAAAACAAATACTGGACATATTTTTGCTAGAAGTCAAAGATTGTTTCCTAAATGCTGTGACCAAACACAATTTTAACAACAGGGAAACACTAGGACCCTATACTACAATTGATTATGAATGAATATTTGGCAATGGTAAACTAATATTCTGAATTACGATTTATAAATTAAATTATGTCAAGTGTTATTGTTGTAGGATCAAATTAATATTCATAATTTCCATTTCACCTGAAAACAACGAACAGCATGTTTATCTGGTATTTCATAGGCTGGTGAAACATTTGTAACACACACATGCACACTTTAGGTGCAATAGATTCTCCTGATATTCATCTTGAAAAAGGAAGACAATGAATGCATTGTAGATGTAATTGATCATCTGTTAAACCAACATCTCATTGAGAGTGATGTGTACAATTTAAATAAAATTATTACTTTGAGGAAATAATTGAATTCATTCAAGGATTTGTTTAAGCAACAGATGATAAAATAGATGTTTTATAACCAAAGTATTCCCAGTTTGTATTACCGCACTGAATACCTTCATTTATTGTCATACTCGGACAATTTTGATGGACCAAAACGCAACAGAGAAAATCGAAAATTCCTCTAGACGTCATACACATTTCTACAAATATTCTAACCCAGTTCAGCTATGATTTTTTTTTTTTATTATTATTATTTTTTTTCTTCAGAACATTGCAAATGATCCAAAGGACACAAAAATGTCTAAATCTCTGAAAACATAATTTAACTGAAAACCTAAAATAGAGTTTTCCATGCCCTAAAACGAAAAACCATTTTTAAAAAGAAACATTAGCTATGGGTCCCCCGTTATTGGTGAAGGCCTCGTCTGGTTAAGTGCTCAGCAGACATTCTAAATACCTGCACAACTGGTTGTTCAGGAGCGTCAGCCAATCAGCCAATCAGTTTGAAGCGTGCTCAGTGGAGTGAGGTGAGGCGATGCCTTCTGTGTGTGGCCCACGATTCCATTTCATCCACTTTTGAGACTGAAGAAGAAGGATGGGGCAGGGTCAAGGGGTGGGGGCAGTGGGGGGCTAATGGGTACCGGGGCACCCAATACTGGAGGTGAAACACCATTCCTCCTAGTAGCAGGTCCAGTCAAACCCAGGTTGGATCAGTATATAAGCACCGAGTAGCAAGGTCTATCCTCCAGTCCCTGAGAGGCAGGGATTATGGCCCAGTCCAGACTCCAGTTTTACCAGTCAAACCAGTCCAATCCCAGTAGGGGGCGCAGCAGCCCTGCCAGATTACTCTGGACTAAGGAGATTCTTCAGGTTTCCATTCCATGGTGTTGGAAAAGACATTCTGATCTAGGCAGTTTGATCACTGGCTCACTTTTTTCAAGTCTAGCCAACTTTAGTGTTTGCACTTTGGATGCAAATGATACATCTAACAAAAAATAGAAGAGTCTTTTTTCTCAAAAAATCTTTCCTGTCTGGTCCATGTAAATCATG
Organism: Argentina silus; assembly: GCF_951799395.1. NCBI lineage: Eukaryota > Metazoa > Chordata > Actinopteri > Argentiniformes > Argentinidae > Argentina > Argentina silus. Next base: position 9,499,737 of record NC_139664.1, on the reverse strand, counting down.
TTGCCTACTCCAGAACAGAGTAGTGCTGTTCAAAAGCAGCCAACTGCCTGTCTGGTCTGCTCAGTAGTACATGAACAGTTCAAGGTCTGGTGGTTCACTTTGGTTCAGTTGGATGCTGATGTTCAGATAAGAGACAGGAACACAGGGGAGAGGGGAGAGAGTGACGGTGAGGAGAAAAGGTGTGAAATGAAGAATGAGAGCTTTGATGGTGGATTAGCGTTGGTCTGTTTCAGAGGGAGCTCTGGTCAGGGGCGAGGGATGGAAGAGGAGGAACAAGAAGAAGAGTGACTGGGCACAGAACAGAGGAAGGGAGGAAAGATTAGTGCTACTCCAGAAATTACAGAGATGATGTATCGTGTATTGGAGTGTGTGTGTGTGTGTGTCACAACAAAGCCTTATGGCTCTACATTTATGGTACATTTTATTCAGACAATTTGATAGATGAAATGGACAAGGAGTGTAAATGACCATGATGTGAAATAATCAAATTCCATTTCCAGTTCAATTTCTCGAATGAATAGAACTGACCGGGGAACATTATTATGAGGGAGGGAATCATCCCACAATCACTGCATGATTTAACAATCAATGAGACTTGAATAGGGTGTTTGAGTTAGGAACCAAATACAAGTCAATGGACCTGTACGAGAAGTGAATCACGGTGAATCGGTGTATGAGTCCCTGAGTCCCTTTGGCTCTGTCTCAAATTATACCCTACACCCTGTGTAGTAGTGAAATACTTTCAACCCAAAGCCACATATGGGGAAGAGGGTGTCATTAGATGCAGTCAGTCTGTATCTACGGAGAGGACAGGGGACATGTACGAGGTCAGTGGTGAAAAGTGGGAGGTTAGATGGTGACTAAAAGGAAGAGAGGGATGAAGAAGAGGAGAGGAAGAGGAGCTGCCCTCACTGAACACACGCTGCTGCGAGGAGCTGGAGTACCTGAGAGAGAGAGATGGAGAGAGATCAGCACATTAGTCCTTTATTAACACCATCAGAAGAGCATTTGTGTACGCATCTACGCACGCATGCGTGTACACACACACACACACACACACACACACACACACACTGAGATAAATTGAATCATACCTTGTTCTGACTTGGACCCATTTGTTGCTAGGAGGGGGAGAGGGGAAAGAAAAAGAGAAAAATAAGTAGTTATTTCTATTATTTTCTGGTTTCTCAACACTACAGCCATATAACTGTAGGACGTCCAAGGAACCCACAAAACAGACAAATGACCAGGGGAAGGTATTTACCATTCCTCAAAGCCAAACACCATGAAAAATGACTACTGACTGCGCAAACCTAAAATATGTCCCCAATGCAAATTCTCTT